>NC_089853.1:14190758-14523258 GCF_036373705.1 Amia ocellicauda | reverse complement strand
GTCTTGCAGAACAGAAATATAAATAATACTTCGTTCCCATAATCATGGTTGCCTCCTGAGGTTACCCTCAAATGAAGCCCCACAACCATATTTGATTAGTTTCTATAAATGTTTGATGACCACTAATACATCTGGCCAGCAACTGTTCTGGTTTGTCCAAATTTGAGACTATGAATAAATAAAAAACGAAATAAGTGAGAATACATAAATACATATACATCAATGAGACTACATGCACTACTAAACCCAAAGCCGAAGACAAAGCCTTATGTTTAACATTCATTAAGGCACACCAGGCTTGGAAAGTTTCAACACCTTGGAATAAAGAAGCAGTATACACAGCTCCAAGTTTACTCGGTGTACAGTGCTGGGAAACTTGGTGAGGTTAAGGAGCTTTTTCAAGGGAAGGTGACAACTATGTGATGAAGGGTATTTTTTTGTCCTCAGCTCAACAAGCTGCAGTGAGAGAAACTAAACAGACAGGACAAGGAAACTCTGGAAGGAGAGATGTCTTATTGGTTTAAGGCATTTGATTGAAGGCAGTGAATATAGCTAAGATTTTGTTTTAAGTGTATTCTCATGGCCTTCTTGTAGTTAAAGAAACAATCAAAGATATCATTCTTTGCAACAACAGTTCTAGTAATTCCTGTGCCTAAGAACATCGTTTCTATTTGCCTCCATCTGAAGTACCATTCATAATTGTTCAAGAGGCTCTTAAATAAATGATCTTTGGGAAAATTGCAGTTTAAGATTAAATCACTTCAGTGCTATTGTTCATACATAAAGGGCTGGTTTCACAGACCCAGATTACCACTAGTCTTGTACTATGCAATGTTATTTTAGGTAGAGTAATTCAAAACAAGTGCGTATCAAGATCTGTGAAACCAGACAGAAGAATCCATGATCCAATACATCACAGTCCATTTTGGTTGTTTTGAGAAACTTAAAAATTACATTTCAAAATCATGTGGCTCCTAAATGATTCAAAATATATTATATATTATAGGAAAATACCATTGGATGTTAGGAGTGCATTATTCAACTTCTGCATAACTGTGTTAATTTAATTATAATTATTTAAAATGAGTATCATGGGATATACATCCTTCTTAATTTATCTAGTATCAGCATGTCAGAAAATACCCAAATGTATCCAATATTAAAAAGACTAACACATATGAACCTGTCAACAAAGTAAAACATGCTCCATATGTGCAATTGAAAATATAATAATAATAATAATAATAATAATAATAATAATAATAATAATAATAATAATAATAATAATAATAATAATAATGTGAAATGAATAATTAACTAAATAAATAATAATTCCATCTGGTAAATGTTAGAATTGTTTATTCTAGCTCAATGTGTTATGCTGAACTCATCCATCTCTAAAATTGTTAGAGCTTTCACATCCCTCCATGCCCCCCTCCTCCCACCTCCATTTTTCTGTGGTATTTATTTTTGTGAATGTTAATGTTAAAATAATTAAAGTGGCATACAAGTGATTAGTTTAAACATAGAAAACAGACTGCATGAATTTCAAATGGTTAATTTGTTTAGATGAGTGTGGCTATATTAAATGTTTGTATCGAATCCAATGTCACAGTATAGTGTAAAGCTTGTAATGATTGAACTTTTCCAGCTCAGTTTGTTATACGTAATGAGTAAAAGGTCAGTTGTCTTAAAGTTGTCTTCATCTCCAGTCATGTCAAACATGCAATATATTGTTTTACTGTGCAACACAGAAATACAACATTATATATAACATACATTACTATGGATTGAATTACTCAATTATCATGTGATGATGACTTTAATGTGTCTTAAATAATATAGTATTCTATTAATTCCTTTCAATGTTATTTTTCTAGGTGGGGGATTTGCTTCATTGTTGCATTTAGGGATACTGATCTTTACCTGTTTGTAATTTTTTATTTGAAAATGAAGGTACATCCCTGCAGTTTCTGGGTAGAAAACAGTAAAACAGAATTTCAAACATAGAATGTGCTCAGTAAGGGTTGGGATTATTTCACAGTTCAAAGACATGATGAAGCACTACAAAAAGGGCTTTATCTAAATTCACAGAATTTACAGCTCAAACACAATTCCTAGCATCACATAAATACATGATATGGAATACTACTAGTGCTCCAAAACTTTAAGCTAATACATTTGCTTGGCAATTGTGATGCACTCTTGTGATTTTCCCCCTGCCTTATACGATGCTCTTATTTTGCTTTACATTGGCATAAAGTCCAATCCCAGCAGGCTAAAAAAGATCTTCATGTACCAGCTTTTTTAGCACACCTTCATCTTGACCTAAATAGTTCCTGCTGTTCAGTTTTGAGCACCTGCCAGATGAGAACAATGAATGGTGCCAAAGTGTTTGAGTGTTTTGTCTTTTTTGGGGGGTGGGGGTCTAATGAGGACTAATGAGGAATTATCATGTCTATATATTTTAAATAATCAAAATTTTAACAGTACCCTCTACATACAAAAAAATATATCTCATGAACTGTGAGATGTTATGATAGCACAGAAAATTATAATAATATATCAGTGAATCTAATAAAAACAATACTTGCACCTCCAGTAATATTCATCTTTAATTTGTTAAAGTTATAATACAACCAGTTTCTGCTTACTGTAAAGTCATGTCATATTTTTGTCCATTCTAACTGATTTGCTTTAAACCTAATCTAACATCATAGGCAAGTAACTAACATGTTATAGACAGCCATCAGCTTAATAATGTCCATAACATTAGACATAGCTTATCAATATTGATATTACTTTCCTAAAAACAACGTTGAAATTTTGTAAGTGGTCTCACAATTGGCCACATTAATTTATTTTATTTAATTTTTTGGGCCCATTATTTTTGTTGTTCTTTGTTTATTTTAAACCACTCTACACTATGTACATTTTTCCAGTTCCTTTGTCAATTTATAGGAAATATGTGTTTAGTTTTGATTGCCAAATAAATAATGGCAGAAGATTCACATGTTTCCAGTTCATTATTTCATTAAAGTCTCTCCATTCTGTCAGGAGTTGAAGGATGTTTTGAGAAGTGGTTGCCTTCTGCCTATTACAGGCTGATGTCATTCACTGATCTGCCATGAGATTTTGAAGATGTCAGAATCCCTTAGGACAGACTGTACCTTACCCATTCAAGCTACTTTCCCAATGAGATGAGTCCAAATATTTAATTGGCTAACTGAGGCAAGTTGCATGATCCTGACAAGATGGCCAAATGCCAGGGCATGTCATCTCTTGACTTGGCAGTGTAATTAGCTTTTCATTAGGCATCATTAATCTTGTTTTCAATTTGTCTTCTTTTTGTTGCACATTCTATCTCCATTTATTTTGCATGACTAAAAGAATGTACAATAGTCATCAAAGGTTTGGATCTTCCTTCCATTTTATAATATGTAATTTTCATCTGTGTGTAATGTGAGACATAGAGCAGCCAGTTGACACAGTGATCCCTCTCTGAATATGGAAGAGTTTTCAAATCCCTTGCGCCAGGGGACTGACTGGTCTTTTTTGGGCATAGCAAGTTTGTCGCTCTGCTGGTAGTGCTGTGTGGATCAGGCCTGAAACAACAGTTCGAATCCAAGCAGGTGTCTGACACAAATGTATATATTGTTTTTGTATATTTTGTGTTTGTGTAGCCACAGCTGAATAGTGGTAAAGTAAGTTATTTTTCCTTTCAATAGATGCTTGCTCAGTGCCCCAAACCTTTAGCCTACTGTGGGACTATCAATGTAAATATTATGGTACAACTATTCTGGCGTGTCAGACGTGTTAAGTGACACATAGTAAAGAAGCCCAGTAACACTGCAACATGGAGTTTTTGTGGTTAAGTTAATGATGAATATTTGAAGTCACATAAATAGTATGGATTTTGTGCAAATTAAGTTACTAAAATATAAAAATCAAATGCACTAAATCTGCTGATAACTACATCCCTGCAAAAACTTTCCTTGCAACTCTTTTAACCAGAAGACATCTTTCAAAGCAAGGAAAAGCAATTGTATAATTTCAGTTTTGGGTTTCATTTAAATAGAAGACTATAATACACCTAAAATGTCATAGCACATTTTTAAGGGAATTATTTTATTAATTAATTCACCATAATCATTCTATGCCACCTCTCCTTTCAATTCCCTTCCAATCTCTGCATGCTTTATCAAGCAATGCTTTTTAAATATAGAGCCTTACAATAAATAAAAATCAAATCGAAAAGTATAATAATTAGCATTTAAAGCATAGCACCAGATCTGACCTACAGAATATATAGTTTTAATTTATAAGTCACCCAGATAGGGGTGTCTGCTAATAAATAAATAAATACAAATAAGGGAGCTCTCAGTTGCTAAAAATAGTGGAAAGTAAAAAATAAATAAACAGCGATGCAGCCACACTCATATGCACACAAAAACAGACTTCATGTGAATTATCTGATTTAAAAGATATCATGCCAACTGTCACCCACAGAAGCTCTGCTATCCCTAAGTGTTCAAATTATAGCCTACACTCAATTACCTATTTCTCTAGTTTAATGCTGTGTATACATCATATTTTCAGCAGCCTATGCTTCAAGAAAGGAGCACACTTAGCTCACTTTATGTATAAAACGTCTTACCAATCTCACAGTGCTAGAGATGCTTAAGATCTTCTTACAAACACATTTTATAATTAATACAGTATATTGCAGCTCACTTCATTACCATATTTTAGTACATGTGACAACACTTTACGAATTGTAGCAATGAAAATACTATTTGTATTATATTTCACTCTTATTACATCTGTCAAAGTGAA
Source organism: Amia ocellicauda (assembly GCF_036373705.1). Classification (NCBI taxonomy): domain Eukaryota; kingdom Metazoa; phylum Chordata; class Actinopteri; order Amiiformes; family Amiidae; genus Amia; species Amia ocellicauda. The sequence continues at coordinate 14,518,422 of NC_089853.1, read as the reverse complement.
TGTCTACAAAATGTGAACAAAGCACATTTGGCAAATGTAAAATAGGTATATATCCACATACCTCCATGCCAACAGTCAAAATATAGAAGGCTTACAGTAACTGATGTAAAGGTGTACACTATGTGTAACAAATGAGATGTGTCTCTCAACATCCTCAAACAATATGAATCGTTCACGAGCAGAGAAAATATGTTTATGTTGCATAACATTTTATATGTATGTTTTTTCATCAGTTTGTCAATTTAATGCATTAATTGTTTTACTGATGCTCTTGTTTTTACTTATTTTTCTTTCTGTTAATTTTACTGATTTGTTTGTGTATCTGACTCATTTTACTCATTTAGTTTTCATTCAATCCTTTCTTACGTTGTTTTCTTTCATTAAATGTGTGAGGGTGTGGATTATATATGAATCTTTATCCAAACTCATTGTTTTTTTTTTCTAAGCTAATCATATACCCTAAAAACATACAAAAACATAGAAAATACAATAGATGTTTAACCTATTTGTGAATTTCAGTTTTGTGTAATGCACTGGGTTAAGATTAAATACAACCATCTCCCTGAGTGTGCCTGTCTATTGAGGAGAAAAAATCTCCCTATCACTGCCAAAGGTTGTTCTACCAAGTATTGACTCAGTGAGTGAATACTTATCAAATAAATACTTTTTTTTTTTTTAAATCATTAACTGTTATAATAATAATAATTATAAGAATGATTTATTTCTTAGCAAACGCCCTTATCCAGGGCAACTTACAATATATAAGCCCAATACAAAGTGATATCCATTGACTCTTCAAAGTGTTGAGTAGTTATGAAAATCAAAGGGGAAAAAATAATATATAAATGGGTCCAAATTCATTTTGTGACATGTGAAAAAGGGGGGTAAATACTTCCTATAGGCACTGTATAAATACCATGCGTTTGTTCTCAATGTTTACATAACTCCATTTCAGAGGGCAGAGAGATGGCAACTAAACTTTACTAAAGTAAACTATAATTAAACCAGAAATATGTTTACTGGGACCACCTTGATAGTGAACTCCAGGTGGACAGGTAGCAGCAAGAGTTCTTAATGATTAGGATTGTCCGTGATCTCAATTGAACATTTTATATATATATATATATATATATATATATATATATATATATATATATATACAGTGCATCCGGAAAGTATTCACAGCGCTTCACTTTTTCCACATTTTGTTATGTTACAGACTTATTCCAAAATGGATTAAATTCATTATTTTCCTCAAAATTCTACAAACAATACCCTATAATGACAACGTGAAAGAAGTTTGTTTGAAATCTTTGCTAATTTATTCAAAATAAAAAACAAAAAAAGCACATGTACATAAGTATTCACAGCCTTTGCCATGACACTCAAAATTGAGCTCAGGTGCATCCTGTTTCCACTGATCATCCTTGAGATGTTTCTACATGGACATGATTTGGAAAGTCACACACTTGTCTATATAAGGTCCCAGAGTTAACAGTGCATGTCAGAGTACAAACCAAGCCACGAAGTCCAAGGAATTGTCTGTAGACCTCCGAGACAGGATTGTATCGAGGCACAGATCTGGGGAAGGGTACAGAAACATTTCTACAGCATTGAAAGTCCCAATGAGCACAGTGGCCTCCATCATCCATAAATGGAAGAAGTTTGGAACCACCAGGACTCTTCCTAGAGCTGGCCGCCCGGCCAAACTGAGCGATTGGGGGAGAAGGGCCTTAGTCAGGGAGGTGACCAAGAACCCGAAGGTCACTCTGACAGAGCTCCAGCATGTCTCTGTGGAGAGAGGAGAACCTTCCAGAAGAACAACCATCTCTGCAGCACTCCACCAATCAGGCCTGTATGGTAGAGTGGCCAGACGGAAGCCACTCCTCAGTAAAAGGCACATGACAGCCTGCCTGGAGTTTGCCAAAAGGCACCTGAAGGACTCTCAGACCATGAGAAACAAAATTCTCTGGTCTGATGAAACAAAGATTGACCTCTTTGGCCTGAATGGCAAGTGTCATGTCTGGAGGAAACCAGGCACCGCTCATCACCTGGCCAATACCATCCATACAGTGAAGCGTGGTGGCAGCATCATGCTGTGGGAATGTTTTTCAGGGGCAGAAACTGGGAGACTAGTCAGGATTGAGGGAAAGATGAATGCAGCAATGTACAGAGACATCCTTGATGAAAACCTGCTCCAGAGCGCTCTGGACCTCAGACTGGGGTGAAGGTTCATCTTCCAACAGGACAACGACCCTAAGCACACAGCCAAGATAACAAAGGAGTGGCTACAGGACAACTCTGTGAATGTCCTTGAGTGGCCCAGCCAGAGCCCAGACTTGAACCCGATTGATCATCTCTGGAGAGATCTGAAAATGGCTGTGCACTGACGCTCCCCATCCAACCTGATGGAGCTTGAGAGGTCCTGCAAAGAAGAATGGGAGAAACTGCCCAAAAATAGGTGTGCCAAGCTTGTAGCATCATACTCAAAGCTGTAATTGATGCCAAAGGTGCTTTAACAAAGTATTGAGTAAAAGCTTTGAATACTTATGTACATGTGCTTTTTTGTTTTTTATTTTTAATAAATTTGCAAAGATTTCAAACAAACTTCTTTCACGTTATATATATATATATATATATATATATATATATATATATATATATATATATAATATGGTGATTTATATCAGTTAACTGAATAAATCTTTAAATAAATCTATGATTTTGTAACTGTATAATAAAGTATAGACTGACAGTATAAAACATGGTGTCTGATTAAAACATTTCCATTGTTTGTTGTGTGATAATGCTCCCTATGTCCAGCGATTTTCGCCTTTGCAAAGTTTTCCAGGAACACAAATTGACCCCTCTAAGATGGCATAGTATGTATTTGCAATATAAGTGTTATTGGGAATGGATTAATAATTTCCTTCCCAAAAAATTTACATCAACCACTTCATAAGGAAGTTAGTTCAATCATGGAGAGGTCTGGATGTTATTTACGTGGAAATTGCTTGGGCTGTTATGCCTTTGTGTCTCATTAGATTTTTTAAAATTATTTCTTTATTAATTCTTATTAGGCTATGTATAATATCTCACTACCTCATTGAAACAAAAACTAGACTCACTGTACACATCCATGTGTTCACGAGAAACATAAGATTTTGTCCTAACACAAAATAATCACTTAAAAGGTATACAAACACACAAAAAGGAGATAACAGCTAGGATTAAACCACTACAAAACCTGTATTGAGTTGCAGCTTTATTTATTGTTAATTGCTTCTATTTTCAATGTATAAATCTAACCAAGAAACCAGTTCAGGTCTGTAGTTTGCTATTAACAGGTTTGTAAATATTTGTATTTGTCCGTTTAGTCTCGCACGTAGTCCACTTGCAGCTCCCACCCTTCCAGTAGTTTTGGAAGGCAAAGCCTGTCTCCTCCCTGTGTTCAGCTCCTGATATATCAGATTTAATACACAGAGAAGTGGCACTGCAATATTTAGAGCTGTGACTTTCCCACAGCTTCACATGTCATCTGCATGCAAACATTTTTCATTTAAACATGCATATTTTGGGGTAATTTTTAAGGTTCTCACTTCTAATTTAAAAATAAATAAAACCAAAAAAAAAAAAATAATAATAATAAAAGGAATTTTATTTTTCAAACATAAATATTCTTTACATTTTATGAAACCCTAGTTGTATGACAACGATCCTTCAAAGGTGGTTTTCCACAACAAACATAATTTGAGTTTAGATCTAGCAGCACTCCAGCACTGTGGAGTAGTGGTTAGGGTGGGACAGTGCTGTTGTACCCTTGAGCAAGGTGCTTCACTTAAGATTGCTCCAGTAAAATGCCCAGATGTATAAATGGGTACAAATGTAAGTCACCCTGGATAAGAGCGTCTGCTAAATGAAAAAATAATAATAATAATCTAGACAGTCAAACATGTTAATTTTAAGGTACATTAAGTATTTAGTGGACTGGTACAAACTATTTTGTCTTCTATGGAACAGACGCACTTTTCTTATTTCTTCACTACAGATGAAGGCTTAGTTTTCACATTCCAGACACATATTTTGTTTGTCTATTTTTATCCACTATCTTTCATTTTAACTTTAACAGAGCCCCATTTGTTGAGATAGATTCCCAATAGACAGAGATAGTTTTCAAAAGACTTCCCAACTTGAAAGCCCGGAGGACATAAAAATGCTAAAGGAAAGAGAATCATAGTTTTTTTTCTTTTGTGAGTGGCAGAGAGAGAGTTGAACTGAGCTACAAAAAGAGCTGGATGGCACTTTGGCAGCTCATGGGTTCTCAGGAGGATTACTGAGGGAGCAGTTGCCACTAAACGCCAGTGTGTCTGCAGCAAAACAGGAAATCCTGTGAATAGAGGTGCGATCACTCGGATGCTGCCCGAGAAGTACCAGGCAGCTTTCCTATCCACCCTGTTATAGGGAGTATGTGTCAGAGCCCCACTGCACTGCTCTCTCCAATTGGCATGTTTGCAAGGGCTAAACTGAACTGTAGCAGATGCTTTATCTTTACTGCTGGCTGCATCATGCACATTGCTGTATCCTGGGTGCCCCCTAATGGGTACTCCTTCATAAGAGTCAATCTCCTTAGCCCAACAGACAAAGGAACCTTTATAGAACCTGTAGTACCTTTAATAGAATACTTTATTTGTAGTTAAGAACAGCATACAGTATTAAAGATTACATTACATTCACCATCTTTCATTGTTGATATAACATCAATTTTCAGTACAGTTACAGTAGTCCCTTGAGAAACGCAAGAATTGTGGTCCTGGAAAACTTTGCATAGGTGAGAATCGTGCAACTCAGGAACCATTATCACATAGGACACAATCGAAATGTTATGATATGCATTACTCAGACACCATGTTTTAAACACCTGTATTACACTTTTGGTAACAAAATTAGTTTTCTATGAATTATAAAAGATTATATTAAAAACTGAAAATGTTCAACTGATTTTCAAGGACAATCTTAATTATTAAGAACTATCACTACAAGCAGGGCATCTGGATCTTATTTTCAAGGCTCTTGAATGCAAATTTAAGCAGAAGCCAGAGGTTTTGCTCTCACAAAGGCAAAACTCTGAGTGGACTGACTGGGCAAGGGCTTCCTCCTCAGAAACCAAAGTTGGGCATGTTTTGTGGTCTATGTAGAAAGATACTGAAGATATGGTGATGCTTCTGAACTTTCTTGATTGTTCTTGGATGCTCTCAAACAATTAGATTTTTTGATTCTGACATGGCAATAAGATTTGTTTAATTTATTTAATTTCTTGGTATTGCAATTGTGACTCCTTGCTGACCCTTTTTCTCCATTTCTATATTGTGTAATTATATTAGTCATACATTTTAGGAGTCGATATTATTATTATTATTATTATTATTGTTATTATGTTTGTATTGGCAGATGCCCTTATCCAGGCTAATGTTACAGTAAAATGTATTTAAGCAACTTAACTCTGTGCAATAATTGTTCAAATATATTTATGCATCTTAAATGACATTCTAAACGAAATTCTAACTTACAATCTTGCACATTAAAAATGAGTGTCATACACACTGATCCCCTATACCACCCTCTGGCACAAAGGAAGAAACATAACTCTCAATGATATATCTGGCTCAGACATTTTCCAACTTGACTGACTTGACTTTGGCAAGTATAGTCTTAAATGGCTAAACATAGTTTGCATTCCAGGAATAGGCTATGTTATTCAGAAGCCCACATAACTGATCTAAGTTTGAATATTTATTTACATTTGTCTGTGGCAGAAATGGGCTTATATCAAATATGAGAGAAGTGCAAAAGTAAAATAAAGGATGAAAAAAATATGAGTCCCTCATTAAACTAATTTACATGGATGGATTAAGTATACAATAAACAATATATGATACTTAATCTAGCCATGTAGATTTGTTTAAATGTTTTATAGTATAAATTATAGAAAAATATTTTCAATTGACAGTCCGAAATTAACATATGACAGAAAGCTGGAAAGGTTTTGAACATGTTTTTGTACAAGGAAAGATATCAGGACATGTTAAAAACATATCTGTCAACTTTGGAATACATAGCCAAGACCACAGCATTAATGATTAAGTGAAGAAAATAATTATATAAAGTATAAATACCTATAATCCTCACCATAAGACTGAGCCCAGTGTTGTCAGTTCAGTATGTCTGCTCTGCCATTTAAAGAGAAAGGCGGAGTATACAGACATACATGATTTGCACAGTTGTTGCCAAAACATCTGTACCACTACACACACACGTTCGTCTGTACTGCTAATCCTCTGCCCCCATCTGCTATTCCTTTCCATTCCCTTACTTTAATGCCACAGTAATCTCATCAGGTTTGATTCTCAATTAACAGAACTGATTTGATAAATATGTCCTTCTGTTATGTCAAAATAATAAGAGTAAGAACACAGGGACAACTTCATCACTTACAGAGTAACAGTGCCACAGTGTGTGATGTTTGGACGTAACAGCAAAATTGCAAGACACACAAAGATAGAGCAACACAGTGCCATCTGATTTCATCCAGATGCCACTCAGTTAAAATGGAAAAGCACATCCAATGTGAGTTTGAATAAATCTATACATTTGAACTTTTATTAAACATTCAGGTGTATATAATTATATATTGTATATAAGGAAATTGTAACTTATTGTTTTTAAAAAATTAAAGGACCACAATTTCAGTTTCAAAAATGGTTGGCTCATATTTCCTCATGTTGAATTATCTGAGATTTTTCGGTTCAATTCTATCAATATTACCAACTTTAAACACTGAGGAAATGTAGGTTTCACCAAAAGCACAACTGCTTTCTATACCCCAAAGGAGCACTTCAGTGTTTCAGGACGTGATGTTGCCTTATTTACCAGAAAGTGAAAAAGAGCACAGAATTTGTCTTCCCCACAGTAATGACTCAGGTACTAATTATATGCAATGATATGTAATCCACTTACACTATTCAATTGTTTTATTCTGTAGAAATAATTTTACATTATGCATAACTGATGGTTCAACATAAGGGACCGCCTGACTGCCCGACACAGTTTCCAAGTTCTGTCGGGCAGGCTTCTTCACTATATTACACGCCCGATGGGGCAAGTGATAATGATGTCAGACCCTGACATGATTGTTGTGGCTTGGATTAGAGCATGGATAACACTGTGTAACTTTTTTTTTTGTCCTGGGTAGTAAGTGTTATTTCCTAATTGCTTATGCCTCAAAAGTATAGAAAATGGCTATTATTCCCCACAAACTTTGCTTTTGTGGCCAGGACAGTGATATTTTGAACTATTTCCAATGAGAGAACGGGCGAATTTGTGTCTTTTCGTTCACATAAAGTCAGGAAAAAAAACATATGAATCCAAATTAACATCTATTTATACTAAAGTAATACACAAATGACTACAAAAGATTTAGAAGTGAGTAGTTTTTTGAGATTTACGATTATACTGTATAACAGTATACCTGTATATGGATTCTTTTTTTTTTCTGACTTTATGTGAAGGAAAAGAAACAAATTTGCCCATTTTCTCATTAGAAATATTAACAAAATAGTTAATAATAGTAACACAATAGTTAAATATCACTGTCCTGGCCACAAAAGCAAAGTTTGTGGGGAATAATAGCCATTTTCTATACTTTTGAGGCATAAGCAATTAGGAAATAACACTTACTACCCAGGAACAAAAATTGTGTTACATAGTATTATTAATATAATTAATCAAATCAATATTTTTTTATTTCTATGATTTTGGTGGGTATTCGAGTTCTTGTATCCATGAATGTGTTTATGCAAATAGCTTCACACACCTTTTATGCTTTGACTTCTGAGAACTAAGTGTTTACATGTTGCTATGGCAATGCAGTGAAATGGCAGACTGGAGAGAGAAAAGGAGAAGGGCTGAGGAGAAGAGTGTCAGGGCTGCTGCCAGGAAATGGTGTCACGGTTTTCGACGAGTTAATACTTGCTATTTGTATAGAGAAAATGAACAAAGTAAGACAAACAAATGAATACTGAAGAGATCAAATTACAGAATATAAATTAGTATATATAGAGGGTGTCATTCTTAAATTCTTAAATTACAAAAAATCAATTAATTGATGAATTGGAAAAAATACTAATTTAAATCAATTTATAAAATCATCCAGCAAACCAATAAATTGGATGCAATTGTTTAATTCAAACTAATGCTCCAAAATTAGTAACATTCTTCATTGCAACATCCCTGGCCATTTAACATAGGAGTCCTGCTGTTCCAGTTAATATTTCTTTAAGTATTTATCTGAACCAACACACAGCAACTGAATGCATTTCAGTTCTTAAATTAGAAATGAGTTCCTGTTGCATATAGTATTGTGTCTTCTATGCAAAAATATTCAATTGTTGGCTATTCACTGCTTATTCATCAACTCATATCTCATAAATGCCGCAATCTACAGCTTCTCTTTTCCATGTCAAACATTTTTCATGTGGTCCTCTTCTAGGTCTTTTTTCATGTCTTGGTATCCATTTAATAGCTTTATTTGTCCTTCCTCTTTCTATGTCCAGCCCATTGCCACATATTCTCTTTAAATAATGTCACATACTTTGGTTTATTCTCAGATCCATTCATTTATTTCTCTATCTCTTCATGTTATTCCAAGCAAACATCTTTCCATGCTCCTTTTCTCCAGTTTCTGTATCATTTCTGCATTACGTAACCAGGGTTCACAGCCATACGTGAGCACTGATAGTATGCACTGATCAAATACTTCTCTCTTCAGGTATATTAGTAGATTTCCTTTCAACAGCGTGCTGTTTCTTCTTTTGATTTCTTCCATGATATCTCTGTCTGCACATCATTTATTACTTCTTTGAGTATCCATTGTAATGTAAGGTAAACGTTTGTGGTTAAAATGTTATTATTATGAGCTGGTGTTGTTAAGTGCATATTCATTGATATTAAGTGGATATCAAGTGGAGTGTGGCTACTTTTTAAACGTTTCAGCTGAGAAAGGGTCATTATTGATACCACTCAATCTACACTCACCTAAAGGATTATTAGGAACACCATACTAATACTGTGTTTGACCCCCTTTCGCCTTCAGAACTGCCTTAATTCTACGTGGCATTGATTCAACAAGGTGCTGAAAGCATTCTTTAGAAATGTTGGCCCATATTGATAGGATAGCATCTTGCAGTTGATGGAGATTTGTGGGATGCACATCCAGGGCACGAAACTCCCATTCCACCACATCCCAAAGATGCTCTATTGGGTTGAGATCTGGTGACTGTGGGGGCCAGTTTAGTACAGTGACCTCATTGTCATGTTCAAGAAACCAATTTGAAATGATTCGACCTTTGTGACATGGTGCATTATCCTGCTGGAAGTAGCCATCAGAGGATGGGTACATGGTGGTCATAAAGGGATGGACATGGTCAGAAACAATGCTCAGGTAGGCCGTGGCATTTAAACGATGCCCAGTTGGCACTAAGGGGCCTAAAGTGTGCCAAGAAAACATCCCCCACACCATTACACCACCACCACCAGCCTGCACAGTGGTAACAAGGCATGATGGATCCATGTTCTCATTCTGTTTACGCCAAATTCTGACTCTACCATCTGAATGTCTCAACAGAAATCGAGACTCATCAGACCAGGCAACATTTTTACAGTCTTCAACTGTCCAATTTTGGTGAGCTTGTGCAAATTGTAGCCTCTTTATCCTATTTGTAGTGGAGATGAGTGGTACCCGGTGGGGTCTTCTGCTGTTGTAGCCCATCCGCCTCAAGGTTGTACGTGTTGTGGCTTCACAAATGCTTTGCTGCATACCTCGGTTGTAACGAGTGGTTATTTCAGTCAAAGTTGCTCTTCTATCAGCTTGAATCAGTCAGCCCATTCTCCTCTGACCTCTAGCATCAACAAGGCATTTTTGTCCACAGGACTGCCGCATACTGGATGTTTTTCCCTTTTCACACCATTCTTTGTAAACTCTAGAAATGGTTGTGCGTGAAAATCCCAGTAACTGAGCAGATTGTGAAATACTCAGACCGGCCCGTCTGGCACCAACAACCATGCCACGCTCAAAATTGCTTAAATCACCTTTCTTTCCAATTCAGACATTCAGTTTGGAGTTCAGGAGATTGTCTTGACCAGGACCACACCCCTAAATGCATTGAAGCAACTGCCATGTGATTGGTTGGTTAGATAATTGCATTAATGAGAAATTGAACAGGTGTTCCTAATAATCCTTTAGGTGAGTGTATAATCACAGAATGTAAGGTACATTTTTTGGTTTACATGTTAAATAAATCAGACGAAAAATTCAAGGGTGTATATTTTCAAATCCAAGCTTATTTTCATGTTTGTGAGCCAATTCAAGACAAGGATGGTGTCTTTCCTTTAAACCCAGGGTTCCCAATCCTGGTCCTGGAAGACCCAACCAAGCTTTCAATTACTTAATTGAACTAATAATTTTCTGAATCAGAGCCTTTTAATTATTTTAAACAGTAGGGGGTTTAAGTATATAATTGTATAAGGAACTTATTAAAGAACCAACTCCTTTATTACATAGTTTAACAAGTCAAATCTAAGCAGATTGTTACTTCAATTAAGTAATTGAGAGGTCTTTTGGAACAAGAACCAGCAGGGTAGGGGGTCCTCCAGGACCAAGATTGGGAACCCTGGCTTTAAGCTGTTAAAGAGAGAACAGCTTTCAATAGCAAGCACATGTGCAGCATGTGGTGATAACTGTTCATTGGCGATTATGTCCATAGAAAACACGGACGATAAACATAGAAGTGGAGGACTTATGTGTTGATTGTGTAATGGTAGTGTTCTATGGTGTCACTTTGTTTAAAATGAATTGTATTTCTCTATATTTCTGATTTTAGTACAGTGAGATTCTATAGGGCACATCCAAAATATGAATACTCATCTCAACGCATTTGTGTCTACAAAACCAATAAACAAAAAAAGATGTTCTGTTTACTGTAATTCTTCACCTTCTTGTTCTAATCATCCCCTTCCCCTTTCTTCCCCCCAAGCACACCCCAGGGGTAGGTCTGATGCAAACCGAGTTGACATTGATTGCACAGACTGACATCTACCCTAATTAAAATGCAATATTCCGAGTATTCTTTAAAATATGTTTAAAGCACACTTCACTTGTGTCCAGTATGGGTATAGCCTGCTGCCCACAGGCACAAATGGCTCTATGGTACAGGGCAGTGAACGTCAATTTGCTTCACTTCCCAAAGGTTGAGAATGACATGTTGCAGATTGTTTGCAATAACCTAGGTTTTTACTTCCCCACTCAACAGCTATACTGACATAGCTAATCTAAAAGTTATCAAGTCCAGATAACTTATAAATAAATAATTATTTGTTTAAAAAAAAGATTAAACATTGAAACCAGACAATACTGCAGTTTGCATGGGTCAGAAAAAAATTGCAACTTTTTTTATTTTTTTAAATAAAAATACAACTTTATTAATGTGCATGTCAATCTATTTGTTTGTAACCCTGAAACATATTTTTTGTAGGGGTTAAAATACAATATTACTGCAATTGTTATTAGTATTATATATATGTAATATTCCTTCCAAAAGATTAAATGCAAGGTCTAGTAGCATGATACACATTAACAATCTCAGGTATACCAAAGTGAATGTATGGCATAACCAAAGAATAAGAAATGCTGAATGAAAAATCCATGCATAATCTTTCCATGCATTCTGGATAAATAATTCCATTACCCAACAATTAAGAAAGAAAATTGTTGGTTTTGATGGATGAACTGTGTTTCAATCCAAATTGGATCAAATTACTGAAGTCCTTTATTCACTTAGCATGTATGGGTGCTATGTCCTGATGCTCTACATAATATACTGAAAATAAAGAACCTCACTCCAGAGTTATTTAATTCTATCTTTCTCCCTTTTTGGTTAATTTTCTTGCATAGGTTGTTTTATGGTAATCTGTGCAGAAGTTGTAACATAAACAATGGTCCAGCAAGCTTTTGGTTAAAGATTAATAATTTGTTTACTTTCTTGTTCTCTTTTTAAGTAAGATTAAAGGTACACATAATTATGGAAGATGAATTAACCATTCCTGGTATTGCATAAATTAAACTATACAAGGTTTAAATGTTTTCCTTGGTACAGACATTCTCCTACATCATATTGTGTTGAGTGTTTATTAAACATATGATATATCAATTAAACAGGCATACACAGAAACATTATGCATCACTGAGCAGCTGTACATGAATGAGAGTGCTGAAAGCCCCCCCACCATTTGTCTTCCGCCACCCCCCTTTGTATCAGCCCAGTGATTTATTTCTTAATTTCATTGGAGTTCAGCATGTTTCCATTTTGAACATCAGTGAGTCTCTGGGGTAAATGTGAAAGAGAAATATGAACCTTCTTTATTATTAACTATGTCATGAAAACAGAGTAATAAAAATATCACAATCAAAATTTAAAGCCTTTTGTCCACCTGCTACAACCCTGTAATTTAATCAACAATTTGTACTACAACATTTGCTGTTTTTCAGTTAACAAACACTACTGTCTGTCTGATGAGTGATTGGGAAATTAGTAATATGAAAATGAATTGAGAGAAACAAAACAGTATGGGTAAAAAATATATAATAAAAAAAAGCTAGGTGGAGGTTAGTACCACTAGATTCTGTGTTACCCAGCTTACACATGTATTCTGGCAGCATTGTTTGTCTTGACAACTATGATGTGGGAATATTTTTGTATAAATGTATTACCGTGATCACTCTGTGTTTTATTGCTGTGTGAGTGTTGCACTATAAGGTCGTATGCACATTTCATCAGTCCATTTCTGGAATATCAATACCAACCACAATCTTTTTTTTTTTTTTTTGCATAGCTAAATATATTATTTGTTTTTTAAAATTAACATAAACTTTTTATTCTATTTAACATACAAATTTGTGGATATGTCTTCTTTGGAATGGTTATATTATAAATGTAATTGTATAATAATATTATTTTACAATATATTAACAAAATCCATAAGGGTTCCCAATTCTGGTCCTGGGGACCCCCTGCCCTGCTGGTTTTTGTTCCAACTGAGCCCTCAATTACTTAATTGATCAAATCATGTCTTCAAGCTCCCAGGTGTAGAAACTATATAGGAGTATTCCTGTCATGGGTTTCTACACAGCCTATTTAAATCGGTGCATGAAAAACAGTAAAACAACGACAAAAAATCTGGGATAAGGATGTTGCTTTGCTCTTTGTTCTTTCACTCTGCTCTTGAAATGCAATACCCACGGCTTGCTACTTACACTTATAGCTATATGAGATTCCGTTGCATAGAGTATATTTCCAATCTCGATTCCCATCTGCAAACACTGGATTATCTTCATAGAAAATAAGACCAGTACGATACATGTTATTCACAATTGAATGGTTAATATATCAACAGTAATAAAAAGTGTTTGTAAATCTCCACACAATTCTAGAAACATAGCTACACATCACATTGTGTTTTCTACGCGTTGCTATCTGAACCACTGTACGGTATCGTCTGCACACCATTATGAATGTATTAAACGTAACAAGTAGGCTGCAGTACATTAAACAATAAAAAGCATTGAGTTAATTGTTGCTATTATTTTCATAATCAAGGGGAATAGATCGTTAAGATTTGAAATGACATATGTAAACTTGGTCAGAGACGCTTCTACTGAATTGTTGTGTTCCTGCCCTAATCCAAACAGCTTATCTTGTTAATGTTGGTTATCGGGAGTGAGGACTGGATAGTCCGCTACGCAATTTGATTTGGATCGACCTTTGTGCGTTTATTTATGGCCCTGTTTGACGCGTCGGCTATTGACCCTGTAGTTCAGAGCTGCCTGTCAAGTCTGACTCCTGCATCTCTGAAGATCTGACACCTCCTCCATTGGACATCTATGTAGCATTATGTGTGCAGCAGTATGCATAAATAGTGCATATACTGCAATCTAAACGAAAACATAAGGTGCAAAGTATTCATATAACTCACAAGGTAGCAATAACTATCCATTCATATATCTATCTATCCACCTGTCTATGTATCTAACCATCTATTTATCTAGCTATCTATCCATCCATCCAAACAATGAAGGATATTTCTATTTGCACTGGCAGACAGCACAGGGCAATCGTTTTGCCACATCCTTATATTGAAACACGTGATTCTGTCTCTGACCCTCATATACCACCCCCCTTGCCCATATACCCCAGGTTGTGAGATAAGAGAAGGATCAAGGCTGGTTTGTAAGATGTATGAAATCACGGCTGGGAATCAAACCTCACACAATCCTTCACTGCAACACCCATTCTTCCACAGATTGATTTACACCCACAGTGCACAATATGTGTTTGGTTATCTAAACACAACCCAGGAGTTTCTGTGTCGTTTTCAAACGTCATCTGGGTAGATTAATGACATATTCTTTTAGTGGTTACATTTAATTAATTAAACATAATCAAGAATTCCCAGCTGTCAATGTATTATACAACTACACCCAGACATTTGTTTAAACTCTTAGGACGTACTTATGTATACACAATATCCATGTGCACTTTGAAATATAAAGACAGGTAGATACATACAATCATTCGCAGTTGTTTTGTTGTATCCATCAATCTATGTTCTGTTGTTTGATCTTGTGGCTTTTTGTATATTTTAAGATACAAACTGCATTCTGTCTTTTCTATATTGATATGCATAAAAATTCCGATCAAAAAAGTAGCATTTTACAAATCAACTATGCATTATTATTTTTATTATTATTATTATTATTATTATTATTATTATTATTATTATTATAGTAATAGTAGTAGTAGTGGTGGTGGTAGTAATGTTAATAGTAATGTAAGTGTTGTTTTTGTTTCATAACGCAATATGATAGTCCAGGTATTCATCAATGTAATATACACATGATGCATGTGAATACTCACCTTTCTGTATCTGTGACTTGGGATTTCTTACTGGAAATACAACTTTTGGACTTGCTCTCTCTCTCTTCAGAGTTGCGCTCTTTTTCTTGCAAGCTGCCGAGATGTTCTCCAGTGAAAGCGCTGTCCTGCAATGTGTCCGGGGCGCAGATAGAGCCAAACACGACAGAAGACAGTAATCCGCGGAGCTCCGTCCACAACAATCCCCCTGAATGAATTCTCTCTCTCTCTCTCTCTCTCTCTCTCTCTCTCTCTCTCTCTCTCTCTCTCTCTCTCTCTCTCTCTCTCTCGTGTTTAGGAATGCCTCTCCCCCGTCCGCTCCCCCTCCTCCCTGTTGAGATTGGCGTCTGTTACCTCTCTCTCTCTCTCTCTCTCTCTCTCTCTCTCTCTCTCTCTCTCTCTCTCTCAGGCACACACTCTACTCTATCTGGTTGTGGGGTCAAGGTTTGGGATTGGACATGTCGCATGGTCAAACGAAGGTAAGGCCATCAAGGGGGATTACCAGGTTCTTACTCTCGCTATTTCCAGCTGGGTGACATCACGTGTCCGTTAGGAGCCCTCTCAAATCCCCAGCCTTCCTGTCTCCACACGATCATCTCCCTGCTGCTTTCACGTGCTTAGATGGCTAATTTAAACCGTATCATCGTAAACTACCTTTTGCAGTTACAATTGTATTTAAAGCTATGCAGTCAGTATTATGCTTTCACTGCTTTTCAATCGAAGTGTTGTTGTTGTTGTTTTTTTTTTAATCCGTGAACAGTACAGTGAACACATTGGTTTTGACATATCTGTATGTGATGTGTGATAAAGTCTATACATTACTATGCATCTGGACAACCACGTGTTTATGTCACTACTTGTGATCATGTCGGTTATTCAGGTAGGTACTATAGCCTGACATTTGTTTTTGCTTTTTGTTCTTGATATGCAGAAAACATACAAAACCCACAATCACTATTTACAATAGACGTTCATAGACGGTCATAGTACGCAAAACTGTCAAGAATTAGGCAAGATTTTGTCTGTGTCCATGTATGGTATATTTATGAAGAGGCTGTACAGTAACCTGCACCTAACACATTTGTAGATTGTGCATTAAACAAAATAATGTATTTTCTAGACTGATTGTAATACACATATTAATATGTATTGATATATATAACAACATTTCCATTACAGCATTGGTAACATGAACATTATTTTTCCAAAACACACACACACACACACACACACACACACACACATATACATATATATATATATATATATATATATATATATCATGTTGGTTTTACTTTAAAACATGTCTCAATACCATGACAATATAGCAAATGCATAACATAAATACTACTAAATACATGTAAAGTAACCGCTTTCATATATATTAATTATTTATCTTTAAGTATAATGTATTTATTGCTACCCTCAAATTACCCTATGTAATTTTATTGAAATTTTAAACTACATCATCATTTGTATGATCTCCTCAGAAATTCAGGTCATCCACAAACAAAAAAGTGAATTTATAATAATAGTAATAATAATTGTAGTATATAATGCAAAATTATACCTTTAATCTACTGAAAACCTTTGTATTCCCAGGAGCAAAATAAAATAAATAACTGTGATAAAATCAAAACAATGACCCACCTGCTTATTGCAAATTATAAGTGAGTGCTTGACAGCTAAAAAACAAAAGTAGTGCCTTCATCCTCAGCTGGAGGAGCTCATATGGATCAGTTTAACAGACCAGGCATAGATCTCTTTGCCTCGCAAGAGTCTGCACACTGTCCGCTGTGGTTTTCCATCCACAATGCTGACGCTCCGCTGGGAGTCAACATGCTGGCCCACCATTGATCACCCAGCTCCTGTATGCATTCCTGCTGATTCTGCTTCTCCCAGCCTTCCTGCAACAGTGCTGCTACTGGCTCCTTAGTTGTCTCAAATGTGGTTCCCAATTCTGGTGTTGCTGTTTAACTGGGAGCCATGGCAGATTCCGCTGAGAGTGGACCTCTTGTCACAGGCCCAGACAAGCTGTGGTATCCCAACCCAGGGCTGTTTGGCCCCTGAGCGGGAGCATTTGTCTGCCTAAGGCTGTCCCCCACTGTTGTTGTCAACATTCAAAATGGGTGAGCCCTGTCTATGAAGTCACTATATTCATACCTCTGGCAGTTGTTTCAGACCTGGTGTCTGGCTAGAGGTCATAACCCAGTCTCCTATCCTATTACAATATTGCAAAATGTGTGTATAGTTCTTCTTTCCTGGTGACTTGATGAAGCTGGAGGCACTTTCCAAGGCAAAGTTTTTCTATTCTGTTGGCTATTGCAAAGGCAACACAAAAAAGCTTAGTGTCTGCATCCTTCCAGAGAGCGCAGGTTAATTTGCTTTATCCTGTGCAGTCATTGCAATGTAAAGTCTCGGCCACTGTGAAAAATTGTCAAAAAGGCTTTAATAGACTCAGTACCTTGATAAAATGATCATAAAAATATGAATCGATGAATGATACATTTGTGATTATTTGATTATTTTGAATAATCGTTGCAGCACTAGTTAAGAGATTAAAGGGAAGCTTTAAAAAACTTATGCAGAATAGTGAGCACACAGCTCCAAGACAGACCGCTTTTCAGGCAAAAGGTCTGCAGTCGCTCAGCTTTGTCTCTTCTGGCAGCTGCTGCTCCATGCCGTGCTTTGCACAAAGGGCTATCTCCTCTCTACCTGAGAAGCTGCCTTTTTAAACTTGCAAGAAACATTCGGGAAAAAAAGTAAATTGCAAGTGGGCAGAGTATGGGATTTAGTGCATGATCTTGAGCAAAATGAGTATATCCAGGGATCGTTGATTTAAGGGAAAAACAAGATGCTTTACCTATTCATCAATAAAAGTGAAAAGCACACTAGTAACAAAGGTGGTAAATTGTGAACATAATACATATTAAAGATACAATAGTGAAAAAACATGCAATACAAATCAATGATAAATACATCACAATCAGTGATAATTAACCCCTTTCATCATAAACTGTCAGAGAAGGTGCCAACTGCTTTATTAAGTGCACTTATTTTTGTTAATCATGTATGGAAAACAAATGTGGTAGAATTATTTTATTATTGCATGGTTAGTTGTGATTGTTGTGATTATTATTTTAAGTAATTGTTTATTTTGTTAAACTTTACTTGAGTTTCATTTTGTAAGTAGCCCTGGACAAGGGCATCTGCTAATAAATACATAATAATAATAATATATCAATCAATTGTTTATGTGTGAGCACTGTCTCTTTAAGGCAGCTGCACATGACCTAGACACACCTGCCACTGGTGCAGGAGTCCGGTAACATCTCACACCTACCTGCTAAGATTTATTCTTGTTTAAAAGTTGTGCATACCTGGTAGTAGAGAAGGGAGTGTTCTCAGGTGCAACAGAGGAGCAGCAGCTATTCAAAGAATTCAAAGGATATTCATTCTTAGAAACTAGATAGAAGTGCTGCGGGTTAATGAAGACAAGGAGAATTTAAGTGCTGTCAGCAGACAGCTGTTCTGATTACATTTTCCTTTAAGCTTTTTTCTGACCAGACCCATCAGTTGAACATGGTTTTGCTCTATTGTGTGTAGTTCCCTTACTGCTTTGCAGATATACGTTATACATACATAGGCAAAACATGGTCCCTGAACTTCCCATTCTTAGCTACTGTTGTTCAACAAACCTATACGTAAATGCACGTACATACATGAATGTATTATGTTGGTTTATCACTTTACTGTGTTTTAAATGTATTACTAGGGTGACCATATGTTGTGTGTGACACTTCGAGACAGGATGTGATTTTAAAGCCTTTAAACTGAAAGACATCTTAATCAGACAGTATTTACACCATTGCTAAATTGAGTCCCACAATAATTACAGTGAATAAAGTCTCATAACACATTTTTATTCTCTACGTATTTGTCTTGTTGTGTTTGGCATTACTAATAATGTACAGTTGTTGTTTATTTCCTGTTACATCATAATACATCACAATTATAAACGCTAAATGGCGAGGTCTTCCCTGATCAAATCAATAGCGTTCCTCAGCTGTTTGCTGGTAAAGAGGGAAAAAATATCTCTTTTAAAAACAGACTGGACTCTGCATTAACATAATTTCAGATGGCTTGGGGACCAGGTTTGCATAAAACAATAGCTCTATAGCTCTCATTCACAGACAGGTTTTGACAGTGAGGCTTGTAGACACTCAGGAGTCAGGTGTAAATGTATGTGATCTCCTGTTATGATGAGAATGTGATGTCTGCCACAGAAATTGATCAACAAAGCAAGCATCTCTCCAAGCCATTTCTCTGTCTTCCCTTACACCAGTATCATATGATTGGTTGTGATCAATTAGACCCTCCCAGGTCCCACCAAGCACACTGTGTGCCCTCCCAACCAATATGCCCACCAAAACTACATGTATATATTTTATTTGTCTTTATTTCTGTAAGAGTTGCTTCATTGCTTCATGAGTGATAGGTGGCTCTTTCCTTGCATACATTGAATAAAATATCTGGAGCTGATAATCAACCTGAATCCTGAGTCTCTGTGGATAACAGAGAATAAATCCACTATACTGGGTAGAATGAATAATGAAAAATGTCATCTTCCAAATTAAGCACAAAAATAAATTATTCTTAATTGAACTACCTAATTTCTTCCATCTTAATGTCAACTTTCAAATCCTGTCCTGTATCAAACACTGGTCTTCTTTCATGCAAAGTTGATGTCATTATTTAAGGTAATGAAGACAAATGACTCCAGCTTGAGGACACAGTACATGCTCTTGATACATTCAAGAATTGTTAAAGTGCTCTTAGAAAGCAGCCCCTGCAGGATGATTTGGTATTGTAACAAACCTGGACCGAAGGTTCCAATAATGGAGAGATGATCGGTCTCCTCATTCCATTCTTGGAGGTAAGTCCCAACTGGAGGGACAACTACTGGTTCCCTCATATTCCAGGAGAGGACAAGGAAGATAAATTAAGTTCAGGTACCGTGTCGACAACTGATGGAATGACCCCCTGTGGCATTCTACTGGAGATCCGACCAGTGAGCCACCAAACTGCTGCTAACTCAGAGGCACATCTGATTGAACTTGCACAGGCCTTAATGTTGGTTCATCCAGGAGGGCGTTTCCACCAGGGTCATCTGAAACAGACACTGAATCAAAAACACTTGTAAACGGTATAAATTGGTTATATATAAGAAACATTTTCCCTTCACTAGACTCCAGGAGAGGAATTAGTCAGGATATACCCCCAGGCAGCAAAGACAACCTGCAGGGACTAGACGGCCAGCCCCCAGGCAGCAACCCCGCCCTCCTGCTGGTGTGGACACGAGTGAGGGACCCATTGGATTGTATTCCCCATACTTCCTAGTGCCCAAGAAAGATGGCGGTTTCCACCCCATCTTGGATCTGAGGTACCTGAATCGCTGCCTCAAGGCTATCAAGCCTGTAGACTGGTTCACCTTGGTGGATTTGAAAGATGCATACTTTCACATCCCCATTGCGCAGGCGCACAGAAAGTTTCTCCACTTTGCCTTCGAAAGGCCGAGCGTACGAGTCTGCTGTTCTCCCATGCGGCCTGTCTCTAGCGCCTCACAACATTTTTCCAAGTGCATGGACGCCGTGTTAGCCCCTCAATTATCTAGACGGCTGGCTGGTCTGTTTGAGCTCCAGGGAGCAGGTTCAGAGCCACATGAGCATCATACTCAACTGCTTCTCAGGGTTGGGCCTCTGGGTCAACAGAGAGAAGAGCTGTCTTGTGCCAACTCAGCAGGCGCAGTTAAAAAAAAGCCAGAAAGAGACCTGTAAAAAAGAGAGCCCCGAAAAAGTTGGACCCATAGGATCTGCACTGAGGAAGAGGAGTCCCCATTACTTGTACACAGGGGAAACTGTAACCCCAAGAAATACTTATAAATTGATACATGGTACAGAAGGGAAAATAGACATATCAGACCTTGGGATATCCACCACATGTTTTGGGACAGCACAAACCCAAGATCCCAATTTATAACATGGGAAATTGTTAAAATTATCAATTATGTCCTTAACAATAAATGCCTTTAATCCAGACAGTGAAATGCAAAACTGGTCTAATAGATGGGAACAATGGAGTATTAATGGCTATACAAATTGGTGGCTAGGCCATGGCATTCCAATGTTCTATATGACAATAAGCTGGTTCCTCATTATAACACCCAAAAAGGATGTACATATGACAAATGGTAATAATAAATTGTAATAAGATAAAATCCAATAGTATAAAAAGTACTCAACAATTTGAGAAACATATTCATCATGAAGACCTATAGGATAGAAAAGTCTTCATAGCCAATCTTCATACAATGATAATCATTAATATCCTATCTCTGCTAGTATTAAAACATTTCCAACTTATTTTCATGTACCTCTTTATACAAGATAATACCTTAAATATGTGTAGAAAATGTAACAGCTGATATACGGATATATGGAATCAGCCATAATATGTTGACCACCTGCCTAATATTGCATAGGTCCCCCTTTTGCCGCCAAAACAGCCCTGACCCATCAAGGCATGGACTCCACTAGACCTCTGAAGGTGTGCTGTGGTATCTGGTACCAAGACATTAGCAGCAGATCCTTTAAGTTGGGGCCTCCATGGATCAGACTTGCTTGTCCAGCACATCCCACAGATCCTCGATTGGATTGAGATCTGGGGAATTTGGAGGGCAAGTCAACACCTTGAACTCATGATTCATCAGATCAGGCCACCTTCCTCCATTGCTCCTTGGTCCAGTTCTGATGTCACGTGCCCATTGTAGGCACTTTCGGCAGTGGACAGGCGTCAACATGGGCACCCTGACTGGTCTGCGGCTATGCACTGTGTGTTGTGACACCTTTCTATCAGAACCAGCATTAACTTTTTCAGCAATTTGAGCTACAGTAGCTCGTCCGTTGGATCGGACCACACGGGCCAGCCTTCGCTCCCCACGTGCATCAGTGAGCCTTGGCCGCCCATGACCCTGTCGCCGGTTCACAGCTTTTCCTTCCTTGGACCATTTTTGATAGGTACTGACCACTGCAGACCGGGAACACCCCACAAGAGCTGCAGTTTTGGAGATGCTCTGACCCAGTCGTCTAGCCATCACAATTTGGCCCTTTTTAAAGTCGCTCAGATCCTTACGCTTGCCCATTTTTCCTGCTTCTAACACATCAACTTTGAGGACAAAATGTTCACTTGCTGCCTAATATATCCCACCCACTGACAGGTGCCATGATAACAAGATTATCAGTGTTATTCACTTCACCTGTCAGTGGTCATAATGTTATGGCTGATCGGTGTATACCTTAACTAGTGTTCTGCAGCCCCCTTGTACCTTTTGAACAAATTGCGGTAGTAGGACCCCTACCACAGTCTGCTAGACATCACCAGTATATTCTGGTCATCTTAGACTACTCAAACAGATATTCAGAGGTAGTTCCATTATGCAAAGTGTCAACTAGTAGATGAAGTGGAACACTGTTCCTTATGCTAGGGTCACACTACACGATTTTAAGGCCGATTTGAGCACGATTTGGCCCTCATGACAGATCGGCACTGATCGTCACGACAGGCAGACTGGTCGGGGCGCGTCCCCGCCACCGATGGTCGTGTAGTGTGAGACGGGCTGCAATAAGATTGCTTGCCCTCTGATCCGATCGACATGTTTAATATTTACGACTCGATCGGCGCCAATCATGGAGAGTGACGTGATCAGCAGCCAATGAGAGCCGAGCTGACTGAAGAAGAGAAATGAAACAGCAAGAATAAACATGTCAGGAGAATAAGATTGTCATACGTATTTATTAAAATACTTCAAATACCAATGGTTGTTACGGGGCACGTTATTTTAAAATACTATACACTGTTTGTGTTTGTCCGCACAGACGAACACAAACAGCAGCAGCGGCTTGTGGTCACGTTCTTTCTGCAGTTTTACGCAGATCTGCAGAAATCCACTGATCCCATTGGTGGAGCAGCGCAAATCTGCGCTAAACAAACATGACCTGTACATGTGCACGTCGGTGTTTGTTAACCTTTTCGCTGTGTGGATCAAGCGTGTTTCTGCGGGATGTGGAGGCTGTGACACAAATCACCACGACAAGGATTTCAGATCAGTCGTGTAGTGTGTGTTCCCCTGTACTTAAGCGATCAGGTAGCTCCTTCACGACACAAAAGACACAAATTCGGTGCAAAATAGTCGTGTAGTGTGAGCTGCCCACTGTTCACAAAATCGGGTTGGATTGTAGAAATTGTGTAGTGTGACCCCAGCATTAGTCAGTCAGTCAGTCACTTTTATTTATATAGCACATTTAAAAACAATGACAGTTGGCCAAAGTGCTGTACAAAATCAACAATTACAAAATTCATAACAAAAACACAAGGACAACATTGAAAAACACAATGACAATAAGAGAGTACCACTAAACCTGCATATTTCCATAAGCTACAGAAAACAAATGAGTTTTAAGAGATTTAAAACTATCAAAAGTTGGAGAAGACCTTATATAGAGAGGTAAACTATTCCAGAGTCGTTGGGCTGCAATTGAGAAGGTACGGTCACCCTTCAGATTTAGGCGTGACCTGGGAACAGTCAGCTGCATACTATTTGATGACCGAAGAGGTCTAGAGGTGTCATGGTGAGAGAGGAGATCCGCAATATAATAAGGAGCCAAACCATACAGACCCTTATAAACAAACAATAGGATTTAAAATTGAATTCTGTATTTCACAGGAAGCCAGTGAAGAGTGGCCAACACTGGAGATATACTATCCCTCTTTTTAGGCCCAGTTAAAAGTCTAGCAGCAGCGTTCTGAACTAACTGAAGGCGTGACAGAGAAGACTGAGAAATTCCCAGATAAAGTGCATTACAGTAATCAAGTCTGGATGAAATAAAGGCATGAACTAAAGTCTGCAGATCTTTGAATGACAGAAATGCCTTTAGTTTGGCAATACTCCTGAGCTGAAAGAAACTGCTTTTGACCACAGAATTAATTTGTTAGTTAAAATGTAGGTCCGGTCAAATATAACACCTACATTTCTAACATGTGTCTGCAGATTTCTAGATAAAGGTCCCAGGTTACTGGATATTTTTTGTAGAGCTAGGAGGGCTGAAAACTATGACTTCTGTTTTAGATTCATTGAGCTGGAAAAAGTTGGCTGCCATCCAACTTTTGACATCATTCAAGCAGTCAAACAAAGATTATAATGCAGAGGTATCATCAGAGTGCAAAGGCAAATAAAGCTGCGTGTCATCTGCATAACAATGATATGAAATGTTATACTTTTGAAAAATGCTAGACAGAGGCAGCATATATAAAGAAAACAGAACAGGGCCCAGAATAGAGCCCTGTGGTAGTCCACAGGAGATTGGTACAGTAGATGAGGAGTAACTACCAATCTCCACTTTAAAAGTCCTCTCTTTTAAATAAGAGGCAAACCAATTAAGCGCACTCCCCTGAATCCCAACCCTCTGTTGTAGGTGCTTCAGGAGGATAGCATGGTCAATCATATCGAATGCCGCACTCAGGTCTAGCAAAACAAGGACAGCATACTTCCAAGAATCAACAGTAAGTAATAGGTCATTAGACACTTTTAAAAGAGCAGACTCCGTACTGTGTTGCGATCTAAAACCGGATTGATATTTATCAAAACTACCATTTTCCTTCAAAAAAGAAGAAAGCTGATAAAAACAACCTTCTCAAAGATTTTAGAGAGAAAAGTTAGCTTTGAGATAGGCCGATAGAGATTTAACAATGATGGGTCAAGATTAGCCCTTTTTAGCAGGGGTTGTACCACAGCATGTTTAAAGCAGGATGGGACTGTCCCACTGATCAGACAACTATTTACTATATGACAAAATGATAGTAATGCTGGGACCAATAAAGTCTGATCTACTAAAATACGAGATGGAACAATATCCAAAGAGCAGAGAGTGGGCTTTATGTTCCGAAAAATGTCTCCTAAATGAGGGAGTGATACAGAATCAATGCTAGATCTTATAACATCAATCTTACTTATCCAATATTTCAAAAATTCTCACAGGTTACAGGAGATGGATCAAAAGATTCAGTAGCTACAGGGTTAAGTACACTATTTATAGTGCTGAATAAGACTAAGCAGACTAAGATCATAAAAATATTTTGCTTTAGTAGCCTTAATAGCATGCTGATAATTAATCATGCAGTGCCTCATAATTTCATAAAAAACTTGACATTTATCTCTCTTCAACTTGCTCTCTGCCTTTTTCCATTTCTGTCTAAGAGCCTGAGTTTCATTATTGAACCAGGGCTGTACTCTAGTTTTAGGTTTTATACTTTTAACAGGTGCAAGAGACTCCATAATATCCCCACAGACAGCATTAAACATACAGTGAGGGAAAAAAGTATTTGATCCCCTGCTGATTTTGTACGTTTGCCCACTGACAAAGAAATGATCAGTCTATAATTTTAATGGTAGGTGTATTTTAACAGTGAGAGACAGAATAACAACAAAAAAATCCAGAAAAACGCATTTCAAAAAAGTTATGAATTGATTTGCATGTTAATGAGGGAAATAAGTATTTGACCCCTTCGACTTAGTACTTGGTGGCAAAACCCTTGTTGGCAATCACAAAGGTCAGATGTTTCTTGTAGTTGGCCACTAGGTTTGCACACATCTCAGGAGGGATTTTGTCCCACTCCTCTTTGCAGATCCTCTCCAAGTCATTAAGGTTTCGAGGCTGACATTTGGCAACTCGAACCTTCAGCTCCCTCCACAGATTTTCTATGGGATTAAGGTCTGGAGACTGGCTAGGCCACTCCAGGACCTTAATGTGCTTCTTCTTGAGCCACTCCTTTGTTGCCTTGGCTGTGTGTTTTGGGTCATTGTCATGCTGGAATACCCATCCACAACCCATTTTCAATGCCCTGGCTGAGGGAAGGAGGTTCTCACCCAAGATTTGATGGTACATGTCCCCATCCATCGTCCCTTTGATGGAGTGCAGTTGTCCTGTCCCCTTAGCAGAAAAACACCCCAAAGCATAATGTTTCCACCTCCATGTTTGACGGTGGGGATGGTGTTCTTGGGGTCATTCCTCCTCCTCCAAACACGGCGAGTTGAGTTGATGCCAAAGAGCTCGATTTTGGTCTCATCTGACCACAACACTTTCACTCAGTTCTCCTCTGAATCATTCAGATGTTCATTGGCAAACTTCAGACAGGCCTGTATATGTGCTTTCTTGAGCAGGGGGACCTTGCGGGCGCTGCAGGATTTCAGTCCTTCACGGCGTAGTGTGTTACCAATTGTTTTCTTGGTGACTATGGTCCCAGCTGCCTTGAGATCATTAACAAGATCCTCCCGTGTAGTTCTGGGCTGATTCCTCACCGTTCTCATGATCATTGAAACTCCACGAGGTGAGATCTTGCATGGAGTCCCAGACCGAGGGAGACTGACAGTTATTTTGTGTTTCTTCCATTTGCGAATAATCGCACCAACTGTTGTCACCTTCTCACCAAGCTGCTTAGTGATGGTCTTGTAGCCCATTCCAGCCTTGTGTAGGTCTACAATCTTGTCCCTGACATCCTTGGACAGCTCTTTGGTCTTGGCCATGGTGGAGAGTTTGGAATCTGATTGATTGATTGCTTCTGTAGACAGGTGTCTTTTATACAGGTAACAAGCTGAGATTAGGAGCACTCCCTTTCTGGGAGCCAGAAATCTTGCTGATTGATAGGGGATCAAATACTTATTTCCCTCATTAACATGCAAATCAATTTATAACTTTTTTGAAATGCGTTTTTCGGGATTTTTTTGTTGTTATTCTGTCTCTCACTGTTAAAATACACCTACCATTAAAATTATAGACTGATCATTTCTTTGTCAGTGGGCAAACGTACAAAATCAGCTGGGGATCAAATACTTTTTTCCCTCACTGTACAAATCAACTCATTTGAACTCAGACTAGTAGGAGTGGATGCAATAGTATAGGCAAGTGGAGATATACTATATGCATCAGAGAAAAGCCTGGATGTGGCTGAACGAGCATACATGCCGGCCTACTGACACAGGGCCTGAAAGTGGCCTAATCAAGGCTGTTTTAAAAATGACAGTCTTATGGTCAGACAAACAATGATCTTCAATATCTATATTACAAACAGGGAGGCCTAAAGAAAGATATTTCTCTTGATATTTTTTTGCATACTTCTACTACACCATTTTGGCCAATGTTTGTTGGTCCTCAATTTGCTAAGTTTTGGTACAAATTTCTCCTGAGCCTCAAGTAGTATATTCTTAAAATTTAACCATCCATTTTCAACTGAATCTGTATCCAGTGTGCTCCAGTCTATCTCTTCTAAGTGCCGCCTCATACCTACAAGGTTTGCTATTCTAAAATTGTAGACCATTGTTTTAGACTTGGTCCTCATTATTTGGAAGTATGCCTCAAAGCTAACCATATTGTGATTAAAGCCCTGCACGGGCCTCAAATCTAGGCCCTAGCCCAGCCCAGCCCTTGTCCTACAGCTGATCACAATCTCGGCCTGAGTCTGACTTTTTTTTTTTCTTCATTATACAGCCTATACTACTGTTGCAGCCATTAAAATAGTTCAGTTTTGTTTTTAATTTCAAAGTAGTTATATTTCTTTTCGTTTCTTTTTTAAGTTAATTTAGAAAAATGTTTGGAGCATTTTTTGTTTGTTAAATTAAAGTTTTTGTTTTTCAAAGTGACGACCAAGCGGCCAGTGGCCGACAGTGAGTTGATCACGTTAGATCAACACTTGACTTGCCTACAATAAAATCGATAGATATAAAACACTTCAAGCATATCACACAATGTTAGTTTAAATGTTTATTATCACCACCACAGTAAAAATGCATTTTGACAAGCTGACCAGGCTGCTCTGCTGCTCGCAATGGAGTGAGGAAAAACGAATTAATGGGCTGTACGATCTAAACAAATACAATAAAACATGCAGGTTATCTTATCTTAGCTCAAAAATCAAGGCGTCACCACAGAACATGGCCATTCTTATTTCCAAAAGTTTCCAACAGTTAGACTAATGACAATAAAGTCCAATCAAACAAAAAACAAGACAGCCTCCGAGTCTTAACATGGCTACAGCCAGAAGAACAGTCTCTTACAGAGCATCGTGGAGAAAAAGCACAGCTTCCACAGTGGACAGTTTCAGTCCAGTCCTGTTTCTTCTGTCCTCTTCCAGCTGCGCTGAAGACATGCTGCTGCTGCCGCTGCTGGCGGGGACACTAACACCGTGCGAGCCGGTCTGCACAGGCGCGTAGCATGCTCTCGTGTTGTCTGTGGGAAACCTGTGTGCGTGTGTGTGCGTGAGCAGACTGTGTCATGCGTGTCAGTGTGATAGATTATATAACATCTTTCTATGTTTGTTTTACCATCATCAACTTCTCATAGTTTCTTTTAATGAATTAATGTCTAAAATATAAAAATGCCCGGCCCGTGTGTGAACTATGACGTGAAAATTGTCCCGAAGCCTGGCCAAAAGGGTGTAAATAAGTCGGGGCCCGTCAGGCTCGGGCTGAAATGCAGGGCTCTAATTGTGATCACAGTTTGCCATTGGTTCTCCAACTAGTGTCCCTCTTACTCTATCTTGGTCATTTTAAAATATCAAGTCAATGCATGCTCTCCCTCTGGTTGGTTCCCTGACAAACTGAGTTAGAAAGCAGTCATTTACCATCTCAACCATTTCTATTTCTGCTTCTGTTGTCCCAACTGGGCTTTCCCAGTCTATGTTTGGGAAATTGAAGTCCCCCATTATAACAGCCACATCCTTGCTACATGCAGTCCTGATTACACTGTACAATGCAACATCTTGAGGAATATCTGAATTGGGTGGTCTGTAACACACTCCTACCACTAATCCTTCAGATCTCTTCTTCAAAAGTTTCACCCACAAATATTCTGTTCTGTTACTGAGATCTATTTTGAGTTCTTCTGTCTCAATGCCATTTTTCACATATAATGCTACCCCACCCCCTCTTCGATTTTGCCTGTCTCTCCTAAACTGTGTGTATCCTTTCAACTTGTATTCATCCCCATCATTTTCTGTTAGCCATGTTTCCGTCACTCCTACAACATCATAGTCACATGCCAGCACTGTGGCTTCTAGGTTTAACATTTTGTTCCTTATACTCTTATACAATGACACCGTCTTCTCATGCATATTCCTCACTTTGACCCTCGGTATATACTTATACTCCCATCTTTCTCCTGTCTCCCCCCTGTTAATCTCATCCCTGGTTATATATCCCTCTGGAGTAATAGAAGATGGGATCTAGAGATCAATCAGCATAGCCAATTGGTACATACGCATGAGGTCATTACACCAGGACAACTCCACAATCAAGGTAAAGACACTTGTGATTCTATACAATATACACAATAAGGTTCAGGGACATTTTTCCCCTTCCACAAGAAATATTGCAGTTGCATCTAGATATAGGCTATACCAGCTATAGATCATCATCACAGTCCCTCCCCTGGGAAGAGAAGCTTGTAACAAAGAACAAAGAACACAAGAAAAATGCTGTTAACTGTCCTTTTGAATACAAATCCAGGAAAAATCTCAGTGGAAATCAGGTAAGGTCAATCACTTTGTCAAATTTGCACTTTTTAACACTGATAAAATAAAAAGAAAACAATATACAGCTCTGGATTTATACGTTTGCTTTACATTCTAAAATTGAAAGGACTTTGAAATGTAAGATGATTATGTATATGTTAGTGCTAATGTCACAGAAGGCGAAACTCTGTAATTACAATTATTATCTAATTATGTTATTATATATTTTGAGCACTTTTCCTTGTATATGATATTTTCCTTTTATTTGTGTGATATTGGATTGTGCGTCACATTTAATTTGCTTTTCTTTCTTTTCTTTGTATGGATGTTGTAGTGATTTAATCAACTGTTGTGTTTTCATTCTACAAGTGAGGTTGTTTTGATTTGGTCTGAGTTTCTCCATGCTGAGACAGATTGCGCATCAGATTGGTTGCTCTTTCAGCTCCAGTTTCAACTTTCAGTTGAATAAACTGGGGGAAGAGAAAACGGAAATTTTCCTTGGTGCAGCAGGACCCTGTTTAAACCAAGTCAGCTTCTGAAGATGCCTAGCCACTGCTTAGATTTGTAATCGGCGGACAAGTATCCTGGGACTGTAAGATGAGTACAGCGGGACTTGTATGACATTAAGAAGCAGTAATACAGTGGAATAAAAGACTATTACTGAAGCCTTGCTGCTCTCCCCCCAGGCTGCGTTGCCCCCCCTGACTGCCTGTTGACCTTGTGATTCATTGTGACTTTTCTAATCCATGTGCAGGGGCCAATGGCAGCTTTGATAGAGTGACGTTTCGATCGGGTTCCTATGGAAGTGGGCAGAAACCCCTCCCCCTTGGGCAGTGCTTCCGATTGGAAAGATAACAGGGTATTGTCAAAACACTAAGGAATGCATTAGTACATAAATAACTAAACACAACTGACCTAGGTGGCTTGTGAAATATTAATTGTTCACATTGATAATGCAATATGAAGCAACAGTATATGGAGGATATATCAAAAGAAAACCAATATTATGAATAGCAAGAGAACAAAAAAGGGGACACCTATCCAACAAAATGATTATTTTAGCAAGCTAGTAGTTCAATTAACTCAAAGGTAGATCAAACTTAAAAGTGATAAAAACAACCAACAATGAAGGACAAGTTCAAAATAACAAATAACAAAAAAACAAAAACACTATAAAACAAATCAACCTAAAATGTCTAAACAGATTCTAGGGAAGAACTACAAGTCCTTCCAATTAATGTTCATACTCGGTTTATATTCAAAATATGCATAAACTGTGATCCACAGTGAAGACTATGGAGGGTGATCAGTGCCAAAATAAATACACGATTATACAAATACATGGACATTTAGGGCTATCTATTTATGTATTCATCTATTTATTTATTTAAACATGTATGTATACATTCATTAGTTTCAACACATACACTCACCTAAATGATTATTAGGAACACCTGTTCAATTTCTCATTAATGCAATTATCTAACCAACCAATCACATGGCAGTTGCTTCAATGCATTTAGGGGTGTGGTCCTGGTCAAGACAATCTCCTGAACTCCAAACTGAATGTCTGAATGGGAAAGAAAGGTGATTTAAGCAATTTTGAGCGTGGCATGGTTGTTGGTGCCAGACGGGCCGGTCTGAGTATTTCACAATCTGCTCAGTTACTGGGATTTTCCCGCACAACCATTTCTAGGGTTTACAAAGAATGGTGTGAAAAGGGAAAAACATCCAGTATGCGGCAGTCCTGTGGGCGAAAATGCCTTGTTGATGCTAGAGGTCAGAGGAGAATGGGCCGACTGATTCAAGCTGATAGAAGAGCAACTTTGACTGAAATAACCACTCGTTACAACCGAGGTATGCAGCAAAGCATTTGTGAAGCCACAACACGTACAACCTTGAGGCGGATGGGCTACAACAGCAGAAGACCCCACCGGGTACCACTCATCTCCACTACAAATAGGAAAAAGAGGCTACAATTTGCACAAGCTCACCAAAATTGGACAGTTGAAGACTGGAAAAATGTTGCCTGGTCTGATGAGTCTCGATTTCTGTTGAGACATTCAGATGGTAGAGTCAGAATTTGGCGTAAACAGAATGAGAACATGGATCCATCATGCCTTGTTACCACTGTGCAGGCTGGTGGTGGTGGTGTAATGGTGTGGGGGATGTTTTCTTGGCACACTTTAGGCCCCTTAGTGCCAATTGGGCATCGTTTAAATGCCACGGCCTACCTGAGCATTGTTTCTGACCATGTCCATCCCTTTATGACCACCATGTACCCATCCTCTGATGGCTACTTCCAGCAGGATAATGCACCATGTCCCAAAGGTCGAATCATTTCAAATTGGTTTCTTGAACATGACAATGAGTTCACTGTACTAAACTGGCCCCCACAATCACCAGATCTCAACCCAATAGAGCATCTTTGGGATGTGGTGGAACGGGAGCTTCGTGCCCTGGATGTGCATCCCACAAATCTCCATCAACTGCAAGATGCTATCCTATCAATATGGGCCAACATTTCTAAAGAATGCTTTCAGCACCTTGTTGAATCAATGCCACGTAGAATTAAGGCAGTTCTGAATGCGAAAGGGGGTCAAACACAGTATTAGTATGGTGTTCCTAATAATCCTTTAGGTGAGTGTATATATATATATATTTCCCGTTTGTCTTTGCTATTCACATTTCGTAGTGTCTCTTGTATTTCTTTTTTTTTTTTTTTTTTTCGACAAAACATTGAACTCTGTCAATCAGAGCTGGTGGGCGGTAGCCAGTGCGCTTATTGTCCTATCCAGTGCTCATAATCATCTTCACATTCACGTTAATAATCATGTTCATGTTCATCTTAAATTTTGGCACTGATCACCCTCCATAAAGACAGTATTTACTTGGCATGATAATCAATAAATTGCTTTCTTAAGTATTACTCAAAATTCCATAAGGAATCAATACCTAAATTATACAACTACCCAAAAGGTACAGGCTTAACAATACAGGATTTGTTATATTACATTTAAGATGCTGACAGAGTAAATACTTGTAGATGTCTGCAACAGAGGGACATCAAGAGGGTGTGCAGGGTTTTTCATTAGTTTGCAAGTTGGATTGCAAATATTGCTCTTGAATATCAGTGCAACTCACCCAACCCAGGACATATCTGACATCCATCAAAAAAGAAAGTGCTCTTGTTGGGACCTCCAAGGTGCCAACTCAGGGATGAAGTGATGGCTCAGGAAGGTTAAAGAGCAAAACCTGACCTAGGGAAAACCATCTGGCTTGGCTGAAATGTCAGATAAAAATAGTTTGACAGGCAGAGTGCATACATGCATGAGTATGTAGTGCTGCACAAATGGACACTGCTTTGAGGGAGAAAAAAAAAAAAAAAGACAAAGGGGGGGAACAATTGCCACCGTCACATGACCACGCCACCCTTATTTTATTCCAGGGAGGAGGGGGTCTCACTATTCCCCCCCCTCTCCCCGCACAGGCTTTAGCAAGATCCCAATGTACACACCACAGAGTCAATATTTGGAATTACAACACCACAAGTTTATTAAAATGGTTGCCAGGTGGGGCACGAAGTCCGCCGGCCTAGAGACCCTATTACCTAGAATTAGAAACACTAAAACTGCCTTTAATAACAAACAGAAAATGTTTAAAAGACAGGCAAAAATAAAATACTAAAACTAATCCTAAGAAAATCCCCAATAAAACTATGCTAAAAGTAAAGCCTGTCTTGCCCCCCCCCCAAAGTCCAAGTCCTGGAATTAAGGTGCGAATCTGCTGCAAGGAGTCTTCGTCACTAATGTCAATTCAAGTTCATGGCAGGTGGATTCCTAGGAGGCTTGGCAGTACGGTGTCCTCTTCCTACCGTGTCAGCCCCTGGGCCAGGCTCTGCAGTGCCACCAATCCTAGGCAGGGAGAGGGGAACAAGGAGAGGACATTCAGAGGGGACACGTCATTGAGGCCGGGTAAGTGAAACCACACATACTACAGTGGTTATTTTCCCCCATTCAAGTCCCTCCGCTATCCTTCTCCCCAGCATGTCTCTCCACAGGTGCACTGCATTCCGTCTCAGGCCCAGCTGACCACCGGGGGAACACACCATCTCTACCAGCCCTGTCAGGTAAGTAGGAAAAATAGGAAATCAGTCCAGTATCTATTCTCAAATTAACTTTCCTTTTCTCCTCAGGATACCACACATGTTACGCAGAGGCAGCCACGAAGGGTGCACAGCAATCATCAGCCAAAACTCATTCAAAACCAAGGAGAGTTTTCCCCATAAGACATCAGAGTACTTATCCTGCCATGAACAATTCCCCTGTTCCCATCTGCAGCTTCCTCTGTTCTTCTAGGCCCATTGCCCATTGCCCATTGCCCATTGCCCATTGCCCATTGCCCATTGCCCATTGCCCATTGCCCATTGCCCATTGCCCATTGCCCATTGCCCATTGCCCATTGCCCATTGCCCATTGCCCATTGCCCATTGCCCTCTTGACTGGCTCCCTTCTGTCCCAGGTCCCCCCTTCCTGCTCTCTGCACTCTTTTTAAAGCAGGTGCTCTTCAGTAGGGGTCAGGAGATGAATGAAAACAGTTGTGCTAATTAAAGGAGTGGGGGACACTGCCCAATCAGACAGGTGTGTCCTTAATTGGTGTCTGCAGTTGGTGGGAATGTTGCCTTTAAGTGAAAACAATTAAGTGAAAAAAAGCAAAGCAAATCAAGTGAAAATTAACAAGCAATATAACAAATACAAAAGTAATGACAAGTGAAAATAAAAACCCACAAACTCCGTAATAAAATAAACATAATAAATAACACCAATTAATAGGCAACACCAATCACCCCTCCCAGCACCTCTTGTAACACAACTGTAAAAAGAAATGTAGTCAGTCATATGCAGCTGTGAGGAGGCGAACTTATAGAGTCCTGAGTTTATTTAATTTTTGTTTTGTATAGTTTGTTTGGACTTTTTTTGCCGACTGTGATTTTTGGTTTCCTGCTTGAACACCGCCCTATTTTGGAATAAACTTGTTTTTTTTGCACTACTCCTTTGTGTTCCCACAATTTTTTCTCTCCCCCAGAAGCCCAGAAGGATCAAAAGAGGTGGTACGACCATTCCGCCCGCTCACAGACTCTCCAGCCACACTATTCCACCAAAGCAGCTGCACTGACAAACCTGACAAGCAAGGCAGAGGGGAATAAAGTATGGTGGCCCCCAGCTTGTGAACAGGCCTTCAAAGAGTTGAAGGAGGCCCTGACAACGGACCCAGTGCTGGTGAGTCCAGACTTCAGTAAGCCATTTACTGTACAGACTGATGCCTCGGGGTGGGCCTTGGTGCTGTGTTACTGCAAGGGGAAGATTTACAGGATGCCTGTAGCTTTCATTAGCAGGAAGCTTCTTCCTCACGAGCAGTGATATTCTACTGTCGAGAAGGAGTGTCTCAGCATAAAGTGGTATATAGACTCCTTGAAATACTACTTACTTCCCAGAGGAAAAGAAAATTAGAAAAGAGCTCTCAAAAATGTCTCATATATTTCTCCTAGACAACAATGAGGTCTGTGTGAAACCAAAACGAGATTATGGCTTATTTCTCTTGTTTCTCATTTTTTTCTCCTGAAGAAAAAGCTACACAAAATCTCAAATTAGCCTCCTTTTTGGTTTCAAAATAGATCTCCTCAAGCTCTAATATAATTCTCAGATTTTCTCAAGTTTGGTGTGCTCTCTCTATGTACTCAATCTATTCTCATCCCAGTCAAAGTCATGCATCTCATGCTGAGCTCAGACAGAGCAAATAAAGAGTTATCCACAATCACTCGCTGAATTGTCATTGTTTTCTTAAAAACATTTTTTTTTAAAGAAACTCAAATACATGGACCTCATTGTAATGGGATTTATATGCTTGTCCATGACAAAACAAACTTCCAAGACATTTTAAACAGATGTTTTAATATTTACATAATTGGGGTTACATAATGCAGACAAAAACAAATGTAACAATATTTTCACTGGATATTTCAACATCAATAATCTAACAATATTACTTGCTCTTAAATAGGACATGGAAAACTGCATATTAGTAATGAGAATGATAATCAGTTAGAGTATATCATTAATATCACTCAGCTCCAAGTGTCTTTCAAGTTTATAAAAGTATCACTTTTATGTAATGCAGCCATTTAGACAAGCACAAGACAGCATTTTAGCTGTATCAAAGCAAAACTGCAAATATCTCAGAACAGATTCATAACTGGTGTAAGTAAGTGTAGTATATTCAGATATTTTTATCTTCTTATGCAGGGCTCAAAAGCGACCTTTTAGTGTGACAATAGATATGCCTATATGAAAAGATCACTGTGAGATCACTAGTATTTGTTTTGGTATGGGATCACAATACAAACTATGTAATATCTGTCCATCAACTTAGACTTCTAATTTTCAATAAGAAATATTAACTAGTTCTCTTAACTAATGCTCTTCTGTTCAGAATATGACCTCTTCTTTGACTTATGTTCAGTCCCTTTCAAGTCTGTTGGGGAAATGTGCAACAAACAATACCAGACATTGAGGACAAATCAATAAACATCAACTTTCCCAAAATACTATGAAGTGCAACTACTGTCCTTTTTACAGGAACTTCTAGTAAGCTCACAATGTGAAAACATGTCCCCTCTGTCAGATAATCCAGCAGATGATTTATGCCTGCAACTGAGAATTCATTCACAAATGCAAATTTGGTCTCATTTTGACATTCACTGGTTTCTTTGCAAGAACACGGTAATTCAATCTGGCCATATTTGATCTGCATCCCATCACAAAATAATTCTGTATAACTGTTCCTTCATTTAGCTTTGACATACTGCTTTGAAGTGTAAACAGTTTTCCCTATTTGAGCTATGTTATACGCCTTCACAACATTATTATGTAATCTCTGACCAATAAACTGTTCCACAGTCAGATAAGTATAAATAAGATAAGTACAAATAAGCATTTGAAAACTGAATAAAATATCAATCACATTATCAAAATCAAAATACTTCTCTCTCTTCCAGTTACATTACATTTCCAACTGCAACTAATTAATGGACCATACTATAGTAAGGCTACAAAGGAAAAATAATAATAAAATAATAGAATAAAATAAAATATAAATAGAATACAAAATGTCATTATTAGTTAACTATAGTAACCTTTTTTTTTTATATAAGTTTTAACCGATATGCCTGTTCACATATACTCTTTTCACTGATTCAAACTTCCCGACAACAGATTTTTCCTACATCTGAGCACAATCAAATGCAGCACAACTGCACTTCATCAGTATTACTGTTTGGTAAAAGTAATATCAAGCTTTATCCACATACCGGTTTCGGAGGCTGCGCAATCATGTGATCTGTGAACCAGCATTAGGACATTTCATTGGACAAGAGCTCTGCCTGCATCGTGATTAGTTAATTTAAAAGTTGGCTGATTAGCATACGGGGAATACAGGGAGCGACGGAGAACCACGGGGTCCCGCAAAAGAAGGTACGTTTAATTTTGTAACATTTAAAAGGTGTATATTTGGGTTCTGAAAAATTTTAAAGAATCTGGTCCACATATACTGCATATACTAAGGTTAGCTAGCCTTAAACCTTGACCATATGTGGCTATGAACTTGTAAATGTTAGCAAACTATTACTGCAGCATGGTGGGGTTAAACCCGCGGCCGGTGACTCTCAGGCGCAGGGGCTCCGCTTTAAGCCGCAGCCCAAGGTGAGCTCTTACACCTCGGCCAGGGTGCGGGTGAGTGGCTGTAGATGAACGTTGGGAGCCGGATCTATTTATAGAAAAAA
Organism: Amia ocellicauda; assembly: GCF_036373705.1. Classification (NCBI taxonomy): domain Eukaryota; kingdom Metazoa; phylum Chordata; class Actinopteri; order Amiiformes; family Amiidae; genus Amia; species Amia ocellicauda. The sequence goes on along the minus strand of NC_089853.1, from coordinate 14,480,946 downwards.
AAAAAAAAAGATGAATAATCAAAATATTTAACTGAATACAATTGACTAATTCAAAGAACGAAAATAATAATAATATAGGCCTAAATGCTCAAGCGCACACATTCGTTCTTCCGGTCTGCTCATGCCGGCTCACACTACACGATTTTAAGCCGATTTGTTCCTCACGACTGATCGTCACGACAAGCAGCTGGTCGTGCAGTGAGAGCCGGGCTGATGCATCGCTGGCCTCCGATCCGATCGTAATCTGGTCGGAGCCGCTACGACTTTATTAAACACGTTTATATTCACGACTCGATCGGCACCGATTGTGCAGAGTGACGTGATCAGCAGCCAATGAGAGCCGAGCTGACGGAAGAAGAAAAAACATGACACGAGAATAATATTTTCATACGTATTTATTCTAATACTTCAAACACCAATGCTTGTTTCGGGGCAGGTTATTTTAAAATAATATACGCTTTTTGTGTTTGTCTGCACAGACGAACACAAACGGCAGCAGCGGCTTGTGGTCGCCTTCTTTCGCACCTTTGCGCAGATCTGCAGAAATCCCCTGATCCCAGTGGTGGAGCAGCGCAGATCTGCGCTACACAGACGTGAGCTGTACATGTCCAGTCCGTGTTTGTTGACCTTTTCTCTGTGCTGATCACGCGTGTTTCTGCGAGATTTGGAGGCTGTGACGCAGGTCGACACGACACGGATGTCAGATCAGTTGTGTGTGTCTGTACTGAAGCGCTCGGCTGTGCGCGCTGCTTGACGACGCAAAATACATCGATTCGGTGCAAAATAGTGGTTAAATGTGCACAGTGCGCAGCTCACAACATCGGGTCGGACTGTAGACATCGTGTAGTGACCCCGGCATCAGACCAACAGCCTGTTGTTCCTGTCAATCAGACACGTAGCGTCAACCAATGAACCAGAGAGACGCGAGGGAGGGCGGAGCCAACTTGGCAGCACTTTGTTCTATACATTCAAAAAGTTATACTTTAAATGCATGTGTAATAGCATCATTCTTTTTTACATTTATTTCAATTTTTGGGATGCTTCAGTTTTCAAATTATTTATTTCTTTAATATGGTGCAATATTATGTTATGTTGTTCAGATTGTATTCGTTTTGAATGGTTAGATTTATATGCACTTTGTTTATATACATTACAATTTTATACTTTACATTTCATAACAAACCAATGCATTGTGGGTAAGGTAGAGTATGATTTCATTTAATAATTTTAATTAGAATTGTTTTAACACCAATCATAGTCAAACTGTCGCAAACTATTTGACTTGGAAAAATACAAAACATATTTTTTTAAAGAGCCGCTTGGGAGCCAAAAGAATGCCCATCAATAATGCGAGTGAAGATAACTATCAAATGAAAGTAGACAACAGGTTGTCGGGGGCTAAATAGTGCACCAAAGTTAGGCTACTTTGGCAATGGAAAAACTGGCATTGTCATTTTCAAATGGTTGAAAATGTGTTTTATGAGTATGACTCTTTGTTAATAAAATGCAGTATTGGCAAAAACTGCTTTTTTCATGTACATGTGTACATATCACCTTTATGTATTTTACAGAACGGAATGCCAAGTGGGAAATAAAAAAAAAAAAAAAAAAAAAAAAAAAAAGATGCCCAAAAGAGCACGCATCCCAACGAAGAAGAGATTTTATTAACCAGACCCCAGGCTCACCCAAAGATGACCAGGATGGTAACTGAATCATTGTCATTTAACTGCACATCTTTTTAATTTGATGATGTTATTTCTTTAAATAAATGTTTCTTAATTTTAACTACTGTTTTGGATGATATTATAACAAAAATCTACACAAAATGACATTTAGTTTCTAGGTTTAGGGCTGCAGTGGACTGCATGACTGCACTCTACCTGGTAGCCTAAATTAATTATAAATAAACGTAAAATGCTACTCTATTTGCAGCATATTAAACCATTTTATTTTTTTATACAATTGAACAAGCTTGGGCCTCATATTCCACACTCCAAACCAATAGGGTGTAGCATACTGCAAAAACTCAAACTTATATTTGTATAATTTCTATACCTCAGATCTCAATTTACTAGTCTATTTATGTTCCACCACTCATCTGTTGTCACAAGACGAGATATACAGGGACTAGCTTGTTCAGGACAGCGAGCACCAGTTATTGTACATTAAATGCAATCTGAATTCCCTTATTTCTGAATTTCTAAAAAAAATGTCAAGCTTATAGTCCTGTCATTATTCTACTTGTTCTGTTTAAAACAAATCACTAATACGCAGAGCATTGCTGTATCTTGTGTAGGGTGAACTTGACCATGTTAATAAAGGGTTCATTTGATTCAGCATTTGTGAAAGTGTCCTTGATTTATTTACACATATAAAATGCATGACTCGCATATTGCTCCATAGTAGCTCTAGTACTGCTCATTTTCTTCTCCTAAGGAGAAAAAATGAGCCATTAATGAGACTGTGCAAGATATCTCCCTCAAGTCTCAACTATGACTGCTGCTGCTAAATGCTATGTCTCACCTATTTCTCCTAGTGAATTTTAGGAGCAACGTATGAGAAACCGGTCAGACAACACTGAAACTAAAATGAGGCTGAAATGAGAATCACAGTTTTGTCTCCTGAGCTTTAGAAGATCAACCATTGAGCAATACAATTTTCCTCTGGGTTGGAGTCCTTGACCTCCTTCCGGCGCTTACTCAAAACACATCTTTGCAGACCCTACTTGTTATTTAGTCCTTCACTCAAATTACAGTCCTTTACCTTTAAAGATGGCACTTTACAAGGTATTATCATACTACTTGCCTTGCATTACTAGTACTCCTATTATTTTGATTTCCCCTATGCTCCCTTACCCTTGGCCCTCTGCACTCAGCTTTTACAATCCAGGATGTAAGACCACATATATCTTATACACTTGTGTAAATTGGAATTTGTAAAATGTATTGTGATTTGAATTGCACTGTATTGTATAAACTGGAATTTGTAATGTTTTATGCCTTGAACTGCACTGTATTTTTGCACTTTGTATTGCGCTTATATTTTGTAATTCACCCTGACATTTTTTTGAATTTGTCAGCTAGTCAAATAATATCTCAAACCTTTATTCTTCTACTACTGCCTCCAAGTACAGACGTATATGTTCTGCAGCTGTCCAATCAGTCATTAACCAAAAATATGAAAGCGATTTTATAATTAAACAAATAAATAAAGCACATGTATATGAAAAATAACCCCACACAGTCACAATACACAAATAAAACTAAAGCAATTAATGAGTGGAAAACCGCTCTGAAACCTTTTTACTATAATGATTTGAAAGAAAAATAAAAAATAAAAATTCCTAGAACCTAGAATCCTGGTCAATCAGCCCTTCAGGGTCATTTTAAGGTCACTTGATATCTGTTTATTGACGAGTAAATATAACTTAAATCTTTAAGATCACGTGGCCAGTTAATGGTGTGTTTGCTAGCAATGGGGGAGGTGTTTGCTGTGAGGTAATTGCTTAAAAATGGGCAGGAAATATTCTGTGAAAAAGAGTAGAGAGGTTCCATGTAAGTCGAGAGGCCATCAAGATGGCTATAAATAGTTTGTAATGTAGTGTGGGGGATGGGTGGAGGGTCATAGGGGTGGTCTCTGGGGGTATTAATATTGCAGGAAGGCAGCAAATTGAACAAGTGAGAATGAAAGGAAAAAAACGAAGACACAAAAAATCAATCGCCTGTTTTAGAAACATCTTTTCATCGTGAACACAATACCAAAGTACACAATCTGACTGTTGACTATTAACCATCACAGATCCCAATTAACACTAAAATCATAACAGCTAAACTGTTGAAAAATAGGTATATATTCAGCCCATCTCTTATTTGGATTTTTGTAGATAAAGGACCCCTGAATTTCATTCAGGATTTTCTTGATGGAAACCAGAGAGTTCACTATAATTACATGGCTGTATAGGTTGTTCAAGACTTGCACAACAATGTTCTGTCTTCAATATACCTAAACAAAATTTTCACTTGTGTCCTTAGGTGTGATCCTTGTGTTGCATTATTGAGTTCAGAATTGATACACTCCCATAATGCAATCTTTTGACTCCAGGAGATAATCAAATTATATTTCTTGGTAATCTTTCAATAGCAAGAATGTTCTTAAAATGTGACCAAAACTGTACAGTTTTATTACATGATTAGGTATTTCTGGTACACTATGATTTTTGTTGTTGTTGTTGTTTAAATGTAAATCCAAGCATCCTATTAGTCTTTTGAAAATATTCCCCGTATTGTACAGATTAATTCAATGATGAATCATAAACATTTACAAATAACTTTGAATAACATGCAAAGCATTATATATTCAAATTATACATATATTTTCTGCTTATCGATATCCTTCCTATCTCTTGCAGTCATGTTGGATGTACAGGAGTATGGGGAAAGTGTTTGTTTTGAGTGTAAACTAAGAAATAATCTATTCCTTTACTTTATTTGTTTTTCCATGTTATTAAAAAACTCTTTATTCTTATAAAGAACACGTGGTATCAGAAATGACTAATCATATCATGAGCAAACCAACAAGAGGGATTACAGTGGTTCATTTTTTTACATGGATAAGTTGCAACATCAACTGTGCTTACTACTAGAAATCTTTATGAAAGGTGGAAAATTGACTTGTAATACAAACAAATGAAAATAGTAAAAAACAAATGTTCTGTACCTAGTAGATGGATACAATATTTTAAATACATTTGAATTTGAGGGGGTCAAAAACTGAAATAGATGGACAAAGAGTCCAAATTAAAGACAGAATTTAATGTGGAATTCCAGATAATTCAAGGAACATAAGAAAAAGGGATATTACTGCAGTAAGATAAAATGCTACACGAAGCAGTGCAAATTTGTAGACCAAAGAAAAATGTACACAATTAGTTATCCAATAGCAGTGCATACCCAGCACAAAATTTCAGAAATAAAACCAAAACAATACACCCAGTAGCCAATAATGATAACAAAATGAGTAAATATGACAAATAATGAATACGAAGTGTAAGAAAAATCTATAACAATAATAAATCAATTTAAAGTCAATTAAGTATTTTGTCATGGTCTGTCACATGAACACATTAAGGATGTTGATACATCTATGGACAACATAATAGTATGGGGTGGAACCAGAGCTGAACTGTGGGGTAAACAAACTGTGACTAAACCATACCTTGTTGTGTAATCAAAAATGTTATTTGAGGAGTTCAAAAATAAAAAATAAACTACTGGCTTTTTGTATTGGGTAGAAAACTTGGGAAGCTTTTTTTCTGCAAGAAGAGTGTGTGGAAAGAATAAAGAGATGGAACTCTTTGGAGATGGAGAGGTTGAGAAAAGTCATGACAGAAAAGAAACTCTTCCTAATCTGCTAAACACTGAAACTGAACAAGCAGTATATGAAGCTAATGCGTTTGTAAGACATATAGCTGACTACACTGCCAAAACCAAATCGACCATTCAGTAATCACAAGAGTCTTATTGACCTACAGCAAATCAACTGAACTGAAATAGTGCGTTTGTTGCATAGTCCAGTTTGTGTACACATAATCAATATATCATATATCCATACAAATGAAAAATTATATTGTCAACAAAATGAAATAAATGACAGTAATTTTTAAGCCAGTACAGATCGTATTATGAGGCCAGCGACGGTACCTCCGGACTTGAATGAGCAAAAAAGTGCATCACCTGACATTTTAAAATGCTTGCCCATGTTGTTCACTAAAGTTCACTAAAGATATCTGAAGAGTTTTGAAGAGAGCGATAAAAAAAAAAAGTAGAGCTTAATTTGGTTTCATATTTCCATGAATGCAATTTTCAGTAGGGTGTCCATAGAACCCTCACCGCTGGACCACAAGCCATGCCAGGATCTACAGCCAAGTACTTGAAGAAGTTCTGCCAAAATCACAATCAATACTAAGTCACTTTTCTCTTCTCCTCACATGGTAATCGAATTATGGAGTGTGTAGTTCATCCAGCAACAAGGGTGAAATAACAGCACTAATGAAGTCCCCTTATTCAATTTCTACTTCAGGATATTGCTTTCATTCTTTGCACATTTTACAGAGGCAGCTCAACAGCAGGGCAGGAGGGCCCTTAATGTGCACGATACTTAGCTTAAATGCTACTCGTTGATACTGCTGCTTTTTCTCCAATCCAGCACGAAATACCAGGTTTCACTTATAAACTGCAACAGCTTAATCCAAAACCTGCACCATTCTTCCTGAAATTGTACTTCACAACCCCCCCCAGGAGATCCCAGTTATTTTTCTATGTTCTCTTTCATGTCCAGCTGCCCCCCTTTTAAATAGAGGAACTCAATCACTGGGAAGGGGGAACATGTCCAATCAGTCATTAACCAAAAATATGAAAGCGATTAATGAGTATAAAACAATGGAAATAATAATATAAATAATAAGTACATCAAACAATTAGTGACTATGTAAGTGAACCTCAGTCACCTTCCATTGGTTGGTGTCTTCAACATGGAGAGCAGTCTGTGCAGTCGGTCAAACATACCCTGCTGATCAGAACATGAAAGGACTTCTGATTATAATAACTTGTTGGTTATGAATCTTAAAATGGCAAGAGAAATGCATATTTTGGAAAAAAAATGAAATAAGTGCATACTTGAAACACACTTGTTATATAGTGAACTGTTTTTTTTTTAAATAAAAATAAAAGCTCATCCTTGCAGTAGACCCCCTTGATGCTAGGAATGCTAACTGCGAAACGTACAGAACACAGTCAGCTTGTTCATTTCCTGTGTAGGACCTCCTTATACTCAGTGGAATCCAATATAGTGATGTGGGATTATGTATAAGGTTATAGAAGGCTTTTAATGCAACAGTAAAGTTTTATTCTACACTATTGTACTAGTTTTAAGTATCAAAGTCGTGCAAAAGGGATACAATAATTTGCATGTCTAGGAAAGGAAAGTGGAATTCACAGTTGCGATACAATCATGCCAATAGGAAATTTAAGTCACTTTCTTTGCAGCTGGGGATGAAAGTAAAATATGACTCCAGACTTACAAAATGTTCTGGAAGCTACGAGAAAGGTACACTTAAAGCTCAATAAAGAATAATATGCACCAGGAGTGATGGAACTGAAATCTGTGGGTGACAAACTGACCAATAAAGGAATCAATTCAGACATGATAAAAATATCAGAAATTGAAGATGTGCCCACCTGAGTGCAAGAAAGAAGTTCAGAGGTTTCTTGGAATGGTAAATGAATGGGCAAATGTATACACAATCTTTTAAACTTAAAACTGTAAATACTTAAAACCAACAAATTGGGCATGAAGCAGCAAGGAAAAAACAGATAAGGAATTGCTGATAATTCCATTAGCTCGTTAAAGGTTCACCTAGTATGTGTATGGTCAAACACATTATGACGATTCATCCCTGAATATAAAGAATTATGATCAGATTTCCAATATATGAACTAAATATGTCTTTCAGACATGGAAAATGAATGTACACAGCTGATGCACATTCAAGAGCCGTAAATACTACAGCTAATGTAGTAGAAAAGTAGAGAAGACATTCATTCATGTTCATCATGGCCATGCTGTTTACAGACCACGAAATGGAACTGCACAAATATGGTCTTCCATTTTCTGAAATATGCAATAGTTGGCCCTCAACATATTCAGAGTATTGGAACTGTGCAGATGAATTCAAAGGGAATGAAGGAATACTCTGCTAAGTATTATATATTATAAACAGCAAAACAGTAACAGAAGGATGCCGAGTCTTTAAACACCAAATTTTGGTGTTTGAAAATATAAACCCTATTATAATATAACATTTCCTTAACATTAGTACAATGAATATAATGTTTACTGCAGTAAGTTAGTTTAATCTTCTTGGATGCCATTATCACAATACAGTATTTTAAATCATAATTTTAAAAAATGATAGATTTGAAACCTTGTTCAATGTTATAATTATTTACACAATATTCTATTACATAATAAAATATGTGTTATTGGTTAAGAACTCAGCAAGAGGCATACTGAAATAGTGTTTGTATTAATACAAAGATGATGGTTTGCTATGAGGGGCCGTTTCTATTCAAAATTAACAGAAAAAATAAATCATATACCAAAATGGATATATCATATACCAAGGTGGATATTTCACATAGCAGGAAAAAAAAATCGTATAACAAAGTGGATATATCATATACCAGAAAACATATTTCACATAGCAGAATTTTTTTTTTTCTGGTATATGATATATCCACTTTGTTATACGATTTTTTTTCCTGCTATGTGAAATATCCACTTTGGTATATGATATATCCATTTTGGTATATGATTTATTTTTTCTGATAATTTTGAATTGAATGGCCCCTCATAGTTTGCATGCACAGTTGGACAACCTTAGCCCGCATCAACACATTTTTAAAATTTTATAAGTGATGCAGGCCAAGGTAGCCACAATGATTTATTGTATCATTGCTTTAGGATTTGATATCTCCACTTTAAATCACTGGGCTGTTATTGTCACTTGGATGTTTTTCATGTTGACAACAGTTTTAATATAGATTAATAACACAAACAACTAAACAAAGAAAAAGGACCACCTTCCAATTCTGAGACAATTACCAGAAGACTGGTTTATTTTATCATGGACAAATACAAATACTAAAATATTCAAAATGAATGGTCAAATATTTGTTGATTGTAGAACATTTAGATGGATGTTTATTCAGTTTACATTGTAGGAACCTTTTTAATGCATATTATTCTTTCCTAATAATTTATAAGATTTTGTAAGTTGTTTTACACTGTGTATGCTTTCTTATTCATTTTGGGGAGACTGAGTACTGCTAGTTCACTCTGCAAGCTATGTAGTCTGAGAAACTTAAATTTTCAAAGTACATTGACATTGATTGATGTTTTTTTAATGTATACGCACACCCATTAGGATGCAAGAAGCATGCAAAAGAAAGCATTACACAGAATGGTTGTGAGGTTTAATACAATGTAAACATGAAAGGAACAATGTTTGGAAATGGCCAATAAGGAAATTAATTTTCTGCCAAATTGTCATTCCCTTTGATATAAGGTACCTCTTTTCTATATGTTTCATACTGGTAGATATGGGTGAGAATATGATTGTGTGTGTTATGTTGGATAAGAAAGTATTAGTACCTCTTAAATCTGAAATGTATTTACAGTTTCCTGCTTTCCTTGGGTATGTTAACTTCCAGCAGGTCACTTTAATGATTGCCCTGGCATAGTATATTTTAGGACAGCATATTTGTTATCTTATTGATGTACTGCTGGCTAATGGGGCCTGAGAATTTTCTTCCCAATCTTCACTGAAATATTGTGTTTGGATTCAAGCTGCGGAATGCATTTCAAGGGTAAAAGGAATGTTAAAAGTACCTTTTATAAATGTCTTTCTGCTTGAGCAGATGTTACAACCCTATCCTACTCCCATACATTTTTTCCTCAAAAGTCAAACATAACAATCTTTTTGATGAGAAATATGTAAGAAATGCCTCAAAATAATTGTAAAGACAGATTTTAAATGCACTAGCCAAAATATCGCAAATTAAATGAATTTGTAAGAGCAATGTTGTTGCTCATCATCCACTGGCCCTGACCATACCTCTCTGATGCATGTCTCCAGTAAACACTTGCATATGTGATTCTCTCATGCATGATTCCCCTGTATGGAATATCAGCTTTCAAAATATATTTCACAGGCAGCTGAATTGAACTGAAATCAAGACAGATCATGTCACACCTTGTTACCAACAATATTTAAGTGAAAAACAAATGGATAATTTATTGGAAAAATAATAACAAATACAAAAAAACTGCCAATGCCTTGGTTTGCGTAAGTGTGCACACTGTTTATAACGGGGGTTGTAACTGTGTTCAAATTTAACCAATCACATTTCAAATAATATACAAAGGTAATTTGCCTCCACCTGATATCAACTGAAGTGATTCTGCTTAGCTCTAAATAAAATCAGTTGTTCATGTAGTATTTCCTTGCAGGTTTCCTGGTTGCATTCCACAGATATTGCTATGGTCCACAAGGAGCTAACAAAAGATCTGAAGGTGTCAATATAGGTAGCAATATAGCCAATGTACACCAAAAGACTATGCCACCCCTGGTTTAAAGAGAGTGGGGAGCTTGTACCACCCAAATAATCCCCAGATCAGGATCTCAGGACACCACAACAGGACAGGTAAAAGTATTACTAAATTTTTCTGATATCGCAACAAAGCACACTTTCCAATACAGTTTACACCAATGGGAAATACAGAATATACTAAAACCTACCAAACTTTTATTTATTCATCTGGGCCAATTAAGACAGTGAAATTCCCTAACCAAAGTAAAGTAACTAAATAAAGTTTATAAGGGTCCTAAATAAAATGCCTTTAAAGCTATATTATTTTCCCGACCAAATACGGGTACCACCCAGCGATGTACAAAACGTCTGCTTTCCTTGTGTCTGGCAGATGTACAGCACATCATGCCACTAACAGGTAAGTGAAATGCTGCATTCAGCTTACTAACTCCATTCTTCTCTCCCACAGGTCCAGCTGTCAGTCCAGTGTGTCACTACCACCGACAGGTAAGTGCAACACTGGTTTGTCAGTGATTATATATATATCTTGTCCCCGTCTGTCTCAGTTCTTTAGGCACTTCAAGCAACTTGCTCAGCAAGAGCTAAACAGGACATAAGTAGCATAGAGTGTTCATTTATAGTTCTGCAAAGGTAACTCATATCATGTCTTTCCTTTCACATTTCTGGAGCGGTATTTGTAATGTCTCTTCCCTTTCTCCGCAGACAGCCACTTCAGAGGCACCACCAAATGAGAGGGGGAAGGGGCAAAGAATGTCACTTGTGGCAGCGGTTCTAATAAACACAATATCAACACAACCAGGGTTAGGTCTTCTTTTAATCTCTATAACTAAATTACGACCAGGAATGGAATTCTTAGCTCTGCCCCAGAGGATCCATCTACTCATTCTGCTGTTTGCCAAGTCTCCCTTATCCACCTGGAAATACCGCCATCCACTGGTATAAAACACTATAATCCATCGGGTTCTTTACTGCCACCACAAACTTTCCTCTCCCCCAGCCTCGGCCCCTTAATCCTGTTAGTGACTGCTGGTCTGCTTCTTGCCAACCGAGTGACTGCTTTGCTCACCGACTCCTGCTGCTCTCTCCTGGCAGGGGGTACACAAGGGCACGGAGGCAGGGGCATGTGGTGTAGGGCACTCGACTCCTCTTGCCATCCCTGGGTCCTCTACAGTGAGCGGTCAGGGGCATAACAGCTGGTGTGTCCACCCATCTTCTACTCACTGGACCCGAGTGGGATCCTGATCTTTCGTCTCTCTTGTCTGTCCGCCTCTCCTCCCTACCTCACCTCAACCACCACCATTTCTGTTGGTCTCACATTCCAACTCTCTGTCTCCAACACACTTCAACCCCGCTTCTTTGCACCTGCTGACTGGCGCAACCAGCCTTTTATAGCTGGCACATCGGTCAGGGGCACAGGCGGACGCAATCGGTGGAGGTCCATGTGGGAATATCTGTGAAGAGCTGCTCAGCAACAGCAACATAAATAACACACAGGTGAAACCAATAAAGGAATAATCAGGGGTGGTGCAAGCCACTGCCCATTTTCATTCCCCTGCCCTTTTTTTCTGAAGTGCCCCATTTGCTGCATTTTCAATAAGGGTATGTAGACTTTTTTTCCTGATGTCTTTTTGTTGCAATGGATAGCCTTTTCATAGTTTTTTTGCAGGGTGAAAGCTTAATGAATGGTGTTGTTTAATTGAGCTTTGATTTTCCCCCATTAAGTACACCTGTAGCTGGAATAAGTGGCTGCCTGGCAACGGTTTCCACAGCTTCTCCACACCTGAATCCTCTCCCTGTGAACAAGATATAGGACTTTAAAACCAGGGAATGTGGAGAACATAGGAAGAGCAGAACAGAGCGGAGCAGAACAGCAACCGAAAGGACCGAGTCGTCATGCAGCTAAATGTTTTGGGGGTCCCAGTCAGAAACCAAAAAAAAATACAAATATTGGGTATTACATGTGTTTCACTACATCCACATACATGACACATACATTTTAATGTTATACAAGCTGTAGGGGAAAAAGATGGCAAAGCCTGTTTTATAAAATTTCATTTACAGTTCTGAAAATTCAACATGACATTAGCTTTAACAAATTGATCATATCCCCCACAAAAATATCAAATTCTGAGTTAATAAATAATAAACTTAATTTTAATACTCTGGTTAATCAATTTTTGAAATTTAATTTGAAATTGGTGAGGGATCATCTTATTTAATGAAATGATCATGCATACACTTGGGATAAAAATATGAATATGAATTAATTTGGGGGGGGGGGTACGTACTCTGTGCTCCAATGGCATGACGCAACTGTGTATAGATGTCTAGCAGCTGATGGACAGGCTGCGTTGGAATGCTTGTTGCAGGAGGCTCCCAAATGACATGAATGGGACATCGGAATGTAAGTGGCACAGTGGTGTTAAGTAATACCATGGTGCTTGGAAATGCTTGAATTGGAGTGTAAAGGTGTTTCTTCAACGCATTTAAATGAGACTCAAAGCCTAAAGTGACTTTGAAAGTGTTTACTGATTCCCTTGGCTGTTGCCTGCCTGTTTAGTGTTTTACTGCCTGTGGAAGAAAAGAGTTATAGCCTGGTCTGTTGAGTATCAAATTAAGACAATCATTTGTACTTACCTGTAGATTCATGGTGTCTCCTGTCCTACAGCATCTGGTTGGGGGAAGATCTGGTGTTGATTTCTGGAGGGAGAGACAGGCTTAGCAGGGGTGGTGAGACAGATACGTGCACCCAGAAAATAAACTTGTGTGAATAAAAGTTTAGAAGACAAAGAGCCCTACCTTTCACATGTGCTGTTTCTTAGTCCCCTCTGCTTTTTCTCCCTCAGTTCATCGGTGATAAGCTCTGGACCAGGCAGCCAGCCAGATACCGCTGGGAAGAGAGAGGATCTCATTAGGGCAGATAAAGAGAAAGGTATTTCTATTGAGTGAATTTTGAGGGAAGGGAATTCTGTTGATCGTGTAGTGAGCTGTGCAATCAGGATTTAGAACTGAGGATACGGAGGTTGAAGGAGAGGATAGTGTGCAACAGTACAATACATAATTGTATACTTTCTTTAGTCACCATTGAGCTCAAGGTACAACATTTAACATCATATGCCAGCTCACACAAGTCTTAAGCTGGGACTTAAATACAAAAATAGTTTCAGATTCTCAGACTGAATTAGGAAGTGAGTTAGAGTAACTGTTACCTACTGTTTTCAGTCATACCCAGTACAACTTCTCATATTTTGAACACTGGGTGCATTACCAGTATTGATGGTAATTTATGTCAAGGGCTTGAATGCCTGGAAGCATGGCAGTAAGCTGGGAATGCAGCACAGTGGCTGATGTAGAATAACTTTGAAAAAAGTGAATGCACTTCTCACAATCCCAACCTTAATGTGAACGAGTATCAGGAAGATGCTAAAGAGACCAAAATCTGCTTCACTAGAAACTGTACTGCTGGTGGAATAGCACAGACTTCATTCTACACTTGTATACTTTTCATCAGTCCTGGTGGACTAATAGTGGCACCTAGTGAAGATTCATGTAAATGGTAACAGTATTTCAGAAGCATTTTTTCTAGGTTATGCTTTTTAGCTTGCTTGTCTTTTAGACCATTGTCTAGGTCTATCAGTTTTTTTTAAAGCTGCTTAGTATTGCTTTAATGATTTGGCCGGGGTGTCAAAGTCATTTCCTAAGGGGGCCACCAGTGTTTTTTTTTGTTTGATTTTCCATCCCAGCTCTCAACTACTTAATTGGTCTAATTACATGATGAAGTGGATTCACTTCATATATCACTCTAGGCTTCAAAGGGTTTTGTGGGTTAACTTAATGTTTCAAGCTATCAACTGTAAAAATAAAATGTAAATATATAAGCCAGAGAAAATACTCCATTTAGAACTTAAACCAGAATCAAGGCACTGTGACCCTGCAACTGATTTGACACCCCTGTTGAAATACACAAATAAATACATACGAGTTTGATATTTTGGAAGCTTTTTGCATCAGAATGAAAATGTTTTTAGCCAGAGGGATTTACATGAACCTGTGGAAGCCAGACACTAACACAGGGAGTGAGAGACAGTCTCCGGTTCCGATTGTGTCCGGGCTTTATTCAGTTCAGGCTCTCAAGTGGGGAAAACACAAACACAAACACAAACACAAACTGGGAGCTCCGCGCAGACAGGGGGTATGGACTCAGTCCTCCTTCTCTATAGTTAGATGCCTCCGTCGGGGAGGGAGAGGGGTTAAATAGACAGGGCACAGCTGCCGCTGATGTCACAGTCGCCTCGGTGCTCATTGCCCGCAGCCGTGAGTCAGCAGCCTGTTAGCGAGGAAGCGGACAACACAGCTGCGGCACATGAGCACCTCATCAGCGGCGTCAGCAGCAGCCGGGCCGTGACAGACAGCGGCCTGTCACAGAACCATATAAATTAGAAATACTTTTTATACAATATACCCAACACAATGAATCTTTTATTTTAAAAGAAAAATACATTACATATTGTATTTACATAACATTTTAAAAAGCATGTATTTGATTTTCTCAAATTATTTTATAAAAAACAAATGTTGGAAATATTTGTAGGAAGAAAACCATGACCTCACAGTAGTGATAAGGCCAAAGTTATGGATGGAATATAGATAAAATTGAAGACCTGAGGATGCTGAGCATATTTAAAATTACTTGGACATCTAAGGTTTATCTTTTCAAATGGACTGAAAATAAGGTATCAGGCACAAAAAGCCTGGTATTGGCTTTTATAAGAGCACACAGGTCTTCCTGAAATATAATACATTTCAGTGATTTTGAAATGAAATATACCAATTTTAATTTGATTTATTTAATACGGAATGTGATTTCAACTGGTATTATAATTATTACTTATTTGTTATTACAGTTATGTAAAAGGAAGAATATTGTGTCTTTAATATGTGCATCTTTATAAATTAGTTATGAGTTTTAAAAATCTCTACTTAATTTGACATTTGAATTGAATCTTTTGAAGGAATGTTATGAATACATACTTTTAAAACTGACAAAATCAAAACAGCTGTCAACAACTTGCAATTGTTCTTTTAAATTGGAATTAGAGATTTCACCACCCTATTACCTGTAGTACACTTTCACTGAATTGAAGAGTTTAGAAAATATTAAAATCCTACATTTCAGACAGATGCTATAACTATATGACCACTGTCAGAAAACCCTCATATTATCTAAAGGGTTTCCACTTGTGAAAGGTGGTTTTGGAGAGGAATGTTACAGATTAATCCTCAGACTTTTCTTACCAGTTTTGGTGACGATTTGTATTATGCCACATACATTAAAAAAAAAAAAAAGTGCAATGTTAGCAGGGCTTTTTGTTTAAACCTTTTTTGGCACATTCTGCAACACAGTTATACAAACTCAGAGCACAAATTGAAAAAAGGGGGTAAAAAAAATTGAAATGTACAGGAATATTCCCAAAATTGATTCTCAGTCTTGCCTGAAGGGACTTCTGCAGTGGTGTCAACCCCCATTACCCAGTTACTAAGTCAGTAAGTCTTTGTGCTCAAACAGGAAATGTACAACCTATTAGAAGTCTTCAGACAGGATTTACAACCCTACTGTGCTGCCTCACTTTTAAAGGCAGACGTCCAGTGTTTGGCACCAAAGCTCAGAGAAAGGCCTACTTCATGTTTTTCTCTATCCAGTCCTTGAAACTGGTTGCTCTGGTGTAGACCGTGTAAAGCTGTGGGCTGCAGGGTCGGTCATAGCCCCAGCTCACCAGCCCCAAAAGCTGCCACACAACCTTAGCGTCTCCCTGGCTGTCAGGTGTAGTCGAAGATGAAGGCAGGACTGTGATACCACCCGTATCAGATGGGCAGATATTGGAGAAGCTGTGGGGGAGCTCCCTGCCACAGAACATGTTGTCTGTGATGCTGACTGAGAGCCCATTTTGAGCATACTGGTGTTCACACTCCACCACGTCTGCCAGCTGAATAGGACCCACACGTGTGGTCTCGTTGTCAGGGGGACTGAGCTCAGACAAGATTGACCAGCCCATCACATAGCCCTTGAGGGCTGTAATCTCTCCCCCCTGGGCACTGGGGAGGCAAATAGGTAGAACTTTCTCATTGATCCGAGCTTTGTCCAGCAACTTCAACATGGCCAAGTCCGAATCCAGGACCAGTGGGTCGTAGTTGGGGTGAACAAGGATGGTGGAGACCTACAAGTCACATAAAACAGTATATAACATTACATGTTTAATAAAAAAAACACTGCAGTTTTGCATTTTTCTCTTTGGAATACCAGGTTTACTACATTGCTTTAAGGAGTTCATTATTATATAATATATAATATATATATATATATATATATAAACATTTTATTTTGTTGTAAGCAATCTTCTGCAATGTGTGCTATTTTGAGTTCTGTGATTCACTTGTGAAGAACTGCATGTCTTTCCCTGTGTGTCTGTGAAAAAGGTCACTGTCTTATTGTGCTACTGTGCTTACTGTGCTATAGTTCATCCCTGATATCCAGAAGAGCAGAGTCTGACAATGTAAATATTTTTAACCAGCAATTTGAGCTTTATGCATCATACAAGCACCTCTAATATAAATTATTCATTATACCTTAGTTTTGCCCTGGTTTGACCATACATGGTTGTTCCTAATGCGTTATCAGGCAGAAACTGAACTTCCAGTCATCATGAGACAGACATGGGGGCCTTGTTATCTTCCTCTCCTGTGTGCTCTGCATAAAAGTGCCTGTACTTCATAACTTTTCTAACACTGTTCTTACAATTGTCACTTGGAACTTTTCTGTGCAGCTGCTCTTAATAACTTCCTATTGATTGACCATGCATCTCACTCTGGATTATACTTGTAATGTGAATGCTGGTTCAATCTGAGTCCCTAACATTGCAGTGTTTTCAGTTCTTATGCAAATATTCATAAATCTACAACAGCTATGAGGTCATAATTCAAACAGCCTCAATATAATGCATTGCTATATAATATCAGCAATAATGCAAACTGATTAACTTCCAAGAAGATTCCCAGCTGCATCTGCAGGTTAGGTATTTAAGGATTCATTTGTAGTTTTGCATGTTTGTGTAATTTAGGTTGTGCTGTTCAATTTCCATAATTATCCAGAAGATGGCGATAGAGCTCTACACAGTACTATATGAAGAAGTTTTTATTGAATAAGGCAATATGGCTGCCAAACCACGTATCTGATAATTTTCAACAAGCCTTAAAGTATGTCATAAGGTGTACCCTGCTTTGCATGACCCGTCTCACAAATTTTGCTAGCATGGTGTGCCACTGAACCTAAATGACAGGAAGGATAAAACGATAAGCAAAGTCAAGTTCTGCATATTTTGTTAAAGCAATAAAAAGCTTTTTTGAACTAGAAAGACATTTGCAAATATTAATGAAATAACCATTAATTAAGAGATTCTCGGCTTGTTTTCTTTTAGAAAAACACTCAACAGTATATGTTTTAAGCATTCATTCCACTATCCAAGATTGCATTACACTTCTTTACTCCAATGAAGTGGAACCACCCAGTAGCAAACTCTGGAAATGTGTTTGCCTCAGCCCCATGTGTGCACATAAATACATTGCTCTTCATGTTTGGTATTGTATCAATTTCTCCCACCCACCATTGTCAAGTTCTCACACTATTTGTAAGAAGGCATGTTACATTTCAACCTCAGCTATAGATATTAAGCCTCTTACTCTGAGATGCTGCAGACTCTTGGGCTCTTTGGCATCATTGCGGTAGTGTTTGCCCATCACCACCCTGATGTCTGCAGCCTTGAGCGGATGGAGTTTCCCCAGTTCAGTGACACAGTGCGCGGCCACTACAACACTGCGCTGGTTAATCAGAGCGCCGCTGCAAATCAGCTGCCAGATGTCTTCCGAAACACTGTCCATTTTCATACTCTCAACAGAGCGGCGGTAAATAGCTGCATGCCAGGGCCAGCGTGTTTCCAAGAGCTTCTGTTGGTTGAAGGCTGAGATCTTACCACAGACTGCAAAGGAGAAAATAACAACATAAGACATTATTTATTTATGTCTGTTTGGTTTAATAATTTTTTTGTTGCCACAGATACCCCAACATAGTACTGCACCCTCTTGCACTCTGCAGAATTAATATTTTTAATAACCATGAATAATTAACCACACATCTCTATATACCCATTATCCAGGACAGACAATACGATCATTATGGAATTGACCTTTTTTTTTCAAGGGTCCCAGATAGTTGGCACAGAAGCTGGTTTAAATTATCTTCCAGTTCCGACTATCAGCAGCAACAGATAAATATTCAAATAAACATTCAAAGTTATCACTGCAAATGCATGAATATGGTTTTATCTGTCACTTGGGCAAACATTTTTCATTGATAATATGAATATGTATGAATATGGCAACTGACATGCCCTAAAGTTACCTAAAAACATTCCCTGAGCGGTGACTCTGAGACGCTAAAGATGAATCAGCCTGGATTCAGGGCTGGATGTGAGTAGAGCTATGAAGCTTTTGGTCAGTGGATTGTCTTGTGTGGCTGAGCACTTATGCAGGTAATATAGGAGATCTCTAAAGTGTGTGTTGGATAGTGTTGCTCACCTGGGAGGCATGTTACATGGCGCCCACTCCACTTGCCAGTCTTCAAGCAGGTGCGGTGGGAACTGCCTGTGTGCTGGTAGAAAGGGGAGGCACACTCATATTGAAGCTTGGTGTACACATGGTGATACCCAGGGGGCAGCACATCCAAGGCAAGAGGAGCCTTCGTTGGGGGGACCATGTCATAGAATTTCCCCATACTGGAAGAAGCATAGAGTTTGTGAACAGGGGTCGTCCTACAGAGAAAAGAAAGCAGGCCTTGTCATTTAGAAACTTAAAGTGATGCTACACAGATAATATTTATATAATCTTCAATTGAACATAAATGTGAGACTATGCCATTTGTAAGTGATGTGATTTTGTTATAAAACTAGTGTCAAGAAATAATTATATTGTTGCATTCATTTGTATTGTATATGTTGTCAGATTAAATTGACTGCATTACAGAATTGGCCAAGCTCTTTCTCTCCCCCTCTCCTGGTGTACATGATGTGTCTTACAACTACACTTCCAAGATGCCTGTAAAATAACTGACTTAATCACCTGTGGCCTGGAAGTTATACAGGTGCCTCGATTTAAGGACTTCTATAAAAGGAATGTGGAATTACAGAAAAACATACCAAGCAGTAAATATTCAGATATTTCATTGTAGTTCTCTATAAACAGAACAACCCTATCGATCTACAAAAAAATATTCCATGATGCTGTCTATTTTTTTTCAAGCCACACGCTGTAAACAAGCCAACTGGAAGACCCCCACTTATGTACAAATGTATCAACTGTTTCCTGAAAATTGCAGAATATTTGAAAGTTATCAAGTAAGCTAAAGCATATCATATAATGATATGATAGCTATATTTCTGGAAGCAAGTAAACAGTTTTATGAAAAAACAAATAAACAAAAAAGTAGATGGAACATGTTCAGAAGAAAAGACCACACAGACAGACTGCACTCAATCGAGAATCAGGGACCCAGAGGACCCGGACTCAAGTGCACAAAAAAACAGAAATTCTGAGCAGGTGCCATTAAGGGCCTGAGCCAAAGACATATCCAGTTTCAAAAACCCTAAAGTGGGCCCTGAGACTAAACTGAACTCAGGAGCACAAATAGAAGAGGTCTGTCCTCTGACATCAAGTCTGTAAAATCTAATAACTGTGTGTGGTATAGCCCAGTTCACTGCAGCACAGAACCCCAGACAGGTAGGCAACATGAAAAAGGGCCCAGGATGCAGCCACACATCTAATCGGATATGTCACCAGTCGCTCAGTCACTGGCAGGGTCTGGAATATTACTGGCTCTGGATGTTGGAGGTCGCTGCAGGTTGAGTCAAGAGATTCGCCCACCAGGGTACCTGCCACTGATCTCAGCAACAGATCAGCAAGGTGGAGATTCATGCTGCTTACATGCCTTTGGTGAATGGCTGCATTCATGTGAAAGTACAGGCCGGCCTGAGGGGCACAATACCACTGAGGAGGATAGGCTTAATGACAGGCAGAGGGAGAGTCCTATAGTGACTGAGGCTGTAATTGCACGGGAGCTCGCCACCAAAGGGGGTGCTATGTATTATTGCTCTTGCTAGCACCATGCAAAATGTTTGTTTAACTTAAAATTGTAATTGTTAAAAAGTATGCAAACCTTATTATAGTGTACAAATTATATATATATATATATATATATATATATATATATATATATATATACACTCACCCAACCAAATGATTATTAGGAACACCATACTAATACTGTGTTTGACCCCCTTTCGCCTTCAGAACTGCCTTAATTCTACGTGGCATTGATTCAACAAGGTGCTGAAAGCATTCTTTAGAAATGTTGGCCCATATTGATAGGATAGCATCTTGCAGTTGATGGAGATTTGTGGGATGTACATCCAGGGCACGAAGCTCCCGTTCCACCACATCCCAAAGATGCTCTATTGGGTTGAGATCTGGTGACTGTGGGGGCCAGTTTAGTACAGTGAACTCATTGTCATGGTCAAGAAACCAATTTGAAATGATTCGACCTTTGTGACATGGTGCATTATCCTGCTGGAAGTAGCCATCAGAGGATGGGTACATGGTGGTCATAAAGGGATGGACATGGTCAGAAACAATGCTCAGGTAGGCCGTGGCATTTAAACGATGCCCAATTGGCACTAAGGGGCCTAAAGTGTGCCAAGAAAACATCCCCCACACCATTACACCACCACCACCAGCCTGCACAGTGGTAACAAGGCATGATGGATCCATGTTCTCATTCTGTTTACGCCAAATTCTGACTCTACCATCTGAATGTCTCAACAGAAATCGAGACTCATCAGACCAGGCAACATTTTTCCAGTCTTCAACTGTCCAATTTTGGTGAGCTTGTGCAAATTGTAGCCTCTTTTTCCTATTTGTAGTGGAGATGAGTGGTACCTGGTGGGGTCTTCTGCTGTTGTAGCCCATCCGCCTCAAGGTTGTACGTGTTGTGGCTTCACAAATGCTTTGCTGCATACCTCGGTTGTAACGAGTGGTTATTTCAGTCAAAGTTGCTCTTCTATCAGCTTGAATCAGTCGGCCCATTCTCCTCTGACCTCTAGCATCAACAAGGCATTTTCGCCCACAGGACTGACGCATACTGGATGTTTTTCCCTTTTCACACCATTCTTTGTAAACCCTAGAAATGGTTGTGCGTGAAAATCCCAGTAACTGAGCAGATTGTGAAATACTCAGACCGGCCCGTCTGGCACCAACAACCATGCCACGCTCAAAATTGCTTAAATCACCTTTCTTTCCCATTCAGACATTCAGTTTGGAGTTCGGGAGATTGTCTTGACCGGGACCACACCCCTAAATGCATTGAAGCAACTGCCATGTGATTGGTTGGTTAGATAATTGCATTAATGAGAAATTGAACAGGTGTTCCTAATAATCCTTTAGGTGAGTGTATATATATATATATATATATATATATATATATATATATATATATATATATATGTAACAACCTGGCATGTAGTTGACCTGTTATACAATTAGTAGTTGATGGCACATACACAGAGAAATAGACAATGAGGTGTACCT
Organism: Amia ocellicauda; assembly: GCF_036373705.1. Taxonomy (NCBI): domain Eukaryota; kingdom Metazoa; phylum Chordata; class Actinopteri; order Amiiformes; family Amiidae; genus Amia; species Amia ocellicauda. Next base: position 14,459,089 of record NC_089853.1, on the reverse strand, counting down.
GGAAGGCACCTGTGGAGGTAGCACTTTCTGTCTGACCAAGTCTGACACCTTGGGTTCACGACAGGCTACAAACAAAGACAAGTTAAGCTTAAAACAACCCCTATATAACTTAATTGTTAAGATACATCTAAGTGATTAAAGAATGGGGTGTATGACATTACCCTTCATATGATGAAAACATTTGATAATGGTATTTCATGAATCGTCAAGAAGAGATGGGCTTTGAGATTGTACCCCTTCCACCACCCCAAGCATCAACAATTAAAATCAATGTGAGACTCCCATAGAAGCAATGTTGAACAGGTGGGAGTGCAGAAAATGTTTTGAACAAATACATTATTCTCTACTGAAAAGTATGCTTATAAATGCACAAACCATTACAAATAAATAGTGTATCTATATATGTGTTTTCTTGTACATATCTACTAGGTATTGTTACTCACTGTAAATATGTAGTTTCTTCAGTTTTTCCTAAAAGGTTGCTGAGGTATTATTGTATGCATGGAACTGTTCCTTAAAGGTGTGTAGTTTCTTATTAATAAATGCAATTGACCACAAATCAGTTTTTTAACATTAAAGTACAAACTGCCAAGAATAAAACATATTGATTGCATTGATCTAATTCTCCACCTCTCTTTTGTTTGTAAAAAATAGCAACTGATATAAGAAAATAAGAAAGTTTACAAACAAGAGGAGGCTCTTCAAACCATCATGCTCGGTGATAGACACACCTTTGACACAATAGGGTTGCTTGCCACTCCATTTCCCATCCTGTTGGCAGCTTCTCTTGGCATTTCCACTCAGAGCATAAGAGTTATTACAGAAGAACTCCACAGTATCAGGGCTATCTCCTGAACCTGGTGTCAAGTGATAGTAGCCATTGCTGAGCCTTACTGGTTCACTGCACTTTGTCTTCTGAGGAACTGAGCAGAAAGAATGGAACAAGGAAAGTCTTGTTATTTTAAAGTCCAGTTTATATAGTAATTTTGTATTTCCTAAAACCCCCAAGCATCAACAATTACAATCAATGTGAGGCTCCCATAAAAGCAATGTTGAACAGATGGGGGTGCAGAAAATGTTTTGAACAAATCGTTTATTCTCTACTGAAAAGTATACGTATGAATGCACAAACCATTTAAAAGAAATAGTGTATCTATATATGTGTTTTCTTGTACATATCTACTAGGTATTGTTACTCACTGTAAATATGTAGTTTCTGCAGTTTTTCCTAAAAGGTTGCTGAGGTATTATTATATGCATGGAAATGTTCCTTAAAGGTGTGTAGTTTCTTATTAATAAATGCAATTGACCACAAATCAGTTTTTTAACATTACAGTACAAACTGCCAGAAATACAAAATATTGATTGCATTGATCTAATTCTCCACCTCTCTTTTTGTGTAAAAAATAGCAACTGATATAAGAAAATAAGAAAGTTTACAAACAAGAGGAGGCTCTTCAAACCATCATGCTCGGTGATAGACACACCTTTGACACAATAGGGTTGCTTGCCACTCCATTTCCCATCCTGTTGGCAGCTTCTCTTGGCATTTCCACTCAGAGCATAAGAGTTATTACAGAAGAACTCCACAGTATCAGGGCTATCTCCTGAACCTGGTGTCAAGTGATAGTAGCCATTGCTGAGCCTTACTGGTTCACTGCACTTTGTCTTCTGAGGAACTGAGCAGAAAGAATGGAACAAGGAAAGTCTTGTTATTTTAAAGTCCAGTTTATATAGTAATTTTGTATTTCGTAAAAACCCCAAGCATCAACAATTACAATCAATGTGAGGCTCCCATAAAAGCAATGTTGAACAGGTGGGGGTGCAGAAAATGTTTTGAACAAATCCTTTATGCTCTACTGAAAAGTATACTTATGAACGCACAAACCATTAAAAAGAGATAGTGTATCTATATATGTGTTTTCTTCTACATATCTATTAGGGATTGTTTCTCATTGTAAATATGTAGTTTCTACAGCTTTTCCTAGAAGGTTGCTGAGGTATTATTGAATGCATAGAAGTGTTCCTCAAAGATGTGTAGATTCTTTATAATGAATGCAATTGAGCACAATTATTTTTTTTAACATTAGAGTACAAACTGCCAAGAATAAAACATATTGATTGTATTGATCTAATTCTCCAACTGTGTTTCTTGTGTAAAAAATAGAAACTGATATAAGAACATAAGAATATAATAACGTTTACAAACAAGAGGAGGCTCTTCAAACCATCGTGCTCGGTGTTAGACACACCTTTGACACAATAATAATAATAATAATAATAATAATAATAATAATAATAATAATAATAATTATTATTATTATTATTATTATTATTATTATTATTATTATTATTATTATTATTATTATTATTCATAGTAGTAGTGATATTATGAATACAAAGCTGAGAGTAGAGGTCAAACCTTTCACACATTGGGGCTTTGTGCCACTCCAGGTGCCATTTGGCAGGCATGTTAATTGGGAAATGCCTCTCAGTGTGTAGGATGTGTTACAGAAGTACTGCACAGCTATAAGGACATCTCCCGGACCATACACCAGCAAATAATTGCCATTTAGGGGCTTCCCAAGATCTTCACACTGCTTCTCTGCTGGCACTGGAACATAGATAATAAACAGGGTTTGAAGGTGCATAAACTCAGTGTGATCTCTTTGTAAATATTGCATTACATTGTTGTAAACAAATGGCAAGTTCTCACAACCTTTTGCAATGCTATCTCATTGTAGTGTAATTTATTAAGTTTGGAATTCCAAAAGTGGGATCCTCCTGTAATGCCAAACTAAATCATACTAAATACTAAATGATTCAAGGAAAATCATTTGACAGGGTTACCAGAAACATTTTGTAGCCTTTGGTTTTCTTTCTTTAGAAATATATTAAGAATTTGAAAGCAGTAGTCTATTGTGAAAACTTTGTTCCAGAGGTTCTTCTTCAATAGTCTTTTTCCACACGTGGCTTGTTGTTCTTACCGCAGATAGGAGTAGGGGCACTCCAGTTGCCATCCAGTTGGCAGGTGGCCTTGTGGGCACCCTTTAAAGTGAACCCAGTGTCACAGCGGAAGGTGACGTGCGCCCCAAAACGAAGGTCATCCCCTTCCTTTGATCCATGGACTGGCACCAGGGGGCTCCTGCACAGCACCACTGACAGTTCAGATATTCCAAAAAAATCTACTTTATTAAACACACATGAGACAAGTATTACTGCAATACATTTGATAACCTTTTTCCTAATAAAAGAATATTAAAAAACACAATAATGGAATCAATGGCTTGGTGTCACATATTTTTTCTTCACTCCCAGCTACATAGACAAAGTTTTAGCTCTAATTGCAGAGCCATTGGCAACTGATCCTTTCTGCTGGTCATTTCATTATTACAAAGATTAACATGTTTCTCAACCTTATCTAAATCACACATTCTTGTCACCAATGACACACAATGAGTTGTTTTCCAAAAAAGTAAAAAAATGTGCTAACTTGTTTTAATGGTGAATTAAATTAAATTCATTTCAATTGAATTGGTGAACACACTATTGGCAATAATCGGCTCTATTGCCTTATGTACCTCTGTTTTATGTGCCAGAGCAATACCACGTACTGTGTAAATATTGGTCACATTATGTAATGCATGAATAACTGACCCAGTATAACTTAAACCCATGTAACTGATGGTCTAACTGTATATATAATGTCCTTATCAGGTAGTAAGGCACGTGTCATTTGAGAAAAGATTTGGGAAATTCTGTGGGGATAGGAAAAAACAACCTATTGCAGTCAGTTGAAACTCCTTCAGCTTTAGTTGCTGAAGTTGTTGTATATGAATATTGTTTCTACTATATGATATATCCACTTTGGTATATATATATTTTCTGTTATTTCTTATTGAACAGCCCCTCATAATTATAAAGCCTGCCTTTAATTAATTATTGATTACATATTATATATGGAGAAAGGCAAAATACAGCAACTGAATTGATCAAACTCTGGGAGATTAAAAGCTACATTTTGCCAAAAGAACATTTTTGGAGAATTGCATTTGCAATTTGCATTTAAATGTTATTTTAAGGTTAATGCAGCCTTCCTTTATTCATTTGTAATATTACTTGTATGTGAGAAGCAGGGTAATATGTTTGCCTATAGGAATAATTGGAATAGATGTTTTCTTTCTTAAAATGTTTTTAAGGAAAGTTGTATTTTTATATACACATTTAAGATCAAGCACCTGTGGCACTTCATCATAACACTGCACTGCCAAAACACACAGTTCTGTTTGTTCTTTTGGATGCCCACTTCACAGTCCTAGTTTTGCAGATGTTCTTTGTTCTGTAGCACACTCTGAGATATGTGTAAAAGTGTATATAGAGCTGTGCAACTATGTGCAAAAATATTAACCTTTGCCAAGGGCAATATTTTCATCAGTAATATTATTATTTTATTCTTAATATATGACTGGTAGCCACACACTACAATGAAAATAGTGCCTGACTCCATGCACAAACAGCCAAGGGAGAGCTGAAATATTCAGTTCCATACAAAATATGAAAAGGGTGACTATACTGTACAAACAATCTCATAAGCACCAAAGTTGTGTTTTGGTTTTTATTTTATTATAAGCTCTTAATCTAATATCTAGTATTAGGTGTCTTGACAGACCAGTAAAAGAGGAGGCAGTGAGAAAGAAAAAACACGTTTCAGTGTGTAAAATGGTCAAGGACATAGCGTTGATGAATCTGATTCATATGACATCTAGGGTAAATGGTATAAATTATAAAAATCTGAGCCAAGACAATCATGTCAGTTATGTCGTGCTAAAATATTATTATACTATAAATTATTTTATACCTAAATTACCTAAATTGATTTGTTTTTGTGACATTATGTTTTATTTTTTGTATTTACATTTTATTTCTACACAGTGCTGAGTTTGGGGTGAAGGAATCACAATATTATTATTATTATTATTATTATTAATAATAATAATAATAATAATAATAATAATAATAATAATAATAATAATAATGGATAAGATATTAATGGTAAAGCACCACTGAATGCAATAACTCAAGTTGCAGCGGGGAAGACAATTCCGGTGCTTCTTTAGTTTTTCTACTGTGTTTCAGCTATTCGGGAAAACATGATACAACATTTCCTGAAACCCTGAAATAACAATACATAACAACAACAACAATAACAATAACAATAAGCTTTTGCTTATATAATATATTATCAAACTGAAAACATCCCTTCCTTACACAATACACTTGTTCCTTATTAGCAACATGTAAAGATGTATAAAACCATAATATTAGCAACCAAGTTTTTTAAGGAACCCTTTAATACTGGATCAAAAGTAATTACTGAGGATGGTCATATCTTTATGTTTTAAATATGATCAAATGTATGTTTTAATAACTGACATTGAATCAAAATTTGCCTGCCATTGGTAAGCCATTAACAGAAATGTGTGCAGTCTTATAATTCAAAATGATTGACTTAATGAAGATTATGTACTAAGTAATGAATCCATACCTGTTTTCTTTTTAAAGATATAAATGCAATCTGACATTGCAGTAAGTATAGACATGCATATATGTTCATGAAAAAGGGCTTTGTTTCCATGAGTACTTGGGGAAGCTGATTTGGCCTGGAGACAGATGCCTAGTGAGACGTCAGCACAAAGCATAGTGAATTGAAATGAAGTGAAGTGAAGCATGGGGGCTGTTAAAAGTCATTATAATGACTTAAGTCAGACTTGAGTCCTCTCTATAGCAAGGCAACAGTAACTTTACTCACAGGGATCTTTCTTTCTCCACTTTGGTATTTTTTAAGTGGCTGTTCAAGTCATTAAATTTCACTGCTGGATATTCCATTCTTAGTAATATGTGCTTTCCACTGGCTCTAGGCAGTAGCCTTCGTCATATTGTGGAGAGCTTGAGCTCTTCTAAACAGTACATGTGTGAAAGTTAATAAGGACTCTCAAATATTGCCGGCAATCCAAACTTTTATATGATACACAGAGACGCCACTGACTGTTTTTATTCCTCAGGCCAGTAAGCCTCATGTTACACTAGTGAATAGTAAAAGCCTTCCCAGGAACATAAGGAACACATGTACAGAGTAATTGAGAATCTCTTAAACTAGAGACCAGGGGGGCAGGGAGCTCTGACAATGGGAGATGTTCCACTAAGGAAAGAAAACCAAGGGAAACTACTAGTAGGAAAGTCCTGAAATGTTTGTACCTCAATGCCAGGAGTATAAAGAACAAGATGTTAGACCTAGAAGCCACAGTGCTGGTGGGTGACTATGATGTTGTAGGAGTGACAGAAACATGGCTTACAGAAAATGATGGGGATGAATACAAGTTGAAAGGATACACACAGTTTAGGAGGGACAGGCAAAATCGAAGAGGTGGTGGGGTAGTATTATATGTCAGAAATGACATTGAGGAAGAAGAACTCAAATTAGATCCCAGTAACGAAACAGAATCTTTGTGGGTTAAACTTTTGAACAAACGATCTGGAGGATTAGTGGTAGGAGTGTGCTACAGACAACCCAAGATGTTGCATTGTACAATGTAATCAGGACTGCATGTAGCAAGGATGTGGCTGTTATAATGGGGGATTTCAATTTTCCAAACATAGACTGGGAAAGCCCAGTTGGGAGTACAGAAGCAGAAATAGAAATGGTTGAGATTGTAAATGACTGCTAAAACTAATGCAAAGAGCTTTTTTCAATACTACAACAGCAAGAGGTCAATAAAAGAGGAAGTGAAACAGATAAAGGGCAAACATTGAAGTTTCTTGGAAAATGAACAAGATGTGGCAAATGTTTTAAATGAGTATTTCACAGAGGTTTTTACAGAAGAAAAAAACAGATGACATACCACAGGTTTAAACCAGTCCAGTCAAACCCTAAGAGAGATCAGGATAAATGAGGAGGAGGTACTAAAGGGACTAGCAGAATTAAAAACAGACAAATCACCTGGGCCAGATGGTATATTTCCAACAGTACTTAGAAATTAGGGAAATTATTTATAGGTGCTATCATTAATAATAATAATAATAATAATAATAATAATAATAATAATAATAATAATAATAATAATAATAATAATATTGTGATTCCTTCACGCCAAACTCAGCACTGTGTAGAAATAAAATGTAAATACAAAAAAAAAAAAAAACATAATGTCACAAAAACAAATCAATTTAGGTATAAAATAATTTATAGTATAATAATATTTTAGCATGACATAACTGACATGATTGAATTTTACAAGTGAATTAATCACTTGTAAAATGTTGGAGAAAATGATTAGACAGAAAATAGAGGAGCATCTTAATGAAAACCATATTCTTGGAGATAGTCAGCATGGGTTTAGATGAGGCAGATCATGTCTTACTAATTTATTAGAATTTGTTTAACATGCAACTGCAGCTGTAGATCAGGTGAAAGCATATGATATGATATACTTACACCAAAGACTGATCCTCAAATTGGAAGCTGTAGGCATTCAGGGTAATGTAAGTAGATGGATTATGAACTGGTTGATGTATAGAAACAGAGGGTGTCAATAAGAGGAGTTGCTTCTAACTGGAGTGAGGTTGTTAGTGGAGTTCCACAGGGATCAGTACTAGGGCCTTTGCTTTTTCGAATCTATATTAATGATCTGGACTCGGGGATATTTAGCAAACTTGTCAAATTTGCAGATGATACTAAAATAGGTGGCTCAGCAGATACAATCTCGGCAGAACAGGCTATTCAAAGGGACTTAGATAATATTCAGTTGCTGACACCTGGCAGATGAAAGTCAATGTGGAAAAGTGCAAGGTATAACAAGCAGGTAACAAACATGTCCACTATAATTACACTATGGGAGGAATAGAACTAGATGAAGTACTGCATGAGAAAGACCTAGGAGTCTATGTGGACTCCTCACTTTCTCCTTCCAAACAATGTGGGGAAGCAATAAAAAAGGCAAATAGGATATTAGGGTATATTGTCAAAAGTGTAGAATTTAAAACAAGGGCAGTAATGTTCAGACTGTACAATGCACTAGTTAGACCTCATCTAGAATACTGTGGACAGTTCTGGGCTCCACACTTAAAGAAAGATATCGCTGCTCTAGAGGCAGTTCAGAGGAGAGCAACCAGACTTATTCCAAGTTTGAAGGGAATGTCCTACTGAGAGACTGAGGGAACTGAATATTTTCACCCTGGAACCTGGGGACACAAATGTAAATTGGGCTTCAAGGCATTCAAGACAGAAAACAGGAGACACTTCTTCACACAGAGAGTCGTCACAATCTGGAACAAACTCCCCAGCGATGTGGTTGATGCTGACAATTTGGGAACATTTAAAAATAGACTGGATAGGATCCTTGGATCACTTAGTTACTAATGGACACCAAACGAGCATGATGGGTCGAATGGCCTCCTCTCCTTTATAAACTTTCTTAATATGGCCAAAGTTACTATTTGTGTTATAGTCTCTGTTAAAACAGGGATGTGCAAAGAAATGGATTTCTCGCTCCTATGGTATTAGATCATTATAATATTAAGGTGTAGTAGTATTCATTATAGTTACTGACAAATTCAAGGTGCCACCGATGCAGCTCCCTCTACTATCTGCAGGTAGTGCGAATTACATTATAAGATCCAACAATATGCCAGAGGTGTAGCATCTTTTAATCTGCAGACACGCTGGAAGCAGGGAAAAGCTACTTGACTGATAGAGTGGTAAATAAGAGGATGATCCCTTCATTAAAATACAGCAGGGGTGGTTCTAGACTTAAAGTTTTAGTGGGGCTTTGGGGCTGAGGTTTTTTTTTTACGATGTCGGGGGGGGGGGGGGGTTAGGGTGTGCTGACAGTGCCAGTGTAAGGGCAAGGGGGGAGGGTGCTGACAGGTTTTTTTTCGGTGTTTTACGGTGTTTTGCGAAGTTACTTCTTAATTTTTCGATTCTTTCGTGGTAAGATTTTTAGGCTCTAAATACGGTCTAGCACTACCAATGAAGTACAGTATATAAGAAATTAAATGTGGGGGGAATTTAGTTTTTTACATTCAATTTTCTCCCTGAATTTGGAGAGTTGCCCATGTCTTTGGAAGCCTTACCAACTTTATTCATTGATATTTGATTGATAGCCCTTAATTATGATGGGTAATATTGCACTGTTCACGATATAACAATGTTTCATTGCTGGGAAATAATAGTTATAATTTCATATTGATTTATATTGTGAGTTGTTGCATTGGCCACAAGTAGAACAAGGTATTTATTCCAGTTAACAATAGCAGATAAACTACACCTGGAGGTTGTGCCTTGAAGAAAATCGATATACTGAGGGCTTTCTTGTTTACTATCTATTCAGTTTGTTAGTATGAGGAGTCAACAATTACAGTATTGTACAATAAAGATATGTAACTCACTGTTTTCACATTGTTTTCCAGTATAGCCAGCTAGGCAGGCACACCGAAATGAGTTTGCAGAGTCCAGAAAACACGTACCATCATGGAGACATGGAGAAGAGGTGCAGGCTGGGAAAAAATATTAAACATTTTTGAAAGACTGAACCTGTACATTGACAAGGTAAGAGTCTTTTGGTGGCAATACCAGAGAGAAAATGTATTCTCCATGGCTATTTATATTAATTTAGGTTTGCATTCATTTTTATATTTTACTTATTCTTTTGCGTGTTTAACATTGTTATCAGGTGGCAGTGTTAATAATATGTATTTATTTTCTAATTTTTAATGACTAAGCAATTCTTATAAAATAAAAGCACAACTTGCCTAACCCCATGGGGAAGAATACCCATAAAATACCCTTAAAATATTTTGACACAGAGACAGGGGCTCTTTTAAGTAAACAAAATAAATTCACTGCAATTACCTGAGTTTTCTTCAAAGATTGCAAAAAACCCATCAAAGCTTTTATAACCATCAGATACGAAGAGAACATGAAGGGAATTTCCGGAGCTCTTGATGGTAGCCGGCCTCTCATTCCCACAGAAACGGCCGATCACACGTGAGTCCACACCGTCTCCATCTCGCACCTCCACATAATCATAACGACAGTTGAAGTCAAACTCCAGGCTGAGCATTAGAAACCTAATAAAACAGAATTAAGTTAGTTAGGAAACTGGCTTGGCTTAGTAACAAAACTGGAAAGATCTCTGTTAAATATACATGTGTGGGTCTGCCAGTATTTTCTAATCTTTATGTATTTCACTTTATTGCCCTGTCTTTTCACTCATCTTCTCTCTTTATTTGTATTGAATAAGATTGTGAGATTGTGAAATTATATATATATATATATATATATATATATATATATATATATATATATTATAATAATATAACTCAGGATACAGATAAATCTTCCAACACCTACATTTAGAGCACTGGTTCCACATTATATTTAAATGTGTAATACAGTAATGTTTTGAGTTGTCTGCAATGTATCTGAACTATACTGAAAAAAACAGTTCCCTTGCAGCAAGAACTTGCTGAGTCAAGCAGACAGACTCCTGTGGCATCCCAACCCACAACTGTGGGTTTGGCCCCTGAAATGCTCCGTCTAAGGGCAATGGGACTGTCGGACAGCATGGTGGAGAAGCTGTGGCCAATCTTCCAGAACGGGTGTCTGACCAGGCAGGTGGACCCAGTGTCCTGCCCCATGATGACCATACTGTGCTTCCTACAAAGTTTGATAGAGGAGGGCAAGTCGACATCCACCCTGAAGGTTTATATGGTTGCTATCTGAGAGTGCCATGATACAATTGACTCACTTCCTGGCGACCCAGTTCCTAAAGGGAGGGAGGCGGCTCAGACCGCCACTGAAGGACATAATTCCAGCGTGGGACCTGGGTCCAATTGAGGTTCTCTTTCTCTCACCATGGTTGCCTTCCTTGTAGCGATAACTTCAGCAAGGAGAATTGGAGAAATTCATGACTTGTCTGTGGATAAGGCCTGTTTGATTTTCTCAGGAAGCAAAGACAGCGTCACTCTGAGTACGTACCCAACCTTCCTACCTAAGTTTGTGTCAGCGTTTCACATTAACCAACCTGTTGTACTGGAGTAATCTCCACATGTGTCAGATTAGGACTGCAGACTGAACACACTTTGTCCTGTCAGGGCCCTAAAGTGTAATATGGAAAGCACTGCACATGTCCACAGATCCAACCAGATTTTTGTCTGCTATGGGTCTACCACTAGAGGGCAGGCAGTATCAAAACAACAACTGGCCCACTGGGTGGCAGATGCTGTCCGTCTCACCTATGAAACTGCAGGGGTTCCTATGCCTGAACACAAGACCTGTGTAATGCTGCAACCTGGTCTGGTCGATTAACTTTCTCAAGGTCCTACTGCCTGAATGTAGCAGACCGGATGCGCCCTACCCTGGGAATTCACATACTGCAGGTGGCATACCTTCAGGTGCTGTGAGGCTCTGCTATGCTTGCCATGGAAGGGATGGAACTTGAATCAGGTGTCAGGACTTCCCGACAGCTCTGGTATAGCCTTCCCATTCGGTAATGGCTATCTTTCAATTTGAAAGGGAACGTTGAGTTATTATCATAACCATTACCCTTCAGGGGTTGCTTGGCTAAATGACTAAGGAATGGCAGGCTGCTACTGTGAGGAGGAGAGACTTTGCAGGCATAGGGGTGGGACTCTGCTTGGCTGATACTGCCTGGCTCTATTTAACTCAAAATGTACTTTATCCTTATTAAAATAAAATGTTTTATTATAAAGCTCTTAATCTGAACATGTTTTACTATTGCCATTTAGTCTGTATTCCTTAGTATGTTGCAGTACTTCATAGTAACATAGAATGCTAATCAGGAGCCTGTGTTAGCTAAATGGATGCGAGTGAACTCTCCAAGGAAACATTTATCAAGTGATTAAAAACGTCTAAAATAATGATTAAAGTCAGTTACTGTGTGGCCTGCTTAAAAATATCAGTTGTCCCAGGATAATTGGGTCAGATGATACATCTAATCTTTCCCCATTGAGAACCCTGCAGTTACTACTGGAAATGTAATAAATAAATCATTGCTAATATGTTCTGCCTACACTTAAGGACAAAATGATCAGAGAGACAACAAGATCAATCTTGCTAAAATAAAATTGAATCCTGAATTTAATTACCTTATTTAAATATGTTTTATTTAATTTAATGTAATTCATTTAATTAACTTTGACCCATCCACCAATACAGAATGCCTGCATATTTATAATATATGGAAATATTAATTGAAGGGCTTACTCGTATATCTTTGATATATTACTTAAAGATGTTTTAACCAGACAATGTATTCAGCATTTTAAGCCTAAAATTATACATGTATTATAAAATTATTAATTTCCTTTTAATATGCATATTTTTGTGAAAACCAATTTTGTATATAGATTGAATGTGTATACAGGCAGTTTTTTCAATGCTTAATATGGACTTTATGAATTCAACATCCTTTAAAATGCATTAAAAGAACATCAAATTATTAAGGATGTAATTTTTTCCAATGAGATCATTCCCATTTGCATTACAGAACAAAGAAACCCCACCTGCCAAGTCACAGTTGCTATAGTGTGAAACAAATAGCATTATTTTACCTGAGGCATATATGAACTCAACTCAAATAGAATTTGTGAAATTATACAATCATTCCATGAAAGAACAGGTGGCTAGAATTACTTTTAATGAGGAAACATACTATATGTATGAAATTACAAGTATGTTTTCCTTAACAATATAATATGAAATTGTATTACAATTAATCTTGTGAAGATCAATGAACAAATCCTACATTAAATGTGTTTTTGGGGAGACCACTAGGAGTCATTAAATTGAGTACAAAGAACATATAATAATTTTCAAATTGTAATAGTTTATTTCTTATTTCTTTATTTTTAATTACAAATGTTCAACACACTGTGCCAAACATTTGAATCCTAAAAAGCCTGGCCAGACTAATTTAACTAGAAAAATAATAATTTTCCAGACACCCAGTTCAGATGCTTTAACATTAGATAATGATAGGTTGCAAATGCAACCCCGGTTATCTGAAAAAGGAAGCACTGCCCAAGGGGGGAGGGGTTTCTGTGCACTGCTGTAGGAACCCGATCGAAACGTTACAAAGCTGCCATTGGCCCCTGCGCACGTCACTCAGAACAGGTCCCTTCCACTTCCTGTTCTATAAAATGTGACGTCAGCGCAGGTTCGTCCTCTTTTGCTGGAAGCTAGGACTCCTGCGCAACCTTGCAACCCTTGGACAGTGTTTCCTTTTTCAGATAACCGGGGTTGCATTCACAACCTATCGTTATCTTTCAAGTCGGAAGCACTGCCCAAGGGGGAGGGGTTACTGTATAACAAAACTGTCACAAGGGAGGAGGCAGCGAGCTGATAAGGGAGTCTGCCCTGAGGTGACCACTAGGGGCTTCAGCAACACAACTCCAGACAGGAGCCATAGAGGCCCCTTGGGGCTAAACTGGGCTGTCCAGGAGCGAGGACCGTAGTCTGCAATCAGCATATACAAATTGGGGCTACAGATGTCAACTCTTATGCCTTCCACTTACAACAGCAAGGCCGGCTGCTCTACTACTGCATCTAGGAGCGAGGCCATATATCATAAATATATGGCGCGGGCCATCAAGCAACTTGTGCGCCTTCCGTGCATTAACGTGACAGTAAACCCCTGATCCAGCAGGAGCGGGGCCACAGACCCACTGAATGAGACACAGCTGGCTAGTCACTGAGTAGCCACAGCTGGACATAACAGTATACACAGTGTGGCAGCAGGAACATTCATGCTGCCTCCGCGCAGCACAGGAAAATCACGTTCACTGAACGGTACAGAGCATCCAGCTCCACTGTGCTGTCATAACAACTAAACACATCGCGGGGTGCAGGAAGCAAATCATGCACCACAACGAACACGGGAGCAGTTGTCACCTATTAGCGCAGCTAATGCAGGACAACAGCAGGCTCTACCATGACCATCAAACCATAACATTGCGGTGTGCAGGAAACTGTTCATGCACTCTTCGCATAACATTGGCCGCTTGCTCCACTACCCCAGCTAGGAGCGAGGCCACACTAGCTCTACAATGTTGTACAAATGAACAACAATATACACTCACCTAAAGGATTATTAGGAACACCTGTTCAATTTCTCATTAATGCAATTATCTAACCAACCAATCACATGGCATTTGCTTCAATGCATTTAGGGGTGTGGTCCTGGTCAAGACAATCTCCCGAACTCCAAACTGAATGTCTGAATGGGAAAGAAAGGTGATTTAAGCAATTTTGAGCGTGGCATGGTTGTTGGTGCCAGACGGGCCGGTCTGAGTATTTCACAATCTGCTCAGTTACTGGGATTTTTACGCACAACCATTTCTAGGGTTTACAAAGAATGGTGTGAAAAGGGAAAAACATCCAGTTTGCGGCAGTCCTGTGGGCGAAAATGCCTTGTTGATGCTAGAGGTCAGAGGAGAATGGGCCGACTCATTCAAGCTGATAGAAGAGCAACTTTGACTGAAATAACCACTCGTTACAACCGAGGTATGCAGCAAAGCATTTGTGAAGCCACAACACGTACAACCTTGAGGCGGATGGGCTACAACAGCAGAAGACCCCACCGGGTACCACTCATCTCCACTACACATAGGAAAAAGAGGCTACAATTTGCACAAGCTCACCAAAATTGGACAGTTGAAGACTGGAAAAATGTTGCCTGGTCTGATGAGTCTCGATTTCTGTTGAGACATTCAGATGGTAGAGTCAGAATTTGGCGTAAACAGAATGAGAACATGGATCCATCATGCCTTGTTACCACTGTGCAGGCTGGTGGTGGTGGTGTAATGGTGTGGGGGATGTTTTCTTGGCACACTTTAGGCCCCTTAGTGCCAATTGGGCATCGTTTAAATGCCACGGCCTACCTGAGCATTGTTTCTGACCATGTCCATCCCTTTATGACCACCATGTACCCATCCTCTGATGGCTACTTCCAGCAGGATAATGCACCATGTCACAAAGGTCGAATCATTTCAAATTGGTTTCTTGAACATGACAATGAGTTCACTGTACTGAACTGGCCCCCACCGTCACCAGATCTCATCCCAATAGAGCATCTTTGGGATGTGGTGGAACGGGAGCTTCGTGCCCTGGATGTGCATCCCACAAATCTCCATCAACTGCAAGATGCTATCCTATCAATATGGGCCAACATTTCTAAAGAATGCTTTCAGCACCTTGTTGAATCAATGCCACGTATGAATTAAGGCAGTTCTGAAGGCGAAAGGGGGTCAAACACAGTATTAGTATGGTGTTCCTAATAATCCTTTAGGTGAGTGTATATCGCGTGACAATAGCAACATTCATGCCGCCTACATACAGCACAGGAGCATCCAACTCAATTGAGTGGAAGAGCTCCACTGTGCTGACAAGTAGATTTTGTACAAACAAATTATTGCCCCCCTCCCCCTCCTCCTCCCTCATCTCTCACTGCTGATGATTTCACCTCCTTCTTCTCCTCCAAGATTGCAGACATCCGCAGGCTCTTCAACAGTACCCCCTCCTCTCCCATCACACCCAAACCTACCACCGATCAAGCTTCCTTTTATTTATTCTCACTTCTCTCAGATGCTGAAGTTTCCGCTCTCCTCCGACGTCACAAACCAACAACGTGTGCCCTGGACCCTCTCCCTTCTCGCCTCCTCCAAGCGACCACTCCTGATCTTCTTCCCTTCATCTCCTCCCTCCTCAACTCCTCACTCCTCTCGAGTGTTTCCCCTCGATATTTAAACAAGCTGCTGTCATCCCACTCCTCAAGAAACCAACCCTTGACGCCACCTCTCCTCAGAACTACCGCCCTGTCTCCCTACTCCTCTTCCTCTCAAAGACTCTCGAGCAGGCGGTCCACCGTCAGCTCTCTGACTTTATGTCCCAACACTCACTCCTTGATCCTCTGCAATCCGGCTTCCGCACAGCTCACTCCACTGAGACGGCTCTCCTGGCTGTCACTGACTCCCTCAGCTGTGCTCGGGCGGCCTCTCTCTCCTCAGTCCTCATCCTCTTTGACCTCTCTGCAGCATTTGACACCATCGATCACTCCATCCTCCTCTCCTGCCTCGCTGACCTTGGAATCTCTGGGACTGCTCTCACCTGGTTCTCCTCCTACCTCAGTGACCGGACCTACCAAGTGACATGGCAAGGCTCCTCATCCACCCCCCAACCTCTCCTCACAGGCTTACCCCAAGGCTCCATCCTGGGCCCGCTCCTGTTCTCTCTCTACACTTGCTCCCTGGGCCCCCTCATCGCATCCCATGGCTTCTCCTACCACTTCTATGCTGATGATGCCCAGATCTTCCTGTCTTTTCCCTCTTCTGACCCTCTCATCCCCTCTCGTATCTCTTCCTGCTTGTCTGCTATCTCCGCCTGGATGCACTCACACCACCTCAAGCTCAACCTCTCCAAATCGGATCTCCTGTTTTTCCCCCACTCTTCCTCACCTTCTGCTAACCTCCCCATCTCGATCCCCTTGGAATCCACCACACTCTCTCCTTCTTCTTACACTAAAAATCTCGGAGTCACCCTCAATCCTGCGCTCTCCTACACCCAGCTGTCACCACGCTGACACGCACCTACAGATTCCGTCCCTTCCTCACTGACTACTCGACTCAGCTGCTTGTCCAGTCACTGGTCCTCTCCCACCTCGACTACTGCAACTCCCTCCTGGCCGGCCTCCCTGCAACTACTACTCGCCCTCCAGCTCATCCAGAACTTTGCAGCTCATCTGGTATTCTCTCTGCCCCAATTCGCACACGCTACTCCACTGTTCCGCTCCCTCCACTGGCTCCCGATACTGGCACACATCCAGTTCAAGACATTGTGTAAAGAAGTGTCTCCTGTTTTCCGTTTTGAATGCCTTGAAGCCCAATTTCCTTTTGTGTCCCCGGGTGCATGTGTCCCTGCTGATCTGGAAAAGCTCCTCTGGTTTGATGTGGTCGATGCCTTTCATGATTTTGAAGACTTGGATCAAGTCCCCACATAGTCTCATCTGTTCCAGGGTGAAAAGGTTAAGTACCCTCAGTCTCTTAGTAGGACATTCCTTTCAGACCTGGAATAAGTCTGGTTGCTCTCCTCTGAACTGCCTCTAGAGCAGCGATATCTTTCTTGAAGTGTGGTGCCCAGAACTGTACACAGTATCCAGATGAGGTCTAACTAGTGCATTGTACAGTCTGAACTTTACTGCCCTTGTTTTAAATTCTACACTTTTGACAATATACCCTAGCATTCTGTTTGCCTTTTTTATTGCTTCCCCACATTGTTTTGATGGAGGAAGTGAAGAGTCCATGTAGACTCCTAGGTCATTTTTGTTACCTGCATGTATTACTTTGCACTTGTCCACATTGAATTTCATCTGCCAGGTGTCGGCCCACAATTGAATATTATTACCTTTGAATAACCTGTGCTGCCGAGATTGTATCTGCTGAGTCACCTGTTTTAGTATTATCTGTAAATTTGACAAGTTTGCTAACTATCCCCGTGTCCAGATCATTAATATAGATTAGAAAAAGCAAAGGCCCTAGTATTGATCCCTGTGGAACTAACAACCTCACTCCAGTTAGAAGCAACTCCTCTAATCAACACCCTCTGTTTCCTATACATCAACCAGTTCATAATCCATCTACTTAAATTACCCTGAATGACTACAGCTTTGAGGATCAGTCTTTGGTGTGGAACCTTATCAAAAGCTTTTTGAAAATCTAAGTATATCATATCATATGCTTTCACGTGATCTACAGCTGTAGTTGCGTGTTCAAAAAATGTCAATAAATTAGTAAGACATGATCTGCCTTGTCTAAACCCATGTTGACTATCTCCAAGAATATGGTTTTCATTAAGATGCTCCTCTATTTTCTGTCAAATCATTTTCTCCAACATTTTGCAGGTGATGCAAGTGAGACTGATTGGTCTGTAATTTCCTGGCTCAGTTTTGTCCCCTTTCTTGTGGATTGGTATGACATTTGCAGTTTTCCAATCAGTTGGCACGTTGGCCCCTGTTCTAAGTGTCTTTTGGACAATTTTAGTTAGCGGCCTATGAATAATTTCCCTAATTTCTTTAAGTACTGTTGGAAATATACCATCTTGCCCTGGTGATTTGTTTGTTTTTAATTCTGCTAATCCCTTTAGTACCTCCTCCTCATTTACCCTGATCTCTCTTGGGATTTGACTGGACTGATTGTTAACCTGTCCAGTCAAATCCTGTCTACTGTCTACAGTCTTTCATGTGCCTGAAAAACACACGCATTGTATAGCATTACAAGCAGTGCTTAATTTGTAAATTTGTAAAGGTGCCGGAACGCAAAGCGTATATGACAGCGGAGGGGTGAGGAGGCAGGCGCAGGTCCCTGAACCTTGACCAGTGAGCTGTGAGGAGGGTGGGGGATGAGGGTGGGTTGACGTTTATTTACTGTGAGAGCGGGGGGGGGGGTGGGTGACGGTCAAAAACTGTGAAAACGGGTGGGTGGGGAATACTGGATCGGCACACATAGGTACCGGAACACAGACATTCTAAACCCGAGAGGTCCCGGATCCTGTTCCGGCAGGATCCGGCACAAATTAAGCACTGATTACAAGTGTATTCTTACAAGGGGGAGGGGAAGGAGGAACATGATCGAAAACATCACTGTATCAAAGCTGCCATTGGCCCCTGCACACGTCCCATCCCACTTCCTGTTCTATAAAACGTCCAGGTTCTGCCCAGGTTCGTCCTCTTTTGCCATTTTGCTGGCCCGAGAACGTGAGCTCTCTGTGTCTTGTATGTGCACTAAACCTTATTATTATTGTTATTGATTGGTGTTGATCTCACCCGCATGAGGTGCTCCTCCACCAGCTTGCGCGAGTGAGGGACCCATTGCAGTGTGTGGCGCTTTGTGTCAAAATCACCGCACTCCTGGAGAAGCGAGCAATCCATGAAGTCCCCAGCAGCTCAGGGAGTTGCGCTTCAAGATGCTCAACCTGCGCACCATGTCCCAGGACACCAATACCAGCGACTGGTTCACCACGGTGGATCTGAAAGATGCATACTTTCACATCCCCATTGCGCAGGTGCACAGGAAGTTTCTCTGCTTCGCCTTCTAGTTCTAGTTCTAGATTCTCCAAATTGGGCCTCCGGGTCAATTGAGAGAAGAGCCACCTGACGCCAACTCAGTTCCTCGGACTGCGCCTCGATTCCATTGCCATGCTCGCCACGTTGGCACCAGAGAGAGTTGCCACCATACACACGTGTCTCTCCCTCTTCTGACTGAGAGCTCGTGTCAGGGTGTCCCTTTGCCAGAGGCTGCTGGGCCTCCTAGTGGCTGCATCACAGACCCTCCCCCTTGGACTCCTCCAATTGAGGCTGCTGCAGTGGTGGTTCAGGTCTCTCAGGATTTACCCTCGCCGTCACTCGTGCTGGAAGGCACTCCATTGGTGGCAGAGCCCTCACAATTTGACAGATAACACAGCGATGTTTGCCTATATCAGCAGGCAAGGAGGTCTGTACTGTCTAGCATGCTGTCTGCTTCTGTGGGCGCAGCCAAGGCTCCGCTCCATCAGAGCAGTTCACCTCCCTGGCCTATCCTCCTCTCCTGGACATCCGTGGTTTCGGAATGGTGCCTCCACCAGTTTGTGATACAAGAATTGTGGAGCTGATAACTTGAACTGACACAACTCAAGTGTTGTCAGTATATAAATATAACTTTATATTGTTATTTTGCATTGTTTTGACAACATTCTCTGGAATCTACTCATTTGTGTTTTGCCTAATATTATTCTTAGGCCATTTTATTACAAGGATCCCACCATGTTATTAGGTTAGCTTACACTAAAGAGCTTTTCATTGTTCTAATCCTCTTGCAATGGATTAACATCAGGATCAAATATTTATTTTCAGATATCTTGAGTGTGATAAAGATTCGAAGTAGGTGAGCTCATAGAGTTTTTAATTAGAGCATAATAACATTTATGTTTTGTGAGCTTTTTGTTGCTAACAAGAGTAGGTATATTGGGAGTTAACTTCCACAGCAGATTGTGTGACCTGAGTTTGGAGTTGTCAGTACCTACCTTAATTCAATGTTGAAGGCAGGGTTGACATGCAGTGTCCATTCACAGTGTGCATTGGTGGGGTAACTTTCTATAGCAATGTAACCCCTAGATGCATTGATAACTCCTCCACATTCTGAAAGAATAGGGGAGGAATACAGCTATGAATCAATTCAAACTGGTTCCCCTTCCTGGCATATGTTTGCAGGAACATCTGTATGGTTCATATTTTCAAAGAGTAATATATATATATATATATATATATATATATATATATATACACCAATCAGCCATAACATTATGACCACTGACAGGTGAAGTGAATAACACTGATAATCTCGTTATCATGGCACCTGTCAGTGGGTGGGATATATTAGGCAGCAAGTGAACATTTTGTCCTCAAAGTTGATGTGTTTAGAAGCAGGAAAAATGGGCAAGCGTAAGGATCTGACCGACTTTGACAAGGGCCAAATTGTGATGACTAGACGACTGGGTCAGAGCATTTCCAAAACTGCAGCTCTTGTGGGGTGTTCCCGGACTGCAGTGGTCAGTACCTATCAAAAGTGGTCCAAGGAAGGAAAAGCACTGAACCGGCGACAGGGTCATGGGCGGCCAAGGCTCATTGATGCACGTGGGGAGCAAAGGCTGGCCCGTGTGGTCCGATCCAACAGATGAGCTACTGTAGCTCAAATTGCTGAAAAAGTTAATGCTGGTTCTGATAGAAAGGTGTCAGAACACACAGTGCATCGCAGTTTGTTGCGTATGGGGCTGCGTAGTCGCAGACCAGTCAGGGTGCCCATGCTGACCCCTGTCCACTGCCAAAAGCACCTACAATGGGCATGTGAGCATCAGAACTGGACCACGGAGCAATGGAAGAAGGTGGCCTGGTCTGATGAATCACGAGTTCAAGGTGTTGACTCTGCCTCCAAATTCCCCAGATCTCAATCCAATCGAGCATCTGGGGAGCTTAGCATACTAAGGTATGTGCAGGACAAACAAGTCTGATCCATGGAAGCCCCACCTCGCAACTTACAGGACTTAAAGGATCTGCTGCTAACGTCTTGGTGCCAGATACCACAGCACACCTTCAGAGGTCTAGTGGAGTCCATGCCACGACGGGTCAGGGCTGTTTTGGCGGCAAAATGGGGACCTACACAATATTAGGCAGGTGGTCATAATGTTATGGCTGATCGGTGTATATATTACAGTCTACTAAGGTTTTTAATATTGAAAGTAAGACAGTGTTTTCCATAAAATTAAGAAAGTCAAACTGAAGACAATCTCTGATACAGTTATTGTCTTTTTCTCAGTTTGTAGTTTCCCATTTTAGTTTGTAACTTTAAGAATTTCTAGACAATTAACTACAGTACCCTCCAAATTTACTCATACCCATCCATCCATTTTTGAAACTGCTTATCCTGGTGAGGGTTGCAGGGAAGCCAGAGCCAATCCCATCATGCATAGGGTGCAAGGCAGGAATACACCCAGGATGGGATGCCAGTCCATCACAGGGCAGCACACATGCACAGGCCTACAGGGTGAGGCCTATTAACCTAACTTACATGTTTTTGGATGGTGGGAGGAAAACAGAGTGCCCAGAAAAAACCTACATGGACATGGGGAGAATATGCAAACTCCACACAGACAGGCCCCCAAGCCAAGATTCAAAACCAGGATGCTGGAGCTGTGAGGCAGCAGTACATGCCACCATGCCACCATGCCACCCACTATTCATATCCAATAAATAGGAATAAAAAACAACATTATAAAAGGAAGATTTATGGATTGGATAATATGTCCTACTGGAAAGAAGTCTGAGAAAGTTATACTGTAATCTTAACACTGTACACAGCAAAGTCATATTTGTCATAAGAATTAATTTCCAGAAAACAGGAGGTCACATTTATTCACACCCCTTATAGTTAGTACATTGTAAATCCTCTTCTGGCATGGATTACACTGAAAAGATCCCTCCTGTAGTGTTCAATGAGGTTCTGGCACTTCAGAGGGGGGATTTATCAGCATTCCTCCAGGCAGAATTGCTCTAGGTCTTTCAAACCCTTTTGTCTCTGTATGTGAACTACCTTCTTCAGTTCAAACCACAAATGTTCTATTGGATTGAGGTCTGGAGATTGAGTTGGCCTGTTGTGAACATTGATTTGTATGCAGTTAACCATTTCTTTCTAGATTTTGGTGTATACTTTGAATCATTGTTATGCTGAAATGTCCATTTTCAGCCAAGTGTGAGCTTATTGGCAGAGGGAACCATGTATTTGGCCAAAATGTCCTGATATGTGTTGCAGTCCATGATTCCCTCCATCTTAATAAGGACTCCAGAACCCATAGATGCAAAGCAACCCCAAAACATAATAGATCCCTCATTATATTTAATTGTGGGCATGAGTGTTTTCTTAACATGAGC
This sequence comes from Amia ocellicauda, assembly GCF_036373705.1. NCBI lineage: Eukaryota > Metazoa > Chordata > Actinopteri > Amiiformes > Amiidae > Amia > Amia ocellicauda. Next base: position 14,436,560 of record NC_089853.1, on the reverse strand, counting down.
CCCACTTTTTTTACACCAAAACATAACACTGAGCTTGTGCAAAAATCTAAACTTTCATTCAAATACAGTTTGTGGTTCACCTCAGAAGAGGCTTCCTTACATCCCAGCTATGAATCACTCATTAATGTAGGCAAAGTTAAATGGTAGTTTTCGACACTTTGTAATCTGAAGATGCCAGCTTGTCTTGGGGATCTCCAACTCTTGCGTTTGGATTCATGTGCCCATGGTGGCAAGATACACATGTGTCGTCTTCCTTCCAGGGTTGCCACTGTACCAGTAGCCTTAAATTTCATAATGATGGACACTACAGTGAAATGTGGTAGATTCAGCTTTTGTGGATTCTTTTATGGCCATCCCCCAACTTGTGGTGGTCAATGACCATTTGCCAGCAGTCTCTGGAGAGCTCTCTGACCTTAACTATGATAGTGCCTGCTGCTACTGAATGTCTTTTGCCTCCTTTATACCCCCGGGAAACAGGACACCTTCACAGGCCTCTTGAAATTCCAAATAACAGAATGCTTTTGTATATTTGTTTTTGTTGAATTGTATTTAAAGGAATACTTAAAGTTGTGAATAAATGTGATGCTCCTGTTTTCTGGAATTTTGACAAGCATTACTTTGCATTATGCTAATAAGATTACAGTATACCATTTTTAGACATTGTTCAGCAGGACATATGCTGTTTTTTGTCCTTATTTATTCAAGGGTATGGATGAATCTGGAGGGCACTGTATCTTGAACCGAGCATCTCGTTTTCATGGAACTAACCCCCTGGGATTTTGCTGTTCTTGCATATCTGAATCTAATAAAAGCTATCCAAGGTCCTGAATTATTTTAAATATTTATATCCAGACACTTTCTCCATTAAGGAAATCTGTCTTTGAAACTATTTAAAAGAGTGTCATTGAATCATACTAGAACCTCCATTAGAAGCAGATATTCAACAACATTGTCTGAAGACTGAGAATATAATAGAACTAATTTTGAATTACCATTTACAGACCAACAGAATCATGCTTCAGGTTCTTCACCTAGGTTTTGAAGGAAAAGCTGCTAAAGATACTCACTCATACAGTCTCCTCCAGACCAGCCCTTACGACACTCAGTGCAGTACTTTCCTTTAACAAAGAAGTCATCTTGCATGCCCCAGGTCCCATTGTGACAACGCTTACAGTTTTCAAATATACTGCAGCCTTGGAAAGGGAAAAGGAAAAGAGAGATTGTCTTTGTCAAGAAACTAAAGGAGCTGCATGATATATTAAGTCTGCCATTAGATATTCATGCTTCCTGAAGTATAAAAATAATAGGTCTCTGCAATCTAGAAGACATCTGGTAAAGTCATCAGGAAGGCTTCAGAAAAAGCAAATTACTCACATTATAATCAGCTATGGTTTCCTATTTTGATAATAATAATGAATATAAATCCCAAAGACATGTTATATGACCAGTTGGATGATAATACATGTATTTAAAAAACGTGAAAGTGAAGTAAGATACAAATGAATTATGGAATTATACTTGTTATGATGCTGCAAATTAAACGTCCAGGACCAATACAGAATATAGAGGAATGTAGTACTTAAGAATATAAGAAGTTAAGATTGTTTGGGGAGAGTGCAAATTCTCAAATCCTTGAGAGAGGAGGCTCTGAAATGGTTGGAAATGTATTGTGACAAATACAGTAAGGTGCTCTGTTATAGTGAAAAGGCACACATTGCTAGAACAAGATGCATGATTCAGTTCATTATATTACCTGGGTGGATAATGCAGGGATCACACTCATTTTCTGCATTGCGGCAGCATGGAACAGCATAGCCGACCACATCCCCTTGGCTGGGGCACTTACAGCGGATCTGGTCGTACTCACAGCATCCCCGACACATGATGTTCCATTCAGCACCAGGGCAGTTCTCATTGATCACTGTGTATCCTGAAACCCATAACGATAAGGCTTAACCAAAGATCATATCCAGAAAAGTTCACTTTTCAGCATGACAATGACCTGAAGGACACAGCCAACACTACACTGAAGTGGCTAAGGAACAAAAAAGTAAATGTCCTTGAGTAGCCCAGTCATAGCCCCAACTTAAATCCCTAAAAATCCTAATTTAAATTCATGAAACACTGAGGCACTGACACAACATGCAAAAAAGTTTGAAGGGGTTGAAGACTTTCCTTAGGCACCGTATATAAATGAAAAATCATGCTTTGTTCCTTCACAAAATCAAACCCAACATAGTAATACTAGTATAGGTTGTAGCAGAAGTGGTGGTATTCATTTTGGTCATATGAAGTTTATCATTTCATGACCTTCACAGACCAACTAAATTTAAGGATAAAAAAAAAAAATCTCTTGATGAGAATAAAAAACTGCATAACATAGTCTTTTCCCACAAGCTTAGCAATTCAGAGGAATGGCCTTTGTTTTGAGACCTAGTATGAAAGGAAAGCAATGAGGTAAGTGTATTTAAGGCAACTGTGGGAGTATTTCCTCCAGCTTGTCCTTACATAGCCTGATGACTCCATATCCTGTTCTGTTTGTCTGCCAAAGGTCTATGATTTTACTTCACTTTAAGGGATATCCCTTGGAATTACCTCACTAGCTTTATGTTGCCTTTACCACACATTATCAGCTTCGGCCACCGTCAACAAAACTTGTGGCAGATGAGTTAAGAAGTGCCGCTTCTTGGTATCAATCAGTCAGTCCTGATTTTATAAAGTCACTTAGAGTTAAAGTACAGTTAGAAAGTAATCAGGTAATGAAGTCTGAATAAAAATAAAATAAATAAGAAACATACTTATTTATGAAAACACAGAACCAAATGTAAATAATTAAAAACATGAAGTTGGCTTACAAGTAGATTAATCAGCTTTGACAAGAAAAAGGTAGATAATGACAGGTTTTAGCAAAGTGGATAAGATAAACATAACATGGCAATGGGAAACTAGAGGAATTAGTTTGAATGAAATGAGGGTGTGAGACATACTAAAGTAACAGAGTTACTAGATTAATAGTGTTAAACCTAAGGCACTGAAGAAACTGGTGACAGTCTAGGAAGTCCTAGGCTATCAACGTTCCGTGGACCTGGGCTGACATTAAAAGATTTGTAATTATATTGTTTTTATGGGGGGCTCATGCTATGTGTTAATAATTTTATTATGTAGCAAATAGTCTACTTCAGTGCCTGCATATGTTGGGAATTAAGACCTTGGTAACATATGTAATCCTTGGAAATCTAAAACAAACAAATGTGAAAATGTGAAATGTGAGTTAACACTCATTAGTACACTGCCAAAACAATAACAAGGATTCTTCGCAACAATAATTATCTTAATAACACAGAAAATGCAACTGCTGTTAATATATGCCTACAGGAGACATGAGAAGTGGAAAAACTAACGTTTAAGTCTGCCCAATAGTTATAAGGAAGTTTCCTCTTTGCATTCAAAGTATTTTGTCTCACCACACATCCGAGCATGCCAAAGTGATTCCATGGAATAAGGAAATCCTGTTAATAATGTTAGTATTCCATTTAAGTGGAAAATATTGTTTTTCTTTAAGCCCTTTGCTGAAATGTCTGAAACACAAACTTTGAAATAATATATTCAAACCAACTGTAATGATTTCTTTTCCATGGTAACATAATCAATATTTTATTTGAAACATTTCCTTAAAGCTTTTCTGATATATTTGATTAATAACTATGGATACTTTGTGAATGAGGGTAGTCCTCCCTTAACGGATAAAAAAAATTATACTACAATTAATATCAGTGATATTTAACATGTCATTACATCATCGCCGGAACACAAATACTTATGGTATAAACAAGCAGTGGAACACCTGAGACATACAATGTTGTCAGGGGATAGTCAAGTTACAGATTACTGAAAATCACTGAAGAAAATTAAAAGCTTTTTTTTAAAGTGATTGTTAATCTGCTAGACACGAAGAGGCATAGATAGGTACATGGATATAACCATTGCCCTGGAATTTCTTGATGTTTATTAGTGATATAAAGGACTATATATTAATTTTGTTTTGTTCTGTTTAATCATCTTTCTTGTTACAATTTATCAAGAGTATGAATAAATATGAAGGACACTGGTGATATTATGCCCATGCACCATGTACAGTTAATCAAATAGAAAGGGTGATGCACAATATGAGAGATTGTCCAGTAGGTGGCACTATAATTTGTCCACAGCTTGTTTGAGGCTTTTTGATTTTGGGAACAGGTTGAAACTATAAAGCAATCTAAGAATTCTTCATGGCTTGTCCACAGGCATCTGATTGTGATCAGTGTTAGTTGCTGTGCCTTTACTTTTACATGTTGTTTATACTGTAAGCATATAGTGGCTTAAGACCATCATCAGCCAATCAAGACATATTTTAGAATTCTCCTTAGATTTATTAGATGTAACTTTATCTGAAGATTGTTACAGATGTGAAAATATTTTTTTGGTATCATATTTATGTAATACATTTAAGTCAAATTTCCTTCTTGAACAGATTACATAACCACTATAATTTATATTTTCCCATTTCAAATGCTAATAATGTTTTAACTTATCAGTTTAGTTATAATCATTTTCTGGCATTCATCATTTGCAGCTGCTACATACATACCTTCATCCAAACTATGATGTGACATTTTTGTAATGTGTTTGTTTGTCCAGAGACACATAGAGCAACGTGCTTAAAAACAAATCACATTCAGACAATTTTAGAAACGTATCAAGTCATGAACAATGATTAGAAATTAGAAAGTATGCAACAATTAGTAATGGGTGAAATTATATATTTTGTAATCATGACATTTGCAGTTAAAGTCTCAAGGATATACATACATATGCCTTTGCACAAGTTAAAACCAAGATGGAGAAACAGCAAAGCAACAACTTTATGGAGGAACAGAATATCGTACTGCTTTAAATGGTTTATATAAAATGTTCATCACATTACAGAAGTCTTTCCTATATGTGTCACAGACAGCAGAATGTTGAAAATCTGTTTACAATGAATGACATCAATAGTGACCTCTTTATAAAATCCCAAGAGATAAGAGGTCTGTATAACTACATAAACCACAAAAATGTACACAGTGATCCACATCCAAAAAAAAAAAAAAAAAAAAGGCATTGTTATCCTGGAAAGGAAAGCTAAACTTTTATGTACTTGGACAATGAGTTGTCTGGTAGGCAGTACTGCTGGAGTCAATTACAGGCATGTACCAAGACTGAATTACTATTCCTGTAAGCTCTAAACAGCATTCCTCAACAATTTGTGTAATGACTACCAAACCACATTGAGACACTGTCTGTCTCAACTGTAAAACATTAGTCTAAATTAGTTCAGGAGTCAAGATTCAATTATAAATTAATTTGACATTATAACTTTAGCATTGTAAGTAAATCTCTAGCTAGCTTATCATGAAATTTACATTGAGTTTAATTTGAAGAAGTTCCAATAAATAATAAAAGGGCAATTATTTCAACTTAAAGTAATAACTTTATAATTGGGAGAGAGAGAGAGAGAGAGAGAGAGAGAGAGAGAGAGAGAGAGAGAGAGAGAGAGAGTTCATAGGCTACATTCAATAGCATTCAATGGTGTTCATGTACAGTTAAAGGTTCAGTGAATATTAACATTATGTTCATTTTACATTCTTAAACTTTGCAAGAGTACAGTCACTAATAAATGTGTGGCTTCCTTTTTGAGGTAATGTGGTTTAAAATCTATTTTATAGGATTCATATTTTAATTCTTCCCCTCCACTTGGATGGAAGAGGATAGAAGCTAAAGCTAAATTCACACCCTTAAAACAGTAAAGTGTAACCCTTCCACAAAATAAATAGTGAACAATAAATCTAAATATATAATTAATTGTCATTTATTATAAAATGTAGTGAGTAAACCACCCCAATTACATGCATCCACTTCAGCTTGGTAAAACAGAAATGCCTACTTTCTAATACACACTCCTAGAATTCATAATTTCACATCCCACACCCTTCCCCTGTCCAACTGTATTGAAATAATTCAGTCCAGCAGCTACCCACTCTGCGTCAAAAAGGATTTGTCTTCGGACAATCTTTTTGCCCAGTGGCGGTTCTAGCTTGAACTTCTAGCTTCAGCGCCCCCCTGCCAACAAAACCAACAAAAAAGCACCATTCTACACTAACTGTAAATATTATTATTATTATTATTATTATTATTATTATTATTATTATTATTATTATTATTATTAGTATTAGTTGGAAAAACACAAATAATCATAACATTTAAAACTATATAAATATAAAAATATATAAAAAATAAGACTCATAAATATCAAAAAGTAAGAAAGACAAATAGAAACAAATTGTAGTATATAAATACAAATACAAAAGATAATCGAATTATTACACTATTACCCTATTGCTAACATAAACACAAATAAAACTAAATATCACACAAATACAAAAATAGAATAACACACTTATAACGAAGAGAACCTGATTATTATCGTATCCACTCGAACATCAATAAGAACATTAGAAAGTTTACAAAGAGAGGAGGCCATTCGACCCATCGTGCTCGTTTGGTGTGATCCAAGGATCACTTAGATCACTTAGATATTACCCATTACCAATCCCCCAACACTGTCAACCAAGAGTCAAGACTAAACCAATTCATCTTGCTGGTGTGCAGACTGGTTTTAGATTATTCTTAACGATTTCGCACAAACCAGAAAAAATGCAGCAATATGTCTGTGAACTATATATTCACAGTATTATGAATGAATTGTGGTTTATTTGGTGTGATTTCGTAATGTGACTGATTTTACTAATTGCAGGAGTTCTGTCCATAGTTAGCGGTGCACTATTTGATAGATACCTCGGGTTTCCAGTGGGGAACTCGCCCCTCTGAGGGAGACCCTCCCGGCCGGGCAGTCAGGCGCCCGCTGCGACAAGCTTGACTGAGCCGCAGTCGCACACGGTCACTCATATCATTGACGTGACGTGCAAATGAGCGATAGAAAACCGATCCGCAAATGTCACCATATTTATATTTTTTGTGCGGCTGCCCACGTCGCCGCTGATTTTGCGCAGAGGGTCCGTATCGCAGCCGGACTATACACGACACGCAGAAGAGCCGTCGCTTGTGAGGAACAGCTCATTGTCGGAGCCTCTTTCTGTTTGTACAGCCGTCTTACCAATATTAGGAGGATGCAGGAACCTGGCATCCATAGTTTCAAAAGTGTGGGGGCCATTCATTTTGAGTCTTTTCATTTTTTACACTTCGCTGTAACTGTAGTATTCAACAAGCTACTGAGTTATTTTTTCTGCACGACTGATGTACAATGCATTTCATTATGCACGTCTGATAGTAGCCTACAGCATTAGAAAATAGCAACGTGTTAAAATGTATTCTCTTGAGAAATTGTGTAATTCTGTTTTGATCATTGGAGCACACTACTTTGGAAGACTATCCATCTATTTTTAATGTGATTTTAACATTACAATGAATGGAACAATTCTGGCTTTCTGGTGTTTATTAAATATAACCTGATTTATTTGTGTTGGGGGTGTTTAATCATGTTCTGTTGGTTTAACCCACATTCCAAAAGTCATAATTAAATGTATCAGTTGTGGGAATGAAGGTCATATATTTAAATTCTGTCTTGAAAAAGAATTGGATGAAGCACTGGCAAAGCAGACCAGTTCGTGGAATGGTGCACAGCTGTGCCACCCTGCTAGTAGAGGAACAGCCGCAGACACTGGTGCGGAGGGAGTGAAAGAGGGGCAGAGCATATTGTTGAGGAGAGTGATGGACTGGAGTCTCAGGTAGAGGAGAGTTCAGGAGGGGAGAGAGAATAACAGCAGACACAGAAGACTGACAACAGAAGCAGAGTGCAGACAGGAGAAGCAGCCTGGAGTAGTAGTGTGTTTTGTGAATAAAATGTCTTTGTTTTGTGTAGGTTTGAGCACTCCAACTGGACAAGATGGTAGTGGTTATCAGCAGGTTTTATACTTTTCAAACTGCTGCAGTTATCACCCCTAGTGGTTTCTCTGATTCTAGCTTGGATACTGCCACTGTGCTGATCACACCAGGAAAGGCAGAAAGCTCCCACTGGCATTTTAACTTGTGTTTAGTTCCTGATGTGCATTTTAAAAAGGTGTTTACTATCTTTGGCAGAGGTGGAAGTACTGACATATGCTTTCTCTTCTGTGCAGCAATGGTGGGATGTTGGGAAAATACAAATTCAATATTTCTGTCAGAAGTACACTAAAATTGTCACAAAAGGTGATCATGAAACCATGAGAGTGTTGCAGGCAGAGATTATGGATCTCCAGAGAGATGTGTACTGCCCAATGGCTCGACTTAGCTGATCTGCAGAACTATTGCAGGGGGTTATCGGGTCTGTTGGGAACAAATGTGCAAGCAATGCTGCTGAGAGCATGGTTTCACAAATGTGCAGTGATGGATGCACCCACTGATTATTTGAGCTAAGACAGAATAAACTGAGGGAGCTTGGGGAGATCTGGCTGTGGAGTTCAAAAGGAAGTGTTAATTGGGGAAGTAATGAAGGAGATTCCCAGCACTTCATTGAGGACCACCCGCTGCTCACAGAGTAGGAACCCAAGCTCTTGGAGTAGCCTCTCAGTGAAAACCAGGTCACTGACACCCTATTGAGGATCAATACTGGTAAAATCCCTGGTATAGATAGTCTGTCAGTAGAGCTTTACAAACCTTTTTGTGTTCAGACTCCTGAGTGTTCAGAGGAAAGACCTGCCTCTGAGCTGTCAGAGGACAGTGATCTCATTGCTTCAAATGAAAGGATATATATATATATATATATATATATACAGAGAGAGAGAGAGAGAGAGAGAAAGAGAGAGAGAGTGAGATGTATGTTATGTCTGTGCTGTGTGCATATCATTACTCTACACCGATTATAAGATCCTCTGAAAAGCTCTAGCCAACTACCTGAAAAATGTTATAGGTCAAGTGGTACATCCAGAGCAGATATATTGTATGCCCACAGGTTTGTTTATTTGATTCACATCATATTGGCAGAAATGTATGTAAAGAACAGATTTGATCGACAAAACTGTACCCGTGTTTTTATCTAGGTGTAACATTTTATTTTCACTTGATGTAGGTGTATTGTATTTTATTTATTCTACATACATTTAAAATTGTTTTACATGTGTACTTTCTTCTAGCCATAAGGCAAAAAAGTTTAACTTGACTTGTCAATTTACAGATGTTTGATTGTTGAATGTTGAAACAAAATGGACTATTTTATGTACTTGGCATGCTTGTCTATATCTTTTCTAGACTTCTTACCACTTTATAATTGTATCTGGAAATGTTCATTAATGAAAATTGTGAGCTATACAAATATGTGGTGGGCTACCATTGTTTACCATTTGGTAGCCCATTGGACTACAATGATGTACAAAGTAATGATTTTGTCCACCTTTTTCATAGATACAAGAAAACATGGAAGAAAAAAAAAACTGTTAATTTTAATCTTTTAAAAAATGAGAGGTCTGAGAAGCATGTCGGTGTGCTGACATGAAAGATCAAAGTAGATTTTTGTATTCTATAAATATAATAAAATTGATTACTTAATCTTATTTGAAAGCTTATATCTATGTATCTGTCTAAATTAAGATCGACAGATAAACCAATAGATACAGTGGTGTCTACATGTAATTGTATCCTTCATACAGTGCAGGATTGATTGCATTATTCTATACAGTATCATTTTCTTCTTTGGAATTGTATGGGATATTGCATAACCTACAATTAGATAAGATTTAGATCATGACTGCTGTGCATTGGCTTGTACAAGTTATCTGACTCAATATATGCAAACCAGGTAAGTTTGGATTTATGCCCATTATTTCGATGTTTACCTCAATCAAAAAGTCTTCAACATCTGTAAAGGACTATAGTCTCATTTTAATAGTAAACAATATCTAAAAGTACATTAACAAAGTGCAATATAAAATAATTAAGTTTGTAAAAATAGTGACTAGTGTAATACATATGGAAACAGTTTTTATCTGTACAAATATATATATACACTCACCTAAAGGATTATTAGGAACACCATACTAATACTGTGTTTGACCCCCTTTCGCCTTCAGAACTGCCTTAATTCTACGTGGCATTGATTCAACAAGGTGCTGAAAGCATTCTTTAGAAATGTTGGCCCATATTGATAGGATAGCATCTTGCAGTTGATGGAGATTTGTGGGATGCACATCCAGGGCACGAAGCTCCCGTTCCACCACATCCCAAAGATGCTCTATTGGGTTGAGATCTGGTGACTGTGGGGGCCAGTTTAGTACAGTGAACTCATTGTCATGTTCAAGAAACCAATTTGAAATGATTCGACCTTTGTGACATGGTGCATTATCCTGCTGGAAGTAGCCATCAGAGGATGGGTACATGGTGGTCATAAAGGGATGGACATGGTCAGAAACAATGCTCAGGTAGGCCGTGGCATTTAAACGATGCCCAATTGGCACTAAGGGGCCTAAAGTGTGCCAAGAAAACATCCCCCACACCATTACACCACCACCACCAGCCTGCACAGTGGTAACAAGGCATGATGGATCCATGTTCTCTTTCTGTTTACGCCAAATTCTGACTCTACCATCTGAATGTCTCAACAGAAATCGAGACTCATCAGACCAGGCAACATTTTTCCAGTCTTCAACTGTCCAATTTTGGTGAGCTTGTGCAAATTGTAGCCTCTTTTTGCCATTTGTAGTGGAGATGAGTGGTACCCGGTGGGGTCTTCTGCTGTTGTAGCCCATCCGCCTCAAGGTTGTACGTGTTGTGGCTTCACAAATGCTTTGCTGCATACCTCGGTTGTAACGAGTGGTTATTTCAGTCAAAGTTGCTCTTCTATCAGCTTGAATCAGTCGGCCCATTCTCCTCTGACCTCTAGCATCAACAAGGCATTTTCGCCCACAGGACTGCCGCATACTGGATGTTTTTCCCTTTTCACACCATTCTTTGTAAACCCTAGAAATGGTTGTGCGTGAAAATCCCAGTAACTGAGCAGATTGTGAAATACTCAGACCGGCCCGTCTGGCACCAACAACCATGCCACGCTCAAAATTGCTTAAATCACCTTTCTTTCCCATTCAGACATTCAGTTTGGAGTTCAGGAGATTGTCTTGACCAGGACCACACCCCTAAATGCATTGAAGCAACTGCCATGTGATTGGTTGGTTAGATAATTGCATTAATGAGAAATTGAACAGGTGTTCCTAATAATCTTTTAGGTGAGTGTATACCGTGAGGGAAAAAAGTATTTGATCCCCTGCTGATTTTGTGCGTTTGCCCACTGACAAAAAGAAATGATCAGTCTATAATTTTAATGGTAGGTGTATTTTAACTCTTTACTCTTTGTGTAAATAATTGTTTGAACAAAACAGAATATTAACAACATGAACATCTGATTAAACATTTAAACAGTAGAAAATCATACAATAACGATGTATGTGGCAATTAGGGTTGTCGGCCTACATTTGTATGTACTTTGATCCCCTTACTGGTATTTGTGAAAGATGTCAGTTTGTTAAACAATGTAATCTATTGGCCGTTGTCATCATCAAATCTCCAGCACCCCCACTCAGTTGAGGTTTCGCCAGCGTACCCCCCCAGGCGGCCGATATTTTCGTATCTCAGAAGGGGTAATCCTAGTGGTCAAGGTGCAGGCATGTAATTCAAGAAAAGTGGACTTAATATATGGGAGAGTTTAATGGAGTGGGGAGAGAATGGAGCATCTCCATGACCTCAGCTCTGGCTCCAGGCTCCAGAGCGCTCTGATGAGGCTGACTGCAATAGTCTTTTTTGTATGTTTGTCCCGGTATGATCCACAACCTGTTTTGAAGTTCAGTTTGTGTCACTATTTGTAGATTTTCTGTGTTCTTGCGTTTGTGGTTTATGATCTACAGGATTATTTTATACATCAGCATTGTCTTCCATCAACTCTACTGTTTCTCTATATGAGGCACATGACTAAAAAAATGCTCTTTAGGTAATCAGATTTTCCAGCCAGGTCTTTTAATTGCTGAGGCACCTCAGTACTGAATGATTTAATGCTTCTGGAACAGACAATGTCTCAGGGTTTTGGAAAGCTCTCTCTGTTCTGGTCCAGCAGTAGCTTATTACAGAACTCCATAGATCAACTGGGTGTCCTCCATCATCAAAACATCAGTTTTCTTTCAACAGCAAAGCTAATCATTATATAACCCTCCTATTTCCTTCCGTTACTGGACATTTTTCACAATCAGCTGCTTAACAGAACAGACTATCAGTTGAATAATTCAAGGGCTGTTTGAAACAAAGCTCTACAATGGATTAGAAGAGCTGTGTCAGGACCCCATTCTACAGGGTGGTGCTAGGAATAGTTTACATCATCTTTAATTTCTTGTAATATCTTTCCTATTATGAAAAAATAAGTCTCACTTGAACAGCATCATGTGTTCAGACTATGCTATATATAGCAGGTAGGCAGGTACCTATGTGTGTGCAATTCAGAGGGAAAATGGGAAAGACAAAAAATGAAATTGACTTTGAACAGGGTACGGTTGTTGGTGTCAGTATGTCAGAAACAGCAACCCTGCTGGGTTTTCACGAACTACAGTGTCACAGGTTTTATCAAGATTGGTCCACTACCCAAATAACATCCAGCCAACGATGGTCCATGGTTGGAAACTGTTCGTTGACAAAAGAGGCCGACAGAGCCTGACACAACTTGTGCAGAGCAACAGACTGTACAGTACTGTCAGTCAAATAACAACTGTGTATAAGAGTGGTGCCGAAAAAGGCACATCAGAATGCACAACTCATCGAACCTTGTCATGGATGGGGTATGGCAGTTGAAGACCTAATCAAGTTTTACTCCTGTCAGCGAAAAACAAGAAACTGTGGTTGCAGTGGACTAAGGAACACAAATACCGGAAAGGAAGGATTGGAAAAACATCTGGTCTGATGAATCTTGGTTCCTGCTGTTTCACGCTGATGGGAGGACCAGGGTATGGTTATAGTTGGTAGCGAGTTTATTTATTCATAGCTAAACATATTGTAAGGTATGACACTGTTATACATGGGGGGTAATGTCATGCTAAAATGTAATGTCTGGTTCTGATGTCTAATGTTCTGAACACCTAAAGCTTCCACAATACAAATTCACTCATGTTATACATATTTATTGTATTAGATTTTAATACATAGAAACAGTGATAATCCATATTATGTTTGGGTTCCATTTTGAGAAGTTTCATTAAGTTTCAATGTTGATGTGTCTGTCCTTTGGGTTCTCGTGGGAGTTTTTTTACCCCTCCAGAGTTCAAAAGCTTCTCATAAATATGATGAGTATAATGGAAAAGCAGTACTCTCCTCTGTATAGTGGCAAACTAGTTTGTGGCATTTTAATTGTATCCTAAATGTTCCAAACATATTGATTGCTGACCTGATCCAGCAGGCCTATTTATAGAGCAAAGTCATATCAGTTGTGTGCTACCTTCTTAGAATTTCCTGCTTGTAACAAAATATTACATATGATCTTAATATATATATATAAAGTATTATTTATTTAGGTGTAGTTTAAACCTGTTATATATTAATCTTGGTTATACAGTGGTCAGATAGCTGTACTGTATAATATTAAACAATGTTTATACTTGTAGTATATCAGTGCACAGAACCAAAATTTAAACAGTATGTTAACATACATACAACCCACATGTGTATACATGTAACTGAACCTATTGATATTTACAATTTTGGCTATTGGAGAAGCTGATTTGTCAGTTTTATCAGACTTTTAAATTAATACTGTTCACAAATAATGTACAGACAAATGTATAATTGATACATCTGTCACACAAATTTATATCACATCTGATGCAGTTTAGTTGTTCTTTTAAAGCTTATCTCCATACACAAAGTTATCAGTATCTTACATGAAGGGCACAACACAACACAACACGCTCTTAAGTACCTCTCTGATGACACTGGTCTTAGAAACTAGGTTAATGCAAATTGCTACAGAATAGAGTACGAGTGATTAGATTACATTTTCATTGTGGATATAATAGCATTTTTAAATACAGCTAAGTCAAGCTGAATATCATTATTACAAATGCCTTTGTCTGATTTGATTGAGAAAGTCTTGACTTTCTTTTGAAACTGCCAGGTATTCAATAAACAATTGCCTGGTAAACAATCTGTTTGCCATTTTAGAGCTGCCAGCTGAACACTTATCTGGGTAATACTGGCTTGTTCTCTACTTCTTAAGTTCACCCTAAGTACACCCTAATATACAGCCTATAAATTGGTACAGCATGTAATTGTGTAATTGTATATTCCTAATAGTAAAATGCATGTTAGCCTTAATTAACTAAAGCACACTGAGAGTCTGATTGTACACATTAGACCATCTTTAAAAGCATGAGCAAAACAGAAGTTAAGTTATACTTTAGAGAAACACATTCCTACAGACTACAGAGATACAGTAATCAGCTGGAAAGACCCTGAAACATCAAAGCTTATAAGCACTAGTGAGTGAATATGTAATCCCAGAATCACAGGACATTTAAACTGAACCGCACTGTGCTTCATATTGATGTATTTATGTACATTGTATTGCTGCTGTGTGCAGTGTTTCACAAAGGATGGAGACAGAGGAGAAGTTAAGATTCCTACCGTGTGGAAAAGCTGACACCTGGGCTACAAGGAAGACAAGAGTGCTCCAGCTTGTCACTTGTAGTGTGTGTGTCCATTCATGTGGTGATGCCAGTCTGCGTCCCGAAGACAGCATGGTTCAGCCTTGAGCTCTGTTTACTTTCTGAGGAGCGAATGCCTGTTCTGTTTGTGACATGACCCGATCTCCAAGTGGCTTCAAGTTACAACCAGCCTCACATGGTGTTCTGTACCGGACGAGTTTCCAAAACTCCCTCAAACAGCTTCAGGCGCGACGTCACTCCACTTGAATGAAGCCAGGCTCCAACAAGCTCCTTTCTCTTAACCCATTCCTCACACTGTTCTAGACACAACCAATATCTCTGTTGAGGTCATCTCCAAAACAAGAAAACAAAAACAAAAATAAAACTAAGCCTTTAGCTGGAGGCACAAGTAACAGCCCCTGTACCTCGGCTGGCCATGAAAGAGATTCAAGAAATATGTTCCATTCTACAATCCTGGGATACCCGGGGGATCCTCAGATGCAACTCAGTGGGAAACATCTGGAAACTATACCAAATTATTCCACTAGTCTTATACAATAAGAAGCTTAAAAAAATATTCAAGTTTAACACATAATTAAATGAAATGTATACTCTGTAGAAGTCAAACTTTCAAGTTTATATTTATATACATTTTGGGGAGATCCCCTTTGCTGTATTTCAATTTCAAAACACAGACTTCTTTGTGTTAAATGTGTAGGTATAATTTCATTTACCAATAGCTACTTATCACATATAAAGCTATTGAGCTGCAACTGTATGTCAGTTTTCATAGGGTGTCTCTAATATGCATATACAAATTATAAATAAACAGATTTAGTGGAGAGAGAGAACCAGGGTTAGCTCCTAAACTGGTCGTTCTACCTTCTTTAGGTAGTTCTGGGTTTGATTTGGGTAGCTCTAAATTTAAATATGGGTAATTTTGGAAATTGTTTTATAATACTATTCATACTGTATCATTTAAAATAGTATTGATATTAATAAAATAGTTTAAATTCAAATAAATATGAAAAATATACTTATAACTAAATTAAACTAAATTAAAATGTTTTTTTTATACTTACTACTAAATACATATGTTAAAACTTCACAAGCCACTCTCCTCTCCTTAAATTATTCTCTGATTTATCTTAATTGCTGCTGGAAATACTGTTGAGATTGACTTTTGTTGCAATCCATTTGACAATTCCTCACACTGATATACTTAGTAACTGATGGTCTTGAGTCTCACTGCTCCAGAAGTGGCAGGTTATAATAAATATACAGATTCAGGTTTTCCGTGGTTATCCTAGATCTGTCTGGTGATATAAGAATGTTGCTTATATGCTTGAATACAATATACAAAACATATACCAAAACAATTTGATTAACAGATATACAAAATGATTGGTTTGATAAGGACAAACAAATATTCTGCTATAATAAATATACAATTTGTGTGTAATGAGGTATAATTATTAATGAGATATATAAGCAACTAACATCCACCTTTTTGCATTGCTGTAAAAACATTGCTTCATCTCATGGTTAGGTTGAAAAATATCTGGGTGATATCATCTAATTTATTATCTACAATATGAATACTATTGTGTATTTATTTAGTAAACCATTAAATAATAATACACCATACTCAGGTAACCCCCCCCCCCCCCGCAATGTTATGCTCTGTGGGCTACCAAGTGGCTAGGCTGCTGTAGTGTCACTGAGACATCACAATGGCATACAAAACACAAAGGAAAACAATCCTCCATTCTGCCAGTTTGGTTGGTTGTATATTTTCAAAACACAGCTATTTCTACAATGATCCCAGGGACTCTAAAAGTTGATGATTGGTTTATTGCTCTTTCATAAAAACAGAGTGGGAAACCTTGGCCTCATCTTCAAACTCCTTACAGATGGCTTTATTGGTTGATCCACTCACAAGCACAGAAAGAATAAGCCTTTGAAATGTTTAATGTTTTAAAATTACAAAATGGAACTATTCAGAAATGGAAATATCTGTCAAAATTTTGAAATATGCTACAAAAAATGTAGAGGAATGACAAGATAAAAAATAGCATATGCTTGCATAAATCAAAATGTATCATTCACAATAAGAAAAACAACAAGCAGCTTGAGACATTCAGACAGTGTGGAAAGGAAGCCCTTACTCCCCTCTAAATAATCAGGAACTAAATAACAAGGTTGTACTTCATCTGAGTCTGACTGAATTTTGGAGCTTGCGATACATGCTGTGCATACTTTTCAGTTCTTCACTGTTTTTCCAGTTGTTGGATAGTTTATTATGTGAAATATTAAGCTGTTGATCTGCTCTCTGTGTTGACTCAGTTTTTCTGATGTTATACTCCCTGTGTATATTTTGTCTTACTAAAATAACACCAAAATTAAATAACTCTACATAACATCCATCATATTTTTTTCCATCTGGATATGTTTAGAAAACATTTTATACCACCAGAATCTTCTCTAGAGAGAGTATGGCTAAAGTATGGATCAAGTTAACTATACATGCAATTGATCATCTGTTTTCTGCTGTGGTGAGGAAGGTCAATTACAGTGGGGTCACCCAATTTTTATTTATTTTGCTGGCCAGATCCAGGTGAAACAAGTCCAGTGCTAGTTTCCTTCTTGTCCCCCAATGGTATGGTATGAATTTGATTAACAGAGCAAATTTGGCATGTTATTATTATTATTAATAATATGAATATTAATTTATGTATGTATTTCTTAGTAGACGCCAGGGTGACTTACAAAATATAAGAGCATGTCCATAGGATCCCAGCCAATCACATAAGAAAAAGGAGAACAAAGGTAAAAAGGTGGAAGATCTTTGCTTGTTTGATTACTTGTAGGTTATTGATCGGAGAACCTTGTAAATGGCTCCTCCAGTCACTCTTTGAAGCATCCTAGGGAATCTGCTTATTTGAGATATGCCCAAAGCCCTTTGTATAATGAAGAGCCCCCTGACCTCAGTCTCAAAACCACAGTGTAAGTTTTAACTAGTGTCCTGTGGTCTCTGCTTCATTGTTGACCCTGAAGGTGTTCCCTAGGTTAGCTTTTTTTAATGCTTCAGTCTAATGCCCTAGTTGTCTTCAGTGCAGGACTAAAGATAGTATAGTATTTTAATCTGTCCTTGTGTGACATTCCTTTAAGGCCAAGAACAGATGATTTGTACATATTCCAGTCAAGCAATGTAATGTGTAATCATGTAATGATAACATGTTATAACATTATAACATTACACTATACACATTTAATAATTTGCTTCTTTATGATAAGACTTATGCAACCCAAATTTGAAATACATCAATTATATTTACCTGCTACTGCCAACAATCTAAATAAGGAAGCAGGTTTATAAATTTAGACCTTTCACTTTTTGTTAGTGCAGGTTTCAGCAATAATTACAATATTTTATTTGAAGGATGCTTTCTGATAATGTGCATAATTTAATTTCTGTTTTAGACTGCACAAGTGCAGCATTGGGACTGAAAACAATAGACACTCAACAAGCAGTCAAGTCTTTCACTAAAACTTTGTTCAAGTTTTCAATTTTGTTGTCATTGTTTTGTTTTACTAGCACAGGCATCATCACTGAGAAATGTGTAGGCCGTTTATCTGTTTGATGAACCAGGAGAGAGAGATTTAGCTTTTATACTCGACTGCCAGATGTTTTTATAAAGTGTAACACTATGGATTTACTTCTTGTAACTTAGCAACCCTGACAAGAGTTCATTAGGTGTCAGTAGCTGTGGTTGGGACACTGAACCATGTGTTTTTTATTAGAAGTATGAGGTTCATGACTATAACCTTTTAGTCTGAGTTGTTGAAACAATTCAACAGTTAGGTGATTCACTTGAAAAAGTCTTATTTCAAAGTTACCAATGCCTGTGTGTAGTCAGTCACTGTCAAGTCAGCCCCCCTGCTTCAGCCAAAGTACACTGCACACAGGAGAAAAGTCACTTTTTCCTTTTCAACACAAGAACCTTACTGCTACTGTATTTTAAAAAAAGTATTTTCAAAATGTATATAATATACTGCCCCTTTCTAAGTCTCTGCAGACATCCGTTGAAGGATAGATAAGTAGGTGGAATTCAGGGCCTTGTTGCAGGCTCTGCTCCATCCGTTATATATGCCTGATTTGACTCATTGCTGGACACAGCAGGTTGAGTCTCTCTGAGGAACATTTTCCCCAACTTTCATGGGTCACTCTTTCAACCTTATACAGCTAAGCAAATGTATTGAGTTTATATATATATATATATATATATTAGGTTTGCTTTTGTTTATTATCTGTATCATTATTCTTGTGTTATTCTGGTTTGATTTATACTTACATTATCGGCTTTACATTGCTTTATTGTCACATTATATTATATTCACGTGTGGAATGTTTATTTAATTTCATTTTATTTGAGCTAGCACTAACTTCACGCACTTACATCAGTCGGATGATGATGCCCCGTGACTGGCCAGCAGCTCTGCTTTACACTGACTCCACCCCAGTTGTTTTGCCAGCACCCTACTTTTCCTAGTGCCCCTGTTTCCACTTCCATTCTGCTTCCAGTTCCCTCCATTTCTCCAACTGTTCCTAAAACGAGGACGTCAAAACTGCATGACCAAACAAGGTCCCCAGGATTTCTTCCCCTTCTCCAATGGAGAGTCCATAAGACCCTCCGGTTGGTGACTCCAGTACTGTCCTTGATGCTATTAAGTCAAGTCAAGCCATATGTATTTATAGAGCATACACATTTAAAAACAACAAATGTTAACCAAAGTGCTTTACAATAAAATCAAATAAAAAATAAGTACATAAAACACAGAACACAAAAAGACATAACGCTATACACATGACATAACATACGACATTACAGACATTGTAACACCAAATGCACAGTGGAAGACTATTCCATAGCCTTGAGGCAGCAACAGAGAAAACACGATCATCCTTAAACTTTAACTGGGACCATAGGGTAATCAAAAGCATTTGGTTTGAGGATCTAAGAGGCCTAGAAGTGTAATGGAGACTGAGGAGGTCAGAAATGTAATGTGCTGCTAATCCATTAAATGCTTTAAAAACAAACAATAAAACCTTAAAATCAATTCTACATTTAACTGGTAGCCAGTGAAGAGAGGCCAGTATTGGGGAAATGTTGCCCATCATTCCTGGTGCCAGACAGGAGCCTAGTAGCTGCGTTTTGAACTAGCTGCAGGCAAGACAGGGATGACTGACAGACTCCCATGTACAGAGAGTTGCAATAATCAAGACAGGAAGAGATTAAGGCATGTATAACTATCTTCAGATTCTTGAAAGAGAGGAAAGATTTTAATTTGGCAATGTCCCTGAGCTGTAAAAAGCTACCTTAACAACAGCATTGATTTGTTTGCCAAATTTTAGGGCAGAATCAAAGATGACACCAAGATTTTTGGCATGCATATGTACATTTGGGGACTATACCTTTGGTGGAGTCAGAGGTCATTTAGTTGGAGAACGTTTTTTGCCATCCAGCATTCAATCAAAGGCAATCAAAGAGGGACTTCAAGAAATTATCATCACCAGGTTTCAACAGAAGGTACAGCTGTGTATCATCAGCATAACGATGGTAAAAAATGTTGTTTCTGACAAATAGAACCCAGGGGGAGTATATATAAAGAAAAATAAAATAGGTCCCAAGACAGAACCTGGGGTACCCCACAGGTGATGGATGTCGAGGAAGAAAAAAAGTTCCCAATCTTTACAGAAAAAATTCTGTCTTTAAGGTAGGAAGTAAAGGACATGCACACTATGATATTCAGTTTTGACAACAGGCTTAAAGCTCTGAAATCTCACAACACCTATCCAGATACTACGGAGCCTGTCCACTTTTCAACCATCTTTCAATCTTACACACTGTCAACTTCTGCTCTGGCCCCATCTACAGGATCTCCGTTCATTGTGCCTGCTGCTGCTGTGCTCATTTGACGCCGCTAGACTCCACAGACAGATCACACCAGTTCATGAAGTTTGTTTATCTTCCATGTTACTGTCGTCTGACGTCATCGAGAAGCGTTTTGTTGATTGCAGTAATCTGTCCATGCTACTCAAGTCCAGTGATCCCCATCTGACAAAATGCTTAACTGTAACCAAATTTAACGTTGCTTTCAGTGTCTATTGTGATGTCTTGTGTGACGTCTTCCCCAAGAGAAGACAGGAATTAGACATGTATCTGGCCATCATTTCTGATTTGGCGCTCAGGTTTGGTGGTACCTTGTTTTATGATTATTATTATTTATTTACCACAAATAATTATCTACAGCAGCTTTGTACCTAACCAAAGACCATTGGACCATTCTGGATTTGGAACAGTTTAATAGACATTTTTCTGAACACAATCCTGTGTCTTGCTCCATATGCTGGTCTTTCGATCTTTCACCAGACTTTTGCTATATTTGCGATATTTCACCCTGCTTCAATTCAACCTCCCAAACTCAAGCCTGGTACCAAACCAAAGTTCTGACCGCCATGGCTGACAGGTATTTACAAATCGCCCTACACCATTATGTGTTACAGACCACCCAACTCAGATATTCAGAAAGATGTTGCATTGTACAGTGTAATCAGGACTGCATGTAGCAAGGATGTGGCTGTTATAATGGGGGATTTCAATTTCCCAAACATAAACTGAGAAAGCCCAGTTGGGACTACAGAAGCAGAAATAGAAATGGTTGAGATGGTAAATGACTGCTTTCTAACTCAATTTGTCAGGGAACCAACCAGGGAGAGTGTATGCATTGACTTGATATTTTCAAATGAGCACAATATAGCCAAAGGGACACTAGTTAGAGAACCAATGGCAAACTGTGATCACAATATGGTTAGCTTTGAGGCATTCTTTCAAAAAACAAGGACCAAGTCTAAAACAATGGTCTAAAATTTTAGAAAAGCAAACCTTGAAGGTATGAGGTAGCACTTAGAAGAGTTAGACTGGAGCACACTGGATACAGATTCAGTTGAAAATGGATGGTTATATTTTAAGAATATACTACTTGAGACTCAGAAGAAATTTGTACCAAAACGTAGCAAACTGAGGACCAAAAAAAGAGCAAAAATTGAAGTATCTTGGAAAACGAACAAGATGTGGCAAATATTCTAAATGAGTATTTCACAGAGGTTTTTACAGAAGAAAAAAATGATAACATGCCACAGGTTAACAATCAATCCAGTCAAATCCTAAGAGAGATCAGGATAAATGAGGAGGAGGTACTGAAGGGACTAGCAGAATTAAAAACAAACAAATCACCTGGGCCAGATGGGATATTTTCAACAGTACTTAAAGAAATGAGGGAAATTATTTATAGGCCTCGAACTAAGCTATTCCAAATGACACTTAGAATAGGGGATGTGCCAACTGACTGGAAGACGGCAAAGGCATCAACCACACCAAACCAGAGGAGCTTTTCCAGATCAGCAGGGACACACGCACCAGGGGACACAAATGGAAATTAGGCTTCAAGACATTCAAGACAGAAAACAGGAGACACTTTATACAGAGAGTTGTGACAATCTGGAACAAATTCCCCAGTGATGTGGTTGAAGCTGAAAATTTGGGAACATTTAAAATCAGACTAGATAAGATCCTTGGTTCACTTAGTTATTAATGGACACCAAATGAGCATGATGGGTTGAATGGCCAAACTTTGTAAACTTTCTTATGTTCTTATGTTGAGAAATCTTCTGTTTTTTTTTTAGCTATACCCTATCGTGATTGCTTGTTTGATCTGGGGGTTCCAAAGGAAAATAAAATAAAAGTTTTCTGCAACAACGAAACAACTGTTACCATTATACACTCACCTAAAGGATTATTAGGAACACCTGTTCAATTTCTCATTAATGCAATTTTCTAATCAACCAATCACATGGCAGTTGCTTCAATGCATTTAGGGGTGTGGTCCTGGTCAAGACAATCTCCTGAACTCCAAACTGAATGTCTGAATGGGAAAGAAAGGTGATTTAAGCAATTTTGAGCGTGGCATGGTTGTTGGTGCCAGGCGGGCCGGTCTGAGTATTTCACAATCTGCTCAGTTACTGGGGTTTTCTTGGCACACTTTAGGCCCCTTAGTGCCAATTGGGCATCGTTTAAATGCCACGGCCTACCTGAGCATTGTTTCTGACCATGTCCATCCCTTTATGACCACCATGTACCCATCCTCTGATGGCTACTTCCAGCAGGATAATGCACCATGTCCCAAAGGTCGAATCATTTCAAATTGGTTTCTTGAACATGACAATGAGTTCACTGTACTAAACTGGCCCCCACAGTCACCAGATCTCAACCCAATAGAGCATCTTTGGGATGTGGTGGAACGGGAGCTTTGTGCCCTGGATGTGCATCCCACAAATCTCCATCAACTGCAAGATGCTATCCTATCAATATGGGCCAACATTTCTAAAGAATGCTTTCAGCACCTTGTTGAATCAATGCCACGTAGAATTAAGGCAGTTCTGAAGGCGAAAGGGGGTCAAACACAGTATTAGTATGGTGTTCCTAATAATCCTTTAGGTGAGTGTATATATATATATACCCTTTCATTTGAAGCAATGAGATCACTGTCCTCTGACAGCTCAGAGGCAGGTCTTTCCTCTGAACACTCAGGAGTCTGAACACAAAAAGGTTTGTAAAGCTCTACTGACAGACTATCTATCCCAGGGATTTTACCAGTATTGATCCTCAATAGGGTGTCAGTGACCTGGTTTTCACTGCGAGGCTACTCCAAGAGCTTGGGTTCCTACTCTGTGAGCAGCGGGTGGTCCTCAATGAAGTGCTGGGAATCTCCCATCTCCTTCATTACTTCCCCAATTAACACTTCCTTTTGAACTCCACAGCCAGCTTGCAGATCTCCCCAAGATCCCTCAGTTTATTCTGTCTTAGCTCAAATAATCAGTGGGTGCATCCATCACTGCACATTAGGTTGGTTAGATAATTGCATTAATGAGAAATTGAACAGGTGTTCCTAATAATCCTTTAGGTGAGTGTATACCAAAGGTTGGTCCTCCTCACCCCATATAATGAAATTTCTAAGATGCCTAACCTAGTCGTGCCTCACTGGTCATTTTCTTTTACATGCTCAGTTTATTCCTGGCTTGCAAAATCTCTGATTTCCTTTCTCGATTATGCTTCCAGGAATTTCATCGTCTGTGCCCAGACACCCGACCATCAGGTTTGCCTTGCCCCCCTTACAACACCCTGATATGGGATTAAATCTAAGACTAACAAAATATCTCCAGTCAGCACAATAGTCAGGAATCGAATTTCCCAGCGGCACATTGTGCCCTTTGACTGAATGTAAAAAATATAATTCTCCCGGTTGGCTACCAATGAAATTCACACTGCTCTTTCCAATTGCTGCGCTTTGAACAGGCTCCGAAGCACCAGTCACTGGCGCTCTGAACGGGCATGGGCACCAGTTACTGGCAGGCACTTGGATATCTCAATTCTTATTGGCCAATTCATATTGGTCAAAGCAGTAGCTCTGAGTCTGACACATCGGGGAACAGCGCATGTCTTTGATTTTCGTCATCAGCTAACAAAAAATTCTAAAAACAACAAGGTAAGCAAAGAGTATCTTATATACACTATAGTTATGTTATGGTGGTTTCATTGTTGTTCTGTTTTAGCTAACGTTAGCTTACTCAAATGTAATCAGTTCAATTATTATCAAAGTGTGTGTGCTAACGCTAGCTAACAATACAGTCCGTAAGTATTTGGACATTGACACATTTTTTGGCCTTTTTGACTGTCAGCTTTAATTGATGGTCCTTATAAAAAAAAAAAACAATAGTGCTTGTACATAAGTACTTAAGTCTTACCAACCCTGACACACACACACACACACACACAGAGGGGTTGGTAGAAGAGTAGGAAGAGAGAGGGTGGTTTGAAGAGACAGTGATTGGCTATGTCCATCAATTATGAATTCTTAGCCACTGTGTCACTGAGGAAAACATACACAAGCTTTCTTAAATCCATCTTTTACAGTACTAGTGTTTTTCTTAACAAAATAGTTTTTTCGGGTTCCAAAGCAATTTAATAGGCTATTTAGCTTATTGGTTGTAGTGCCCTGGCCGATGGCCTTGGTGCCCTGGCAAATTGGGCATCCCCTTAAGGCCAAGTGGCCTTGCCCCTAAAATCATGAAATTCTAAGCCTGTCGATGGTACAAGCCTGGGATTTCGCCTGGATCCAATTCAGCACTTTTTGTACATCCTTAGGGATTCCCAAAGTTCCCTTTAATATTTCTGTTGTCACTGCTTTCATGATCCACTGTTATGAACATCACTACTAACGCCCCTTATCCATTTGGAGACTGGTTGCTGGTATTCAGTTTCATGCCCAGTGCCTCAATCCTTCTGTCCCAACTCTCCTTAGCCATCTCTCCATCAGTTTGCTTCTCAAAGGTTGTAAAAAATCCACAGCCTCTCCCATCAACAAAAGGAAACATTTAACTCTCACTGACCTGTAAAAACTCGTCACCCTCCTCCAAAACAGATGCTTCGACCGATAAACAGACACCTTATTGGCTTTATACGTTTCTCTCTGGTGTGGCGAGTACATCACCTGCACTAACAAGAACAATCACAGAGTAGATTTGTCACTACCTGATCTAAAAATGTATCCTGACAGGTATACCCTGCATCTAAAATATTCGAAAATTAACACTTCCAAAATGGGTTATTGTGTACCCATTGCTTGCACTAATACATATTTTTGTCCGTATTCTTCCATGACTCAATACATCAATATCCACCCACGTACCACACTGAGTGAATGCCTCTTTCTGAAAGCAGTTCTGCAGTCCTTATTCAGGTCCTGGTTTACTGCTCATCTCACTCACATGCTATGGAGATGTGATCTCTCACCTATACACACACAGCACATTCTGCTGGACACTGCTACAACAGCTGTGCAACACCATACCCTGAGCAACATCATCAAAATCCTAGGACACTGGACTTCTTCCACCTATGAACAATACATACACGCCATAACATTAAAGATATTATCATTGCCCAATTGTTGTGGACTACTTTATAATGCCTGGAGGGTGGGTAGTTTCAGGCCTGGGACCTCCAGAGATTTATTTTTCCCCACAGGTTTTGTTTCTCTCCTTCATTGCTTGCAGGCTCTAAATTAAAACTTTGTATTGCATATTGCAGGTGGTGGCTACTGCATTTCCCCCGTGTATCCCAGGTAGTTCAGTCAAATTTGTGCACACACATTTATTATTTATTGATTTATTATGTACAATATGTTCAAGGCACTATGATAGGCTCTAGGAGCTATACCACACATAGTTAATCCCTGTCAGGTCTAGGTGGTCCGATCAAATTGAGTCTCACTTTGGTGGTCTCACTATGAGCTGCAGATAGCAGTCGTGCTATCGTGTCCTAGCAGGGACACTGTGGTCTTGAAAAGTGAGTCATGGGAGTCCCGGCTTGTTCTATGTGAGCAGTAGCTCAGTATCACGTGGCCACTATGTTTGCTAACGTGCTCTAGAAACCGACAAGGATCTTACACTCAGGTGGCTTGTCGTTCTGAGTGAGGTAGGGTCATCTCAAATATGCTCATGTCAGTCAGGCAAGCAAACGTTGCCAAAATTAATGGCGGGCAGGGACCCCCTGAATGTGAGACTTATGCCAATGTCTATGCATATGCTTGTTACACTGTCGATAAACTTTCATGTTATCACATGAGTTGTCCTGACTGAGCAAATAAAAATTGTATTTACCTTGCTCTCTATCCAAGGTGGTTTTCCAGAAGCATTGGGTACGAGCCTGCTTTGGGAACATTAATGGGGTGACATGAGATTCCCCCCACACCATAATTAAATATGGGAGTGGTGTAGTCGGGAGGTTAATGTTTTTTATTGTGAGGTTACTGCAGTGAAGGGGGGTCCTCTGTTGTCCCCCAGGGACTCCCACCCCCCCCTACACAAAGAGGGTGTTTCTCCAGTATGCAGTGTACTTGGGCTGAAGCAAGGGGCAGGCCAAGTAACTGACTGCATACGGGGGCCTATTGGTGACTTTGAAATAAAACTTTTAAATTGTTTCCGAGGTGAAAGTTTATTTCCCCTCTGGGGAACTGTTTATTCATTTCAGATAACCAAGGTTACATCTGCAACCCAACGTTTTTTCGTCAAGATCCTCCTCCCCACAGTCATTGAATCCCTCCACTTTGGTGCTGGTTTCAGAGAGGTTCCAATGGTGGAAATCGCAACCGGGCCCAGACTCTGTCAGGGGCCCACAATCAAGCAAAACTGGATCCCTATGAGACTTGATGTTCCTTTACAAATGTGCTTTCCCCTTAACCAGTGTTTTATACTACAAGTAATAATCAGCTTATGTATATTTGGGACTAGATACAAAACTAATATCTGTGAGACTTCTCAAGACCGCTAACTGAATATCTCAGTGTCCAGTGGCATAGCCTGTGTAACTACGTATAAACAATTATAATATTTCTGTTAGTGGCTGTAACCATTGTAAGCAGAAAAAATACATTGTTCATTTAATAGGCTAGCAACCAATTAGTCTGACTAAAAAGCATCCAAAAATGCTTTTGAAACATAAATCTGGCTGTTTAAAATGTGACGAGCACAAAAGGCAGCTGAAAAACATGCAGAAACAAAGTACACAACAAGAGTTTATTGTGGTTTCCAAGCGACTTGTCATCAGCAATACCAACCGTGGAAGCTACAACTATTTGACAATCACACACGCAAATTATGATTACAAAGTGGGATCTCAAAAGATAAACAGGCTGTCATTAGAGTATCCTCAATCAAAATATATTGTATTCTGTTTCTCCAGCAAGAGTTTTGGCTAAGGGTTTCTCAATTTGGCATAAGTTGTCTCTAAGAATGTCAGAACACAAATCTTATCAGTTGCTCATGTGGCTTCTGAGCAACTGTACAACTGAAAAACAGTTTCAGAATAAGTTTAAGAGGGAGAAGGAATGATGGTATGGATTTTATTTTTGGCCTCATAGAATCTAGCTTTTCTGACTGGTTATATGCAAACAATAAATAGATAGTTTTTTTCATTGAGCCAAATATGGCCTGGTCATGGCTGATTAAATGTGTTGCACTCAGCATGTCTTTAACATCCACTGTCTTATTAAAGATAATCCAAATGAATTATTTAAACTTGGCTGAGGTTATGACAAACAACTTAGAACTACAGTTTGTTGATGTATTCCACAGATATATCACATTAAGCTGAATTGCTACTCAATTGACTAAATATGACAAAACAACTGAAGAGTGCGGGGGGCAATGTTATGATAGTATGCAATGCTGCCTTTATAATTGTAATCTTTCATTCGAACATGCAATTCTCAGCTGAAACAAAGCAATTCTTTGAAGTTGTAAATTGGCTGTGCAAAAGTCTTTCTGGATCAACTATATTTTGGGACATACTGTTGAAGCATCTGAAACATTACACTCTGACATTTTATTCAGACCATCAGTCTTGTGCCAAGGCCACAAAAGCAATATCTGTGCAATTCCTGAGCTAAATTATACTTTGATACAATTTGCTGAAGGGCCTATATGACATCAAAACATTTTCTGCAATAACAGGCCTCATTAAAATGATAGAAACATCTAATTTATTAGAATTTTTTGAACATGCAATTGCAGCTGTAGATCACATGAAAGCATATATGATATATTTAGATTTTCAAAAAGCTTTTGATAAGGTTCCACACCAAAGACTGATCCTCAAATTGGAAGCTGTAGGCATTCAGGGTAATGTAAGTAAATGGATTATGAACTGGTTGATGTCTAGGAAACAGAGGGTGTCGATTAGAGGAGTCGCTTCTAACTGGAGTGAGGTTGTTAGTGGAGTTCCACAGGGATCAGTACTAGGGCCTTTGCTTTTACTAATCTATATTAATGATCTGGATTCTGGGACAGTTAGCAAACTTGTCAAATTTGCAGATGATACTAAAATAGGTGGCTCAGCAGATACAATCTCGGCAGCACAGGCTATTCAAAGGGACTTAGATAATATTCAGTTGTGGGCCGACACCTGGCAGATGAAATTCAATGTGGGCAAGTGCAGGTAATAAAAATGTCCACTATAATTACACTGTGTGAGGAATAGAACTAGATGAAGTAACGCATGAGAAAGACCTAGGAGTCTACGTGGACTCCTCACTTTCTCCATCCAAACAATGTGGGGCAGCAATAAAAAAGGCAAACAGAATGCTAGGGTATATTGTCAAAAGTGTAGAATTTAAAACAAGGGCAGTAATGTTCAGACTGTACAATGCACTAGTTAGACCTCATCTGGATACTGTGTACAGTTCTGTGCTCCACACTTCAAGAAAGATATCGTTGCTCTAGAGGCAGTTCAGAGGAGAGCAACCAGACTTATTCCAGGTCTGAAGTTGATGTCCTACTGAGAGACTGAGGGAACTGAACCTTTTCACCCTGGAACAGAGGAGACTTGATTCAAGTCTTCAAAATCATGAAAGGCATAGACCACATCAAACCAGAGGAGCTTTTCCAGATCAGCAGGGACACACACACCCGGGGACACAAATGGAAATTGGGCTTCAAGGCATTCAAGACAGAAAACAGGAGACACTTCTTCACACAGAGAGTTGTCACAATCTGGAACAAACTCCCCAGCGATGTGGTTGAAGCTGAAAATGTGGGAACATTTAAAAATAGACTGGATAGGATCCTTGGATCACTTAGTTATTAATGGACACCAAACGACCACAATGGGTCGAATGGCCTCCTCTCATTTGTAAACTTTCTTTTGTTCTTATGTTCTAACCTTGTTGTAGGTCAAGTTGTTTGGAATAATATGCTAACGCCATCAATCATGCCACTGTAATTTTACAAACACCAATATTGTACATTTTAATGAGATCATTGCCAAATTTACTGTAATCAAAACTTGATGCAATAGACTTTTATTTGGTAAGACACTGTGGTGGGGTGGCCAGGAATGGAGGCTCAGAGACAAACTGCAGGTACAAAAACAAGACTTTTACTAACAAAGGAAACAGGCACAAGGGCCAACCAAAAGAAAAATAAATAACAACAAATAAGCAAAACAAAAGACACAGGGGAAGGCTAGGGGAAGGTCATCAAAACAATTGCCCTCGGGGTGTACAAACCAGTCCCAAATCTCCCGGGATGATGGAGAACTTGGTCGTGGCGGAGGTACAGAGGTGGCTACTGGTGCCTAGGGTGGTCATTGTTCTTTTCTGGCTTGACTGTGGGGGCATCCTTCCCAGCTGTGGCCGTCCACCTCACAGCGGACACACCATTCCACCGGTGGCTGATCAGGACAGGATCGCCAGCGGTGGTCCAGATCCCCACACCAGGAGCACCAGGGAAAGAGGCTAGCTGGATCCTCCAGAGGTGGGGGTAACAGCTGCTGTTGCTGCCTTTGCAACCGTCACTGTCTGTTCTGCTTTCCCATATTGTATTTTTTTATTATTATTATTTTTAACTACCCCTGCAGTACTGCTCCAAGCACTATCCCACTTCTGGCACCATATGTGGTGGGGTGGCCAGGAATGGAGGCTCAGAGACAGACCGCAGGTACAAAAACAAGACTTTTATTAATAAAACAAACGATACAGGCACGAGGGCCAACCAAAAGATAAATAAACAAATGTCTCGCAGAATAGCTCCAAAAGCAGTAACCTGTTGAAGTGCAACATGAGTAGGCCACATAAATTCACACATGTAGTAATCCAACATTTGTCTGTGAATGACTTGCACAAAAAGGTGTCACAGTGAAACATTGAACAGTTAAAAGTGAATTTGTTAACTAAGATTTCTGGATACCATGCACGCAGAAACAAATGATTTTCAATTATTGTATAACAATGTACACATTCTCATCTAAAGTTACCTGAATTGAAATGATCACTACACAGCCACCATAGAGAGCTATGTTTTCAACACACACACACACACACACACACACACACACACACACATATATATATATATATATATTTTTTTTTTTTTTACTGACTGTAACAGTCAATATGCACATTCATGTTTAAGGCATTATGATTACATAGATAATATATTGTAGTGTGCTTTTCATATAGGAATTTAATGCCCTTATTTAATATACAGAACATCCATGTAGCACACAAGTCATTACAGACCAAATCAAAGAATAATGGAGTAAATAACACTCTCTACACACTCTTGATAATAATAATTAGTACTGGGCATATAAAAAGTTATTTATTATGAATAAGCCTCGTTTTCCACTGGGACTGTGAATAAGGTCCATTGCTAGTCAGTCAGACACACTACAAATATGACAGCAATCAACGCTGACGAGATAGTTCAGAAAAAAGGCAGTAATGTCACCTCAGTGATATGGAAGTGGTTCAGTTTTGCAATGTCTGACGTCGAGCAAACCACTGTGCTTTGTAAAATGTGTAGAAAGTCTATCACAAGTAAAAGTGGCAGCACAACAAACCTAGGTGCTGGACCTGCAACAGAGACATGCAGCGGAATGGGAGCAAAGTGTGGCACTGTGAGATACAGATGCGAGCTCCTGTCCCACTCCCAAAACCCTGCTAGATTAAGGTTACTAACATTAGCTGCTTCATTTTCCAATGTTATCCCATATGACAAGAAGGGGCCCCGGAAGGAAATTACAGATGCAGTGACATTTCATATCACGAAAGAGATTTTGTTTTTTAGGGATGGCATACTAGAGGTATTTTTTTCAATTTTATTTAAAACAAAAAGTATGCGCAATGCGCTGTTCTTTTGTTATTCTTACACTAATGTTATTGCACATGTAGGCACATGTAAGTTTTAAATAAATAAAATACTTACATGTTTGAATATGTCTTAGTCATGTTTAGTTTATTTAGAGAAAAACATAGAGAGATTTGACAAAATCTAGATTTTATTTTTAGGCTATATCACCCAGCCCTATTAGGTAGTGTATAAAAATGTCCCTTTCACATCTCCTTTCCCTTGCTACCACCTGTTGTGACAACCCAGGGCACAACAACTATCTAATTTTGTCACACTACCTTCCAAGTAACCCAATTAGCTTGCCTGCTAAAAGGGTGACTGTTCTTGTAAGGCTGCGGCGATTGTGATGTAATCTGCTGGATCTCTATAGCTGTTGTACCTGCATGCGTGAATTAAAAAGGAAGGTGGAAAATATTGTTTTATGCGAGTGAATTAAAAAGGAAGTATTCTTTACTTGTTGTTAAAATGTATATATTTATGAATTATATATAATAGGCTTCAGGATATAATTTAACATTGTCAGATTAAATTTAGAATCATAAATCATATGGACATTCAAACCAATCTCTACTGGTGTAAGGTATGTCGTCTCAAACACCATATTAAGGTGACATGAACTCTTTGAAATTAAAGTTGAAACTGTAATTTTTTAAAAGGTTTAATATGAAGTGTGACATGAAAGACATACCATAAAAAATGACACAATAATTTCAAACAATATACTTCATACTAAATTATACACAATCCACAACTCATAATTTCCAAATCATCCCTTGTATTACATTTATTTAAAGTTTGTTTTGCATGCTCAGTAAAATGATTTATGCTTGATAGCATCACCTACTTTTTTAAAAACATGTTGTGACAAGCTGAAGAAATTACAGAAACTGATAGTGCAGACATGTATGCTGAACAAGATATTTGCTTTCAGTGAAGCAGTTATCAGGGAGCTACCCTATGTATTTTTTCTAACAGCCTTTCTATCTGTAATCAAGCTCTCCCAGTGGAACAGAAGCAAATGTCTTGACTTTTTAAATATTCCAGATGGAGAGACATGTGGTCAAACTCAAATCCATCAAATTATAGCTACTTCCATGACAGAAGGGTGTTGATGTGGAAAGCTTAAAGTTCTCTCAAACATGGACTGAATTAAAAGCAAATGTTTGACAATTTATTTCAGGAATCTGTTTTATTATTGTTGGGATATTTTATTTATTTATTTTAAATTCAAATCATTGTTGTTGTTTTCATGCACAGATTCCTCTTGCATAATTCTTCATATAGTACATTTTTACTTACTGTATTGTTTCACAATTTTTCACTCTACAAACAATCAGCAACATTTTTGGTTTGATGTTTTCATATTAGCTTAATTATCTCCCACATAAGTACATAAATTAACAAAGACTTACCTGTAGGCTTACAAATTTGTAATGCTTTTTTTTTATCAACTTATCAACTTTTTATCTAGGTTTTCCCACTTAATGCTCAACGTTGAGATACAAATTTAGAGTATATAACATATACACAAGGAAAGCTCTATTCATAAGCTGAATTAAGACATGCAATCAAGAACCCGAAGCCACAACGGTATTGACAACAGTGAACTGAAAGAAGTTTGTATTTTGGCTGAAGAACCTCAGTTTTAACATTTAATTTGAATTACAGAAAATCTAATGTTTGTGGATTATTACATTAATCTGTTAAGAGTAAAAAGCTGTCTGAAGACTGGGACATTTCAATCTGCTTGCAATTTTGCTATAATGAATGGCAAGTACAAATTCCAGGTGATGATAGACCAGACTGATGACAAATTCAATGTGATAACTGGGAAATTAAAAATAGAAAAGACTAGTTCTCAGTTGCTAGACCAGATGATAATACAGCTGAAACCCTTTATAACATGGTGCCTGGGGTCCAAAGCATCACATCACGATATAAGCAGGATCCCGTTAACAGATTCGGGCATATTTTGGGCATTCAAACTTCATACATGTACTCAATTCATGTAACAATTATGGGTGATAATTACACAACTGAATTCTAAGCATAATCACGTTAACCATTATTAAAATGATTTGCAATTGCATTCTTTAAAACTTTTGATACACTATACAATAAAATAAAGTCCATGCGTGTGGACGCAGTGCGTCAGCTAACTGACGTAACCAATCAGAATAGAGGCGCGTTTTTGCGACCACAGCTCGACAAGGTTCAGCCGCCTTTGAACAAGAACTTGTGACCGCGACGAGAAACACACCGAGTTATTAGAAATGGCGGAGGTTTAAAATAATTTAGTCGCAGCAATTCTTAGTGTTATTGATGAACCAACAGGTTGGCGTATGTAATGCTAACTTTTGTCACACGTCAGAAGTTATGTACCAATAAATAATACAAAATATATTATCTCTATACAGGCAAACGTGTTTCAAACAAAATCGGTTCGGTTCATTTGCTGTGAAACAATGTATCAGTCACTGCGCTGCTGCTCACTGTCTTGTGTACAAACTGCTCAGCTCGACACTTGCGCTCGTTTTCGTGATTCACTTCCGTGTTTTCTCAGGACTCAGATCATATTGCAATGAGCAGTGAGCTTGGTTCCTTTTATATTAATAAAACACTGGATATTTACATTTTACATGATTAATGCATATAAGAAATGGCAGCATAACGCGTACAATAACAAATAAATATGACTACATTGTATTGTTTACTGTATATTTCCTATACACGTGTGTAAATTGTAAATTGCATTAGGATTTGAACTGTACTGTCGTTTTGCACTTTGTACTGCTCTTATTAATAAGTCGCCCTGGATAAGGGTGTCTGACAACAAATAAATAATAATAATAATGATGGCAATAAAGTTACTACATGTAGTCTAACACATTTGACTACTTCTGATACAACAAATTAATACATGGGTGCTTTCACATTGATCACAGATCTGACGAGCAAAGCGATTCATTTTCACAATCGTATGACAACAGTCTGAATAGTGACGAATCCAGCTGTCTATTTAAACACTGCATGCAGTTATACAGAACACAACAATAGACTGCTATATTTGTGAATATTATAATCAGTGTTGCGCTGCCGAATGGTGATTGCCTATATAAAAATATACAATAACACAGTAGTGTGACGTCTCCTAAATATCCATCTCGGAGTATTTTACTGCTACTTCCATATCTTTAAACAGGGAAATGATCGAACTTGTACAAACACGTCCAGAATATGGGTCCGGGTCTGTTCTCCACAGGCTTCTGTAGCGTCTTGGCCCCAGGGCCACAGAGCTTTTGCCAGCAATTTCTGTTTTCTGTGTGAATGCATCCTTGCCAGCAATTTTTCGGCATTCAAAGCCTGTGTGAATGGGGGACAACAGGAAAAAAGCAGGCAAATGTTGCTGGCAATTTGACAGCATTTCAGTGTGAATGGGGCTTTATACTGTATACCCTCACCTCAAGCTGATAGCAACTTACCGAGCTTTGTTTTAGTAGATTTTGACAGAAGACAGGATTTCAAAAAGCTTGAATTGTTCCCAAAATCAATGTCCCATTGTGCATTAGTGCATTACATAAGAAACATAAGAAGGTTTGCAAACGAGAGGAGGCCATTCAACCCATCATGCTCATTGGGTGTCCAAGTCTGGTTGCTCTCCTCTGAACTGCTTCTAGAGCAGCGATATCTTTCTTGAAGTGTGGAGCGCACAGAAAATGCAACTAAATCAAATTAATGCATTAAATATTGCGCATTTCTTGTGAGTCATCACCAACATATGATTTGACCAAGTGATATGTGTTGGTTTATAAAAGGTGCTGGAGCCATTATTGATCTATCAATAGGGATTTTTCCAAAAACGTCCAACCAGTCAGGGTCATAGGTTTCGTTTCAGAATTGGGGGGAGGCATGCACAGTGGTGGGAGTGGTGGGCATATCCCTTACACCTATGGGGTTGAGCATACATTATTTGGGCAGACAACTGCATGTTCTCTCAACATTAGGGGCATGTAAACTTACCCCTATGCAAACTGTAATGTAATTCAAGAGGAAGTTTGACTCCAGATGCCTATGGCAGCTCACAGAATTACAAACCACACATTTCAAACTTCACATTTGTGTTAATCAGCGAGAAAAAGGTATTTCCAGAAATGTGTTTATTTATTATATGTCTACAGAATTGAATATAAAATAAAAAGTGCTTCCCATCACCTTGAAAGAAGCACTGCAGAAAATACTGGAAAAATATGAAAATATGGCAAAGATCCTAGACCCAAGAGTCCTGCTACATATCCAGGGTAAATCCCCCAACAGATGTGAGATGTTGAATCCTGGATAACAGTTCCCATCATTAACTACGTCAGGATACTAAACCACAAGACCTGAGTCATCCCTGATCACCCCTGATGGTTGAGTCATGCAACCTGTCCCAAACAGACTGCAGATCTGCTTTAACCACATTAAATTAACTCCTCCAGTGATGTATTTTTCTCCTAGGGAGTTTTTATCTCTCTCCTATTTGCAAAATGGTTATATTGGCTTTTATGTTTTATATTGATTGTATTACAGCTGTCTTTGTCTTAAATGTGAGAAAACACTCTGTGACAACATGTGATGGTGCGCTATACCAAATAAAGATGCATACATTTAATAAAAAAGGAGCATCTAGACCGCAAACTCCCTGTCACTGGTTTTCTGAATCTACTGAGAATAAGGAGGAGTTAAAAGGTATCTGTAGTCAAAATGAATAAAGGGCTAAAACTGTAAAATATACTTATACAAGAAAAGGTTAAGGTACCTTTAATGATTTTGGTATTTTTCATTCACTGTGTACTTTTAAGATTCTTTAAAGTTCTTAAACTGACACAGTAAACAATGGGGAGGAAAGTGGTGCAGGTGCTGTGACATCATGTTGAATGCTGGAAAAGTTGCATCTAGTATGAGTTTTGCATATTTTCCCAAATTAGTTCTGGAATCTGACAAGGAAAACTACTAGCATACAGTTTAAGGATATCTTTATGATCCACTGAAGACAGATTTATACAACAAATAGGACCTAAAGAAATGGTGTGGCCTGAATAACTTCAACAGTTTCTTCAGAATGTATGTCAACGCCAAATGTGGGAAATTAATTGATCCACTTAAGCAGACATGGTCCTGAAATCCTAGCTACCCTGAGACAAGTAAACCACTTTAGTTATGGTAGGAAGGGACATATCTCACCAGTGGAACGTATTTTCCTGTGTGAGTGTAACTGCTACAGATTGAAGCACTCTTCTTAGTGCACTATATTTTAATACTAGAGGTGGCGTGCATGGCACTGTAGCAAACCAGACATGGATCCTGACCAAGAGATACTGTAAAACTGAGTGTAAAGACGTGCAGTGATCATGGTAGGAATGGTCCTATCTCCTTCCAGAGTGAGACTCACCTGAGTGCTTTTTATTAGTCATTGGTCTGATTTGTGCTGTCTCCTACTCTAAGGTCATGGTCCATGATGGTGGCAGCAGAAGCATGAAAGCTGTGCGGTGTCCTGAGGAATGCAATATGGAGAAAGTAAATATCAAGGAGTTGGTGTACATTAAAGATGCATTAGATCTGTATATTGTTTTTTTTTCTTTGTCTTTTATTATTGCTCTACAGTATCTCCCACCTTATTAAAGACCATTTAATATGTCATTGTTACCTCCTTGAATATTTAACCAGAGATCCTTTCAATATCTTAATTATTCCATGTGCATATACTTTATTCCCTACATTGGGTTGTTTGTTGTCTACAATATAGAAGTCCTGGCACAGGTGGCACAGTATAGTTAGAAATTCCAATTGTCTGTGTGCAGTGCAAGCTTCAATTGTGACAATATTATCATCAAACTGTGTCAAACAATCAGCATTGATTATCTTCTGTTTGGTAAAGCATAAGGAATTGATGTTTAATGCCATGAAATTATTGGCTGAGAAATACAAAATGTGTGGCTTAGCTTTTGATAATGCTCTGCATGGACATGAAGCCACTGACATGCCAATGGCAGCAGAAATCTCAAAATGGGAGGAACATAATCCTGTATATTGAAATTGCTGTAAACAACAACAAAACTGGTAATAATAATTCACCACACTGTAGTTATATACTGTGTTACTACACCCTCTCAAGCATTATTTTGCAGTGTTACGTGCAGCTCCTGTGCATAGAAGTTACACTGTATTCCTATAATGTGCACAATGTTTGAAAGCGTATCCTCTTGGCTACCAGCATGTTTCATTCTCAAACACATCCGATATACAGTTTCCGTGTTGCCCGCCGTCATTCAGAGCCCGGGGGGTAAACGCGCAGTCTGCACAGCAGGGGCGGGGGTGTCTCATTCAGATGGTCACAGATGACTCAGTTTTAACTTAATTAAGGATTAACTTACAAATACACTTGTTTTGTTCAGAACAACCTAACAATTAATTCAGTATATATTATTTGATGTTCTATGAAACACACAGAAGTTCAGATCCAATTATGTAAAATCATTGTGTATTAGTACACTGTAAACAGAGTTTTCCATCTTGACATTTTGAGCTCTCTATGGGTGTGTGTTGCTTCTACCAAAACGTGGAAATATTTTCTGAGATTTTGTATTGCTACTCAGACCAAGTATCCCCCCACCCCCCAATTTAAAAAAAACTATAAATACTGGTAGTATACTCTACCATCACAAACAACACCCTTTGTTAATATCAAGGTGTTTCGTATTTGTTTATGTACAAACTTCAGTACATTAGCATTGTAGGGACATCCTCATCAGATAAGTAAGCCACTTTGGTGATTGTGTTGAATGTTGAAATAGGCTTTTGGAGTACAGCACATGATGTGCTGTTCTATGTTTTGTTTTGATTTTTTAAATGGGCTTCAAAGCACATTTAGAAAAACACATTTGAAAGCAAATTGCCTTTTGATGAATGTGTGTCTTCTGTGTAAGGGAGTATGTATGTATACTGTTAGTTTATTTATTTGAAAATGAAGTCTTGACAAAACAATATGTTCTGCATATGCTTGTGGGGTGCTGATAGTACAGTACCAGTTGTTTGTTTCACATCTGGTGTTTTGGCATGGCTTCTACCCCGGAGAAATTATGCCTGGTAAATGGTATTTTAATTGCTAAAAACTTGTGCATCCCAAGAATGATTCTTTCTTCATTTAACATATCATTTTAAACTGATGTTAAACATGATACAGCAATTGACCCTGCCTCTAAAGTCACACTATCTGAGGGATGTGCTTTTCCTTTATCGTGAGGAATGTCACAAAGTCTTCACTAGGCAATTTTCAAATGTATCTCATTGCAGCCCATTGAAGTCCTAGAATTGTATAAAAAACAACAACAACAAAAAAACATGAACTGGAGTTTGTCGGGTTGGGCTCTGGGTCACTGTGATGAATTAGGAAAAAATGTGGTTAGTATACTTTTCATTTAATCTGATTACAATGTCTTGCTAGCATGTATTTGTTTCTCTAGCATATAAAACGCTTGACTTATAAATAAAATATAAAATATTTTAAATATGGTATTTAACATGGCATTTGTGGTAGTCCACAAGAATACCATCCGAATCCTGTTACGGCCAAATAATATGGCATACTCATCTGAACTAACAGCATTGATGTGTAATGTTAGTGGGTTGTAATATTTTACGTCTAAAACTTAAGTGTCAAGTTGTTGTACTGGAACCTATAAATTCTTCTCCTTGGAAAAGGGTTTTGCATTAAGCTCATATGGGTGTTTTTGTACACACGTACAAATATATATTTATGTATATAAAATAAACCAGCCTCCTTGTTTTTAAACACAAGCTGGAGGGTAGCCAGGAGCATGGGTGAAGACAGCTTTTTCTTCTCAAAGCTTGTTTTGTTATGTAATGCTTTGCCATGGATACAGAGTTTCCATGTTGTATGTTTTTTCCAGACATTACACAGAGTGCACACTGAGACCTGGGCCTTCGGCCTGGGAATTGGGTAGGAGTTAGGAAGGGGGGGCAGGGGGTTGGCTTCTGCCAGAACTAACAATAACCCACAGCACAGGCTCCAAACCAACTGCCAGCATCTATAAATAGAAACCACAGAATTTAAAGCATGACTCCCATTACACTGGAGCAACTATAAGGGCCAACAAAATTGGAATAAATTGGTTTATTTATTTATTATTTCAAACACATTTCAGGCTTTTGGCTATTTTTTGATAAAAGTTCTACTGCCATTTCTAATTGGCATTTCCCATCTGTGATGCAGGAATAGCAAATTCAACAGCCATTTCTGGTGGGAATGAACTCCTACTGCACAATGGCTACCCTGTGCCAGCACCAGAGAGTGCTTCATTTCGAAGTACTGTTTGGCAGCCCCCCCACCCATAAGGAAAAGGGACATGGAATCACAGCCTTGGGGTAATAAACGATGTCAATGTTTATGCTAATTCTGTGCGTGAGATGGATCAGTGTCTCTGATCTAGGGATGCAACAAACGACTATTTTGATAATCAATTAATGTGTCTATTACTACTTTGATTAATCGATTAATTGGATAAAAATAATTCCAGCATTAAATGCAAGTGTTTTATTAAAGTTTTGAGTTTTTCCTCATCTTGCGTAACACTCTCTTTAAAACAACTTGAGATGGCAGTTATAAAACCAATAGAAAACATATGTGCAAAAAATAAAGGGCTTTATTGCATATAGTGTATATATTAACAGGTGTTTTTACATTGATCTCAATACACAAAGCTGTTTTACTCTTCGGTTTGAAAGGTGATAAACTCTTTTGATAAATAATGAAAAATAAAGTAAACATTAAATTCAGTGTTTACAGGCTTTTCTACATCAAATAGCTTCCACAACAGTCCAATACTAGACTATGAAGGTAGATTTTTTTTCCTGAAATGAGAGACAATACGAGTATGCATAGTAGCACAATATTTAAATTTACATGCACACTGGATGATGCATACGATCATAACGTGCGTGAAAAGAGAAAAACACGAGTATGTTCATATTCGCTTTCCACCTCGCACACTAACTGTGAAACAAGCTCGATTCAATCTGATATTATGTGAGTTAAAAATGACATCGGACAATGAAACACGAGAGGAAGACGTATTGGAAAAGCTTATAATCTGAGTGTCTAACCACGAATAACCATACAACAGAGCAAATAAATATAAACCGACAATATATGACAAGTTATCGCGGAGGAGCTGGGCAGGAAAGGTACCTACCGTCTGGTGTACCTAGAATTCTACGAAGTGGTTAAGCACAGATAAACAACAACATGACTTACATTATTTACAAAGATTTACACTTTAAAATAAATAGCTTAACGTTGAAACATGCACTATGCTTTTGTGTCTTTATGGTGAGGTGTAGTTTATGTTGCAGAGCACCATTTTATTAGGTCTATGTTTAATGAATTCCCACACTTTTGATGATCGTGTTCAAGCTTTTTGGGATAAAATAAAATAAAATAAAAAAATAATTTTCAGCATGCCCAGGAGCTGGAGCCGCCATCATTGGGGATCTACATAAACAGTGTGACGCATCGACGCAGTCCACGCAAATCGACGTCTTTTACGTAATCGATGTCAGAGTAGGGCCGCGTCGTTCCGGCCCTATTCTGATCCCTCTCAATAAAGCATTTCTGTAGTCTTGTAATTTAATAAAAAAAGTTCTTACTAAGGTTAAAAAACTTTACCTTAATTGGGAAGCAGTGTTTCTCCAGCTTTTTAAGAGCTGATAGCAACTGAAAATGAAACATTAATCAATTTAGTGGTAAAATGATGAAGAAGAATAAACTGACAATTTGATAGCCACAATCCTAAGGTCAAGTGAAGCCTGGTGAGTTAAGAATATTAAAGTCCATTAATATAGTTATTAGTAATAAGTAACTTGATTGTATTTGTACATGTACTGGCAATAGGTTATGGTGACCTATGATGAAATTCCACTGAAGGCTTAGGGTGAAAACCTGCTGGTGGAATGGAGGAAAAGCCTGTGCAGATCTGTGATACATTACACAGATAAAAAAAATGAAGCAGCAGAGTTATACTTCAAATAATCTTAACATACCGAATTCAGAGTTAACAAAACAATGTTATCTTTCGAGTTAGAAGCATTGCCCAAGGGGGAGGAGTTTCAGCACACATTCGCTGGAACGTATCAAAGACATTTGTCTATCAAAGCTGCCATTGGCCCCTGTGCATGTCACTAAAACAGGACCCTTCTACTTCCTGTTTGTATGAAAGGTGACATCTGCACAGTGACTTCCTCTTTTTGCCAATCGCCTTGGTTCGTTAAGACGTGTAAGAGAGCCTCTGTGTTTATGTAAAACCAGAAAACTGCGTTTTTCGGTTGGCTGGCAGTACATACTGGGCTTTCCTTCCACCAATTCACTACAGTTGTGTACCCAGTTGACCTTCCGTGGAGGGCATGCTGGCACGCTCCCTCCAGGAGAGAGAGCAGTCACTACATCTCGCCAGAGTGTACCCCCAGGCAGCACCTCTGGGTCTGAAGGCCAAGCCTACGAGTTTGCTTTTCTCCCATTCAGCCTGTCTCTAGCTCCTCGCACTTTTATCCAAGTGCATGGAAGCAGTGTTGGCCCCCATGCATTAAAAGGGGGTCCACATCCTCAATTATCTAGACAACTGGCTGGTCTGTTCGAACTCCAGGGAGCAGGTTCAGAGCCACACGAGCCTGATCCTCAACCGCCTTTCTGAGTTGGGCCTTCAGGTCAACAGAGGGAAGAGCTGTCTTGTGCCAACCCAGCAGGCGCAGTTCTTCGTACTGCCCCTCGATTCCATCGCCATGCTGTCCATGCTGGTGCCAGAGACAGTTGCCTCCATAAATGCATGTCTCTTCCTTTTCCGGTTGAGAGCCTGCATCACGGTGTCCCTTTGCCAGAGGCTACAGGGCCTTCTAGTGGCTGCGTCCCAAACTCTCCCCCTCTGCCTTCTTCATATAAGACCTCTGCAGCGGTGGTTCGGGTTCCATGGAATGCATCCTCGCCGCGACAGAGCACATCAAGTGACAGTCACTCAGGTGTGCTGGAAGGCATTCCGTTGGTGGA
The DNA here is from genome assembly GCF_036373705.1 of Amia ocellicauda. Classification (NCBI taxonomy): domain Eukaryota; kingdom Metazoa; phylum Chordata; class Actinopteri; order Amiiformes; family Amiidae; genus Amia; species Amia ocellicauda. The sequence continues at coordinate 14,393,914 of NC_089853.1, read as the reverse complement.
GGAGCCCTTCATATTTAACCCTCGGTGTAACCTTGGGGCCAATCTACCACCGAGTGGTCTTGACAACAGACGCCTTTAAGCAAGGTTGGGGAGCTGTCTGCAATGGACAGGGAGTATGGGGCAGTTGGACAGCCTCCATATCAACGCCCTGGAATTACGAGCTGTGCTTCTCAGTCTCCGTCACTTCATGGTGGCCCTTCGGGGCAGTCATGTTCTTGTGCGGACAGACAACACAGTGGTGGTTGCCTACATCAACAGGTGGGGGAGGTCTCCAGTCACACACACTATATCGTCTAGTGCATCATCTGCTTCTATGGATGCAGCCTCAGCTGCGCTCCATCAGAGCAGCCCATCTTCTGTGCATCTCCAACACGGCGGCGGACCTCCTCTCTCAGGGAGACCCCCCGGTGTCAGAAAGGCACCTCCACCCGCTAGTGATTCAGCAGCTTTGGAGCTGCTATGGCAGGGCAGAGGTGGACCTCTTCACTTCAGCGGAGTCCATTATGGTTCTACATCTCAGACCAGTCAGGGACCCTGAGGATTGACGCGCTAGCCCACACGTGGTCTCCTCTATGCATTCCCAATGCTCCCTCTTCTTCCAGTGGTTCTGGAGAATATCAAGCAGGAATGAGTGACAATTCTGCTGGTAGCACCTTGTTGGCCCCGCAGACTGTGGTTTGCGGACCTGGTCTTGGACGGAGAGCCCTGGCAGCTACCCCTGAGGGCAGACTTGCTATCTCAAGTGCAGGGCACCTGATCAACCTGGGCCTGCTCCAGCTCTGGGCTTGGCTCCTGAGCGGGATCGCCTGACGGTTTGGGGTCTGTCGGATGTGGTAGTGGCTACTATTCAGTCGGCGAGAGCTCCCTCTACGAGGTCGCAGTACTCCTACCGCTCATGGACTGTCAGGAGAAGTCTCATGACCCAATTAATTGCCATATAGGTGCCATTCTGCAATTTCTGCAGGAGCTGTTGGACCAGGGCAAGTCCCCATCCACGCTCAAGGTTTATTTGGCCGCCATCTCCTCATGTCATGTCAGGATTGATGGCGAGTTTCTGGGCTCTAATTTTTTGGCTGCACAGTTTCTGAAAGGTGCGCGCAGGCTGCGGTGATCCCGCACACCTTCCCTGCCCGTGTGGCACCTTGATGTAGTGCTAGATGTGCTTTCCAAGGCCCCGTTTGAGCCCTTGCAATCAGTTGACCTCAGATTAGCGTCACTGAAGACTTTGGTTTTGTTGGAAATCACGTCTGCAAAACGCGTGAGCGAGTTACATGCCCTGTCCGTTCATCCTCCACATGTCCGTTTTCTGGGAGATGTTTCTAGGGTTACGATGCAGCCTAATCCTTCTGTCTCATTTCCAGGCCTATTGAGTTGATGGTATTCCATCCTCCTCCCTTCTCTTCGGAGGAGAGTAGGTTACACCTGTTGTGCCCTTTGCAGGCTATTGGGAGCACACTAAAGACCAATCGTTTGTATCCTATGGAGCACTTATGCCGGGCCAGGCACTTTCAAAGCAGCACCTCTCGCACTGGATTGTGGACACCATTACCATGGCCTACTAGTTGGCTGGAGCCCCGGTGCCTGGACACCTGGTGGTCCACTCCACTCAAGGTGTAGCCACGTCGTGGGCCCTTTTTTAAGGCACCCCACTGGCAGACATCTGTGTGGCTGTGATGGGACCGATTCCTTCTATTGGGAATCCAATGTTGGCTTCAGTTGAGCCTCAGTAGCCTATCTGGCACTGGCTCCTGGCTCCTGGCTTTTCTATCCCTGTCTGCCCCTGTTGAGCGAGCTTGGAGAAGCAATGCAGAACCGTTTTCCCTTCCTAACGGACTGTGACTTGTATATAGTTCATTCTGTAGGCGGGAGTGCATACATGTGTTTTTTACACTTGTACACCACCATTGTACATAGTTCCTTAGCTATGCTAGCTGTGCTGCGGGCCGCTGCTGCTGTGTTCACTGGGAGGCTTTTGAGTTTACTCTTGTGCCCCGCTGTGTATATAGTTAATTTATTATTGACATCAGTAGAGCATCTGTTGCCCCTAGCTGCTGGTTGGCAGTGTATAACTTGCTCCTGTGTTCTGTGTGTGGTGCATGAACTGGCTCCAGCATCCCGCAGTGTATATAGTTAATTGGAAAAACAGCTGAGCTTGTCCACTCAATGGACAAGTTGACCGTGGACACCTCCTCCTGTTGTTAGTGAAGGTATGTTGTGCCCCGCTATGTATATAGTTCCTTTGCCAGCAGTTTGTGGCCCCACCCTAGTTATGCTAGCTGTGCTGAGGGCCACTGCGCTGTGTCCAACGGAAGGCACTTGAGTTGGCTCTTGTTGCCCCACTGTCTATATAGTTCCATTATCATTAATTTAATTATCCAGCAGTGGCTATCCAGCCTGGTTAGCCCGCTGTGTGTTGAACACCGGGTGTAGTCTTGCAACCCATTGCCCAAGGGTTGCAAGGTCGCACGGGAGTTCAAGCTCCCAGCAAAAAGAGGAAGTCTTTTATACTTTTATACAAATAGGAAGTGGAAGGGTCCTGTTTAAGTGATGGGCAGAGGGGCCAATGGCAGCTTTGATAGACAAATGTCTCTGATACGTTCCAGAGAATGCGTGCTGAAACCCCTCCCCCTTGGGCAGTGCTTCTTTTCTCAGATAATAATCTATATTGCTATAGATTATGTAAATTGTGCAATAAAATATTAATTGCTTACTTGGTAATCCACAATTTCTATTTGTTTTTTATTTTTTACATAGAAGTCAAATGAAGACAAACTTCCCACTGTCTGACACTTAATTCTAACCTTCAGCATCTAGTACGTCGTCTGCCCAATATCCAGTAACCTTTTTTCCACTGCATGTTTGCTGCTACCAGCAGCACTAAACCTCACTGTCAGCAATTCCTCAACTGTCTCTGGGTGGCGTTACTTTTCAGAGAAGCAGATGTGTTTCAGAGAGGCCTCTGACATTAATTGTTTGCAAGCATCATACATATGAAAAATTTAGAAATTGGACTATGCAAGGAACAAATACATTTTGTGTACACATTTTTTGTTTTTTGAGTTGTCAGTAATCCCTCAAACACTTTGATTGTACACTTTGGACATGTAGGACGCATTGTCAGAAATAAATGCACTCATATAATCAAAGTCCACTTTAAACGTATTCAGACACTCCACTTCACAACAGCCTGACTCAGAACTGAAAGTTGTCCTCACTGATAGAGAACAGCTTTCAGTTCTGAGTCAGATTCACCATTTAGACCTTGCAAAACAAACAACACATGTAACACATCCTGATCTTGGGTATCGCTGATTTGTCAGCAAATCTACAGACACACAGCCAGACTACTTCAACAATTCCCTCATCTCCTGTATATGAGACCGACAACTTTAATTAAATATTCATGTCTCAGCTGGGTTGATGATGATCACACCACCGTTTGCTTCTACATTCAGTCTGAAAAAATTACTAAGCTTCCAGGGATATCTGCACAAACTAATGCCAAACTTCGGGGAGATTTGTGCTTCTCATTTTTCTGCACAGGTTCTTCCTCTTTTGCCAGGTGCTAGGACTTCCGTGCAGCCTTGCAACCCTTGGGCAGTGGTTCCTTTTTCAGATAACCCAGGTTTAATTCGCAACCTATCATCTTTCAAGTCAGAAGCACTGCCCAAGGGGGAAGGGTTGCTGTATAACAAAATCGTTGCAAGGGAGGAGGCAGTGAGCTGATAAGGGAGCATGCCCCGAGGCGACCGCTAAGGGACCTCTGCAACAAAACTCCAGACAGTAGCCCCAGGGGCCCCTTGGGGCCAAACCTAGGCCGTCCAGGAGTGAGGACCACAGTCACACTCTTACCGGGAACTGTCTAGAATCAGCATATACAAAGCGGGGCTACAAAGGTCAACTCTTACGCCCTCCGCTTACAATAGCAAGGCCGGCTGCTCCACTAGTGCATCTAGGAGTGAGGCTGTAATCTATTTGCACAATATATGCTGATCCAGCAGGAGAGGGGAAACAGACCCACTGAAATTCAAAATAATACACAGCCGGTTAGTCAATTAGAGCAGCCGAGCTGAATACAACAGTATATACAGCGTGGCAGCAGAAACATTCATGCTGCCTCCGCACAGCACCGGAGCATCTTACTCAACTGAACAGTAAAGAGCAGACAGCACCACAGACAGGGCCACAGACCTGCTGACCAAGGAACTATATACACAGCAAGGCAGCGAGAACAGCTCGTGTGCCATTAGCTGGGAACAGCAGCAGTGATGCTCCAGTTTACTAACAAGCTAGGATGGAGCCACAGTCCTGCTGTTTACACATATTATACAGTACTGTGTAAAAGTTTTAGGCAGCTGTGAAAAAATGCTGTAAAGTAAGAATGCTTTCAAAAATAGACATGTTAATAGATTATATTTATCAATTAACTAAAAGCAAAGTGAGTGAACAGAAGAAAAATCTAAATCAAATCAATATTTAGTGTGACCACCCTGTGCCTTCAAAACAGCATCAATTCTTCTAGGTACACTTGCACAAAGTTAGGGATTTTGTAGGCATTGTCATGGTCTCACTTGATCCTACCTTAGTTCACCACCAGAGGTCTCCCTCTCCCAAATACTAAAACCAGTGTTTCTCCTTTCCTGTATCCAGCTCAACCAGTTTCTCCACATTCTTTCCTTCCAGGTGCACCTGTTTCGTCCTCCTCTCTTACCATTGGTTAATCACTCCTTCACCCAGTTCAAGCCTTCTCTTCTACACATTAGCCTGTTCGCCCGATCGACTGACCCTGGACTGTCCCTGATTACTCTCTCTCGTTTTCCTTGTCGGATTTTTTGCATCAACACAGAGCCTGCATTTGGATCCTTTCCCTGAGTCCTTGAGGACGTTACAGGCATATAGTCAGGTGTATGATTAAACAATTATACCAAACAGGTGCTAATGATCATCAATTGTAGGTTGAAACACAATCATTAACTGAAACAGAAACAGCTGTATAGGAGGAATAAAACTGGGTGAGGAACAGCCAGACCCAGCTAACAAGGTGAGGTTGCTGAGACAGTTTACTGTCAAAAGTCATACACCATGTCAAGACAGAGCACAGCAACAAGACACAAGGTATTTATCCTGCATCAGCAAGGTCTCTTCCATGCAGAAATTTCAAGGCAGACACGGGTTTCCAGATGTGCTGTCCAAGTTCTTTTGAAGAAGCACAGAGAAACGGGCAACATTGAGGACCGTAGATACAGTGGTCGGCCAAGGAAACTTACTGCACAGGTGAAAGACACATCATGCTTACTTCCCTTCACAATCGGAAGATGTCCAGCAGTGCCATCAGCTCAGAGTTGGCAGAAAACAGTGGGACCCTGGTACACCCATCTACTGTCCGGAGAAGTCTTGTCAGAAGTGGCTTTCATGGAAGACTTGCGGCCAAAAAGCCATACCTCTGATGTGGCAACAAGGCCAAGCGACTCAATTATGCACGAAAACGCAGGAACTGGGGTGCAGAAAAATGGCAGTAGGTGCTCTGGACTGATGAATCAAAATTTGAAATACTTGTCAGTTTGTTCACTGAAGGGCTGGAGAGCGGTACACAAATGAGTGTCTGCAGGCAACAGTGAAACATGGCGGAGGTTCCTTGCAAGTTTGGGGCTGCATTTCTGCAAATGGAGTTGGGGATTTGGTCAGAATGAATGGTCTCCTCAATGCTGAGAAGTACAGGCAGATACTTATCATGTAATACCATCAGGGAGGCATCTGATTGGCCCCACATTTATTCTGCAGCATGACAACGACCCCAAACATACAGCGAAGTCACTAAGAACTATCTTCAGCGTAAAGAAGAACAAGGAGTCCTGGAAGTGATTGTATGGCCCCCACAGAGCCCTGATCTCAACATCATCAAGTCTGTCTGGGATTACATGATGAAGACTCTGTATATGTTTTATATTGATGTTAGCATTAGAAATTGTTTGTATACAGACTCAACAAATTAGCTTTATCTAGCCTAGCAAAACCAACAAGGTGGTTGTTAAAGATACATCCTATTGAAATTATTCTCTCTGCTTCCACTTCTGTTTAATCTATGATAAGGGAAATGGTTCAAATGTATTGCCCATGGGTTTGACTGTGTGGATTTCCTGTTTCTCCCCTCAAAGCCAAAGATGTTAAGAAAACCACAAGATCGTACCGTTTGTATGCTGTAACAGGACCAGACATCTGCCTCTATGATGACCTCCTCCCTTGGGAAGTTTGTAATTATTCAATAAACTACAATCATTGCATAAAATATTTTATGGTTAAAATATGCCATTATTATGTAAAACATACATTCCTTGAATGTATGATCTACAATTTAAAAACATATATATACTAGCTACTGTAAATAAATCATTTAAATTATGTCAATATCTCCACAACCCAAACTGACAGTAGTTTAAGATTATGATTGTTTGCCTCAGTATCAGTACTTTCAGGTTGATCAGAGTGACTTGGGGTACTCTGGTGTAAAGGCTGTAATACAATTTGAACAAAATAATAAGTTATGTGAAAGGGTCATCATGTATGCATGTTTATGTAGTTTTTAAGTTTAATCACAATCAGGGCCATCACACAATAGGACCTCAATAAAAACTAAATTACATAACAGTCCCTAACTCAGCAGCGGAACTAACTCTAAGCACAGATGGGGCGGGGTTCGAGTCTCAGCTCAGGGGCCTGTCTGTGTGGAGTTTGCATGTTCTCCCCATGTCCGTGTGGGTTTCCTCCGGGTACTCCAGTTTCCTCCCACCATCCAAAGACATGCAGGTTAGGTTAATTGGCCATGCCATGTATGTATGTGTGTGCATGTGTGTGTTGCCCAGCAATGGCCTGGTGTCCCGTCCTGTGTGTATTCCTGCATTGCGCCCTACACCTGCCAGGATCGGCTCTGACTTCCCCACAACCCTCACTAGGATAAGCGGATTTGAAAATGGATGGATATATCTGGTGGAACGTGGATCCCCTTGTGGGGCCCCTAGATGCATTGGGCCCTGATGCCTATGCCCCATCAACCCCGTGATATTTCCACTTCTGTCCTCACTTAAAGTAGCAATTTTTAAACGCTAATCCAAGACATGTACTATAATACATTATTTTGGTAGTGCACAAATAGGATGTTTAATTAAGGAATGGAGCATCGATTTCTGAAAACCCTGATTCATATTTAAAATACAAGCATATAACAATATGAATAAGAATTACAGAACCAGTCTCTTCAACCACTTCCTCATTCATCAATGATCTCCTCTCTTTGGTTTCTGTGAACAGTGTTTGTGGATAACTCAATGAACTGATCCTCTTCAGTATGTGTTAAACTTGACCTCTCTGTTGCATTATTACTGAAATGTAGCAGAATCCATTTGCTGTCACAGCGCCAGGGCTCAGACTCTGATAAAAATACTTCTCAAATTGCTGCAGGAGAGCCTCCAAATGGCTTCAGATGATGTCCTTGACATCAATGCTGTTCAAATGCTCTTCAGTTGAGAGAAACATAGCCAAATTTCCCTCTTCCACTCTCTCAACCTATATATTTTTATATAATTTAATTATATTCTTAAAATATGAAATATGAAGCTTCTGTCATTTCTGTCAAAATTCCACCACTCGCAGACACATGAGGTCAGCAGGAGACAGCCGGGTGTGTCTTCTACACTCTTTCTCTGGTCTTCTTCTCATTCTTCTACTGGTTTCATTGTTCGATAGTAGACTTTTGGGTTTTAACGCAACCAATCATATTAACACACCAATACTATGAGCTCAAAACATCATGTGTTACCATGGGCCTCTCGGGCTAGTTGTTTTGCTGAGTTGGCGAGGTACTTCAGGAAATGCACCCCTTTCTGTCTAGGTTTTAGGTCATCAGGTGAACACAAAAACTCAACAAACTCCAGCTGCTTACATGAGTTCATACCATATAGGGATGTGAAATGGTCAAACTATAGGCAGTCAGGAGACACAGGCTAGCATGCAGAAAGCATCTCCCATGGTATACTAGCATATCTTACAGCTACAATGTCCACATTGAGTCTACTGAGCTCATTGATTATATTGGTCTGTTGGCATTGTTGATCTGCATGAGATCTTCTGACAGGCTGGGACACATTCCAATTTGCAAAAGGAAGGTTTCTTGAATTTCTTAATGTTATTGCTTGGTGTGGTATTTAATTCCACTTGTTAGGCGATGACCCTATTTGCATTTACTGGAGCAATCTAGGTAAAGTTCCTTACTCAAGGTTACAACGTGAACCCGCAAACCTCCACTCCAGAGTCCAGAGCCCTACCCACTACTCCACACTACTGCCCATAGGGCTTATTCATGGAGAGGCTGTGTACTGGCTGAAAAAAATGTCTACACTTTCCTTTCCTTTTCATATAACTGCTAGCCAGGGGTGATAAGCACTTCCCACTGTTACCACAATAGGTGCAGCACATAAACCATTGTGACACATGTGCGAACTAAGAACTGAGATAAGCACTGACTTCTCGACTTCTCTCTTTCTCTTATTTTAATATGTTTTACTTGATCCCCTCCAATTGGAGCTAGTAGTTAGTCTTGCAATATTTTTAGGGAGCTTTGTTTAGTCTTACATTTTGTTTTGGGCTTCTATTGCCCTAGCACTTATTTTCTTACCCAGTTTCATGAGGTACATTTTAACAGTTCTATTCATCTTTATTTTCAGTTTAGGTTTTATTTTATTTTTACATCTCAGACTTCTAAGAACACACAAAACATGGCAGTACCTTTCAATAAAGAAAGCATCTATCAACTAATTACACGAAGAGGCAAAGTTTATGTTTGGTGTACCTCCAATCAAGACACACAAGGCATCCATTGAAGCTCTGGGTCCATTCCAGAAATGAGCAATTTGATCATAAAAAATGTTAGAAAGTGCTCATTTCAATCATATCTGATTTCATATGTCCTACATGAAATGCATTCAATTAACATCTCATTTTGAAGAGAGACTGCTAGAAAGACTGTTATAGACATAAGGGTTTATATTTTCACTCTCCAACACATCCAAATGTGATTGCAAATTTGTTTGGTTATGGCATTAACTGTCCAGTAAAGTTTACTGTCTGGAATTTACTGTTGTGATTGTGACCAAGTCTAACATGAATAAAAGTAAGTCTGTGAAGTTTACCAAATTCCTGATCAATTTTGATTTGTCATCTTCAACATTCTTCACTTTTTTATTTTTTATTTTTTATTGACGTTCTCATTACTTTTGATCACATCATCTCTTCTGTGCTGATTGGGGTGTCGGATGACTCCATTCAACAGAGACTTCCTGGGAATAAAAAGGGAGTGGTAACTGGTGGAGCCGAAGTTTCAAGTTATGACAACTGGAGCTGAACTGATGTGGATATAGTAACTGAGGAAGCTGGGGGTATTATAGCGGAGATTTGCAAGCTAAGTAGCCTTTTCCTATTTGGATTCATGCAGATAATGGGTTGATTGAAATCAGATTTCAGAAGAAGGAGAAACAGGACTCTAGAGATTGCGCTGTTTGTTGTTCCCTGCTGCCCCCTTTCTCCTCTTGGGATAGCCAATGCTGACAGTCTTGGGAAAGGAAAGTATAAAGTATTTTCAGTGCAGAGTCCTATTGGTGTAACCCCTCCAGGTGGCATGATATCCGAGAGCCCCGGGGTCCAGTCCAACTTCAGAGCAGCCTCCTGAGAAATACGGATTTGCACAATAGAGGCTACTGTATGATTGGAATCACAGCACTGGTTTTGATCTCTACCATAAAAAAGTGTACCGATAACTGAGATCTTCTAGCCTCTCTCTCCCGATACACAGTCGGACCTCAGGAGAAGGAAGACACAATTTCCATATGTGGTGGCTGTGGGACATTCACCAATAGGTGTAAAAGATTACCAGATATTGCTGTTAAAATTGTGTTACTACTCCACCCCACTCAAAATCCAGACCCTTCCTAAGGAGTAGCTAAGAGGAAAGCGAATCTAACAAGTCTGTAAGTGTGTGTATTGGTGATTGGTAAATAGAAGACAGAAAAAGCATACCCACACAACCAGATGGACACACGTGTAAGGGAAAAGAATGAAGAACTCAACTTTGGGGAAAATGGTCCCCATTTCCAGGACCAGCTTGGTTGGGGCAGGATTCAATCAAAAATGTTTGCACTGCAAGTCGCTTGCGGAAGCATTAGCGGCGTGTGTGTCCAGTGGAAATAACTGCTTATTGCTATAGTAACTACAATACAGGTGCAAAGTACTCAGAGCAAATTAGATATTGCACCCAACATCCACATAAACGATATATTGTGTATTGTTCATGCACAGAGAGAAAATTTTGTTATTGAATGTAATTTTATACGTTTTGTTCAGCAATGTGTCAGTGTTTCGATTATGTTTTTTACATATTTATTTAATGACTTATTTAATTCACTCGTTAGTTTATTCTGCTGTTGCTTTGTCCGTTGTTCTGAAAACTATTTGATGTCTTAAAAATGGTTTCCTTCTTAACACATCTTTTGTTGGAGTAGTGCCTATGATCGAGCAAATATTAATCCTCACTCATACTCATTACAACATTATGTACAGTATATTCAGCCTATATCATATATAAGGGGGGTGTTTCCATGCATGATACATTTGGCATTAGTTGAAAGTTTTACACGGAACAGAAAAGGTGGACTGTGTTCCTTTCAATTTTAAAATGAGAAAACACTTATTCCAGACATGTATATCCAACACAAGGGCAAATGTAATGCCGGCCAGTATCCGTTTATATTAGGTTAGCATATACACTGATCAGCCATAACATTATGACCACTGACAGGTGAAGTGAATAACACTGATAATCTCATTATCATGGCACCTGTCAGTGGGTGGGATATATCAGGCAGCAAGTGAACATTTTGTCCTCAAAGTTGATGTGTTAGAAGCAGGAAAAACGGGCAAGCGTAAGGATCTGAGCGACTTTGACAAGGGCCAAATTGTGATGGCTAGACGACTAGGTCAGAGCATCTCCAAAACTGCAGCTCTTGTGGGGTGTTCCCGGTCTGCAGTGGTCAGTACCTATCAAAAGTGGTCCAAGGAAGGAAAAGCGCTGAACTGGCGACAGGGTCATAGGCGGCCGAGGCTCATTGATGTACGTGGGGAGTGAAGGCTGGCCCGTGTGGTCCGATCCAACAGATGAGCTACTGTAGCTCAAATTGCTGAAAAAGTTAATGCTAGAAAGGTGTCAGAACACACAGTGCATCGCAGTTTGTTGCATATGGGGCTGCGTAGCCGCAGACCAGTCAGGGTGCCCATGCTGACCCCTGTCCACTGCCAGAAGCACCTACAATGGGCATGTGAGCATCAGAACTGGACCACGGAGCAATGGAAGAAGGTGGCCTGGTCTGATGAATCACGAGTTCAAGGTGTTGACTTGGCCTCCAAATTCCCCAGATCTCAATCCAATCGAGCATCTGTGGGATGTGCTGGACAAACAAGTCCGATCCATGGAGGACCCATCTCGCAACTTACAGGGATTAAAGGATCTGCTGCTAACGTCTTGGTGCTAGATAACACAGCACACCTTCAGAGGTCTAGTGGAGCCCATGCCTCGACTGGGTCAGAGCTGTTTTGGCTGCAATAGGGGGACCTACACAATATTAGGCAGGTGGTCATAATGTTGTGGCTGATCAGTGTATATTGTTGTTAAAATATACAAGGATTACAGCAGTTCACGAGTTGAGCATTCACTGTTACTCACATCCAGATACCGCCTAGAAATCCATGTAAGTATCCTTTCTTTCCAATATTCATGCATCTCTCTCTAAATGAACTGAACGCAACTCTTAAGAGACGAATACTGCATGGAGTGACACTGCTGTCAAAGCGGCTATAGCGTAAACATACAGTATATTTGCAATTATTAATATTTACATGAATAGGTAAAGCATGGAGTTGTCTGGATGATATTTATGGAATATGTACAGGCATATATGGATGCTTAACTTGCAAGCCAACACATACAGTGTATGAGGTTTGTGCACTGCACATGGATTCATTAAATAAATACATAAATAAATAAATAAACCGTTAAAGGCAAACTTGTACAACGTAGCGGATACATTTAGGATTGGAAACAAATATAATCTTAGCTCAATAATCTGAACAGATAATCTTCTAGGGGGTTGTCAACGTTTTGCCTTTATCCCAGGCACATTATACAAATTGGAAGTGATAACTATACCCGTTACATTGACACACGCACACACACACACACACACACACACACACTACACAAAACAGGCTCTGTGCGGTCGGATCACACACACACACACACACACACACACAGACTGACATATTACAAAGGTGTACTGTAAAGAGTATTTATGTATGGAAATGCAATTTAGACAAAGGTACAAGTATAAATATACCTGTGTAACATGATCATATATTTAACATGTATGTTTAAACATTGAACACTGGTTTCTTCATTACATATTTTGTCAGTGTGGCCACAGTGCACCCATTCTTTGGAGAGATATGGCGAGTGCCTGTAACGCAGCGTCTGCTCTCAGTACTGCACCTTGAGACACCGAGCATGAAGTTTGTACTTATTGCTTTTTACAGTAGATGGCATCGAGTGATATTAAAATTATGTACAGTCAGAGCAGCCCAATACTGTGTTACACCTGCTAGGACAATCAGGTAGATATGTTGAAGCAGTCGGTTTAACACTGTACTTATTTATTGCATTCACATAGAAACTCCAGCGTAGCGGCGGAAACAGCTGATTTACAATTAACAGCTGCTTCTCGCAGGACCGTCCTGCTCTTCTGCCTCCGGTTTCTCTTCAGTTTCAGACTCTGTGATTGGTTCGCTGTGCCTCTCGCGCTGCTCGCCCATCCCGGAAGCCACGCCCTCACGTCCACAGGCTCTTCCCCCTCGCAGCTCTTCACATTGTAGATGTAATTCAGAGGACCTGAGCTGCCAGATCACCTCTGCGACTCTTCCGCGACTTTTCGCGTTCGCACTTTGCGAACATTTTTGATTGAATCCTGCCCTTGGTGTAGCTATATGAAATAAATTTGATCTATTTCTCTCTTGGTTGTTCAAAAAATTGTAAACAAATAATAATAATAATACAATTTTAAAAAGGGTATGTGGCTAGCTCAATAACCCACCATTTAACTTCCACAGAAGTGCAACTCTGTGATGTCAGTAAACACCACACAACGTGTACACTTAGTGTACATCAGCAAACACGTGTGATAAAGTTTTTGCCAAACACACCCCTTGATGCACCAAAATTGTTCTGCTTTTGCCACTATTCATCCACTTACCACATGTCTAGTAAATATGTGCAGTATAAACCTACCTTATATTAAGGCTGTCAGTCGATTAAAAAAATTGATCAGTTAATCAATAGATTAATCGGTAGATTAATCAGGCACTTATTAAAATAAGTGTAATGGTCTTTAAGTGGTTGTGCTACACAGTAATACTTTAATAAATACTAGGCATTGGTATTACAGTAGGCTATAACAATGCTTAACGCAATGGTAGCAAAAATAAAATAGAAATGTATATTATTAAAAAATAAAAACAACACACTAAATCATAGAGTGAGAGTTTATCGACAATGCGTGACAGTGGGGGGCACAGATTATTTATCACCCGCCCAATGCATGAGATTTTAGCGACAATGATTCACAGTTTGAGATGGGGCCTCAATGCTTCAGAGCTATGCTAAATAAAACAATATTATAATGCAAAAACAAATACCGTTTAGCCACAACACGGCAGAGGATTCTCCTTCCACACTCGCTACAGCAAATGGTGTTTGCTCGCAAAGTATACTGTAAACTTTTAAGAAAAGCATTTCTTCCAAATGAAACCGAAAACCTTTACTTTGTCTTCAATATTTACTTCTGAATCCAACGCTATAGTTTTCCTATAGAAGCGCAGGGATGGTCAGTTTGAACGATTTAATTGGGTTACTCTGTGTTCCTGAATACACTGTGCAGACCCGTTCTTGACTTTTCCTAAATATATGCATTAAATATGCCTACAGCGTTTTAGCTGCATAAACGCAAATCAAGCCCAAGTCACAATCTATACCTCACCTACAGTCTAGTATTTTATGTGCTTGCAAAACACATGCATTGTATAGCATTAGAAGTGTCTTCTTTCAACTGTAATCAGATTGAGTGGACAATCACGCCGCAAATAAACACTTGTCTCGTTGTTTTGATTGTGCAGTGACGCGTTTAAAAACAAGTGCTTTGATGTTATTTATACCAATAATTGTAATGTTTTATGTTAATATTTCCATTTAAATACATGTGTACTAGTTTTATCTGATTGTTTGACATCCATTATACGACAGCGTTCAAAGAGCTATCGGCGCTTCTAGTGTTAACCGTATAATCGACATTATTAAGTTTACATTATTAATAATAATTAAGTCATTATTATAATGAAGAAGAAAAAAAACACTCTGCTCGATTAAATTGAGAAAATATTGATTGTCGATCAATTCATTAGTTGATTAATAGACCTGATTAATCGTTTAATTGAAGCAGCCGTAATATATATATATATATATATATATATATATATATATATATATATATATATATATATATATATATATATATTACACTGCAGGTATACTGTAATATTGTGTATTTGAAGGACACTACATTCTGGGGAAATGGCTCCATCTGGAGGAAACCTGGAGAATGCAGGAGTCTCAATAGTCGAGAGCCAAAAGCTCTAAATGGATATGGAAGCTCACCTGCAGTCCGTTAATGCGGGTGGGCCTCTATTTAAGTCACGGCCTACTTCTGTTTTACATCTTTCTTTTGTTACAAGGGCAATTACCTATTTTATTTGTTATGATGTAGCACCCCAACCCCAAATTATATACAATGCTAACTGCATTAAATACACCCCAGGGAATTATGCACAGGAAAAAACTAAATTATGCAAGGAAAAATACAAAATTATGAAAAATTTTGCAACATTAAATCCTTTGTAATATTTGCTTACAAATTGAATTAAATATAACACTATTTTAACCTTCTTTAGAAATATGTACAGGTATTTTGTATTTTTATAGCACACAGCATATTTGTATCACAGAATCAACTGCTTTATCATTCCTTGAAGAAAAAAAGTGACCCATTAGGTGTAAATTAAAAAACTAAATGCAGTTGTTAAATAAGGAAAATAATGACTTTTCAGCAAAATTATCCTGCTGTGAATTAGATGCTCACAAGTGCAAAAAATAAACAAACAAACAAACAATTAAACAAAAGTACTGTGCAATGTAACAAAAAAATATATGCAGTTATATTGGATACTTCTCATACTACCATAGAACAGCAGGTAGAAATTAAACAAAGCATCAAAGACTAATCAAAATTATTTTATGGTGTCGTGAAGTGTTTTTAAATTGCAAGATTGAAGTAAAGGAAAACCAGCTTTAGTTTGTCCTCCAAAAGAGATCGCCTTCGATCAGAGAGAACAAGTTGCTGCACTCAGCATCAGCTGTGTTTGTTACAGCATGTATGTATCTAAAAGCTAATGTTTTTATATTCAGGAGTTGGTCGGATGTTGCTGACCAAAACATGGCGATGTCAATTCCCTCTGACTGTTCAGCGCGCTGGATCATGTCGAGTGCCACCTTCCCGGTATACAAAGCAAACTCCTCTTCTGGAATGTCACTGAAGCCAGGAATTGAAGCATAATCCTCCTTGACATGAGACATTACAGGAACTCTTCTGGGGTTGAAAATCCATACGCATTTCAAAAACTTAATTGCGGGCTGCCCACTCTCAGTATCACTGATGTACTTCTTCAGCTTTTCAGCTACGTTGTCTACAGCTGAATGAAACAGGTGCACCAACTTGCTACTTTGATCAGTTGTTAAATTGTTGACATCTTCAGCCCTGAGAAACCTTTGAGTGTTTTCCTCCAAAAACTGAATATGTGTCTCAATGAAAAACAGCAGTTCTTCAATTTTATCAAAAGCAAAGAGAGTGCACGGTCTCTGGCTTTCAAATGTATCCATTAGTTCAATGATTGGCTTGCACATTTCATTGATGAAATGCAATGTAATCTTCAGCAATAAGCATTGGGTTTCATCTGACAGCATTCTTTCAAGTTCCTGCAGTGAGTGTGGTGCCGATTTGCCACACACAAACATTTCTTCTTCAACAAAGCCGTGATAGTGCTGAAAGTGGTTTGCATGGTACTGAACAGCAGCAAACCAGCTGTTCCATCTAGTTGCTACTGGGTCTGGTGCCATTGTTGCACTGGTAACTTTTTGCCTCAGGTAATTTAAGTACCTCATCTTCCTGTCCCCTGCTATATAGAACATTTGTGAGAAAGCTCATACCATTGCATTGACGTCCTCGAATGGCTTCCAAAAACTTTCCCCCACTAGGTTGATTATATGATCGAGGCATGTTACATGGATGCTATCGGGAAACAGTCCAGACAGTACTGTTTTATAAGCTTTTTTCATATATGCAGCATTATCTGCGTCAAAGACAACCACATTTTTGTAAGCAATTTCGTAACTTTGCACAGACTGAATGACTGCTGGAGACACGGTGCTGTGGTTTGTTTTCTGCATGAAGTGCGTGTCAGCAAGATAGGAGGACACCTTCCCAGTACCATCTATCACTAGTGGGGTGAGTAAAATGTTAAGTACATAGCAGCCTTTATCGTAAGTCATTTAATCAAATAGAACTGACACGTTCTTATCCTTTAGTTTATTTCTCAGTTTTGTAGACATCTGTTAGATCTGTTAGATCTGAAGCTGGTAACCTCCTGGAATTGCACCGCCATTCTTGATTAGGTGGTTTGCAATGGTAGATTTTCTCTGGTGGTCCAGAACAACATTGCACGTTTTACAAAAGAGTTTACCGCCATCTTCAAAAACCTGTCCAGGAAAATCTTGTTCTCTCTCTTTTGCTGTTTTATTTGCAATGTGTGACTTTTATCGTGGCGTTTTCTGGCAAAAGCGATCAATACTGTCTTCACCCTCAGCATTATCCACCATTTTTAAAGGTCTTAAGGGTTATTATGCAGCAATGCCTGACCATACATTTTATGCGTAAAATTAGATACAGGCTGGGGGCCCTGGGTAAGATACATAAAAATAAACCTTCCTGTGTTTGTTATTAATGTAAAATAATAAATGGCGGTGCCTCCACTTAAATTAAATGTACTCTGGTGTAAATACCCCTACTAAGAATTAAACTAAATAAGAATAAACAATTACAATATGTATGGAGCCAATAAACAATATTTTACTATAAAATTATAAATAAAAATATTTGAAAGTACAATATTCTCACAATAGCGCTGGCAATAGTCTCACTTTTACTGTAAGTACAAATATAATTAATAAAATATGTTTTTCAGTGGGCCCATGCACGCACACATACACACACACAATCTGTGCGCACATTCATAATAAGAAAGAAACAACCGTTGCAGGCCTGAGTCATTGCTTGGGTGCGTGGTGGCCGGAAAAAATAAAAATTGGCCCCTTCACTCAACAGAGTAAATAAAATAAATGCAGTACTCATTTAACATAACACAGGTGCTCCAGGTAGGCTACTCACAGTCCAGCCCCTCTCAGCTGCACACCCGGGTGAAACAGCGGCGAAGTGGCGTAAAACCGCTGCGGGGTGTTCAAAGAAGCTTCTCTTCCTCTCTCATAGCCAGATGAACTCTGGCTTTTCCGGTCAATAACGCTTTTCCACCGACAAGGAGCCATTGCTTAATCTGGAACCGTTCCGCGCTTTTCCACCGCAAAAAAACTGGTTCCTGGCCGCACGGAGCCGCATTTTCGGGCACCACAAACCTGCTGGCTGAAACCAAGGAACCTGTGACGTCAGGGGCCAGGGATGGGGTAAAGTCATCTCCACAAAAAGTTATTTGCTGGAGTTCAACCGCCATTTTTTAAATGCAAGTAGAGACGCGAGCAGTGAGGAGAGTTTTGATTAAAAACTAGCGAAATCAGCAGCAAACAGTGGGCTGTCGAGGAGAGACACTTTAGTAACAATATGGTCTCACCAGGTCAACTAACTAGTTAGGAGTTATCAAATGGCAGCAATGAGAGACAACTGAGCGCACCTTCCATGACAGGAAAGACATGTTACAGCAATATTATGATGATGGAGAGTTAAGGCGATGATATAGATTGGATAGAAATGTGTATTGTTAATGAACTGGTCATTAACTGGTCCTTACGGGCAGTTTCTTCCGACACTGTCAGAAATGCGGTGTTACGCCGAATTCAGTGCCCCTACGAATCATGTATCCCTGGATGGTTTGCGCATGATTAATAATTTATTAATAAATCAATTTTCTTAGCACAGGGTGAATTATTATTATTATTATTATTATTATTATTATTATTATTATTATTATTATTTTTTTTTTTTTTTTATTTCTTGGCAGACGCCCTTATCCAGGCCAACTTACAACATAAGTGCAAAAAAAAGTGCAAAATTACAGTTAAGTAAAGGCATCAATCATTACAAATTCAATTTACATTAAACAGAGCAATTCAAAATATAATACATTTTACAACTTCCAATTTACACAGGCAAGTACAGTAAGTGAGGCCATACATCCTGGACAGTAAAAGCTAAGTGCTGTCAAGATGTAGGGTCACAGTCAAGGGCTACGGGAAAGGGAGCAAGGAGGAAATCAATCAATAACACAAGAAGCATAATACAACTCTGTGAAGTAAAAGGACTAATATTATAAGTACTGTCTGAAAAGATGCTGTTAAGGTACAACTTGACTGCCAGTCAAAACCCTTCAGGTACATGTGGATCGCTTCCCAAATTTATCACAGCAACAGTAGGAACCCTTCAGTGCATTACGAGCCCAGGAAGTAAAGTCACCGACACAATGCCAGATCGATTGTCTTCAGTTTATTTTTGCAACAACACACACTTTTATACATATCAGAAATCTGATTGCCAAGAGTTCCGGGGCAGGTACATACAGATATTACAAACATATTACAGATCTAGTTGCTAGGCAGACATGAAATGTGTTCGATCTCATAACAGTCATAACACACTCAAGAGTTTCAGTTGACACAGCTGCACGGTTTGCCTAGTAGTAGATGATGTGGGATTACAGATTTTATTTCTGGTTTGTCTGAAGAGCAGCATGTATATTGTTTATATTATTAGCTCTAAGCTGTTCCTCAAAATATAATCTAAATATAGGGAGTTTTGCGGTTTGACATTTCCAAGATAGAGTCAAGAAGGCCATGAGTTCAATTGTCTAAACCTTCACAGAAATAGTTATGCGCGAGTATGTTATTTATGATATTATTTCTGAAACAATGACAAATTTCAGCCCCCTTTGCCACGACAACATTTCCTCCAGTGAGATATTTTAACAATGTTAACTCTGCAACGTCTGTTAAAGGCTAATCCTACAATAAGAATACAATACAATGAGTTACATGGTTACAGTAGGTTAAATAATCATTATGCCCACCAAACTCAATTATCCCCAACAGTTAGTATATGAATATGTTATATAAAAATCCTTACAGATGCGTCTTGAGTAAGCGCCGGAATGAGGTCAAGGACTCTGCTGTTTTGACTTCGGTGGGAAGGTCGTTCCACCATTTAGGGGCCAGGGATGAGAAGGAGCGGCTCTGGAGGAAGGAGAGTGGAAAGGAGGTAGAGTTAGTCTTCTGGCACTGGAAGACCGCAGTGGTCTGGAGGGGATGTATGGAGAGACGAGTGTCTGAAGGTAACTTGGTGCAGTGTGGTTGAGGCAGCTGTTGGTGAGGGTCAATGTCTTGAACTGAATGCATGCCGGTATCGGGAGCCAGTGGAGGGAGCGGAGCAGTGGAGTAGCGTGTGAGAATCGGGGCAGAGAGACACCAGACGAGCCGCAGAGTTCTGGATGAGCTGGAGCGGCGGGTAGTAGTTGCGGGCAGGCCGGCCAGGAGGGAGTTGCAGATCCTGAAGGCTGCTGGTCAGGATGGCCCTCCCTCCCACGCAGGACTGCTAATAGCACAATTAATGGCCGCTTAATATCTGCATACAGACAAAGACAGTAATAGACACATGCAGTTAAACTGCACAATAGCTCGTAGTAATGCTAAATATATGCTAAATATTCACAGCCTACATCGTAACGCTTCTGGTTACAGACAGGGCGTGTCGAGTGTGCTAAGTAAGTTGCTAAATTAACTAACAATAAAACAGTAAAAATGTCTGAAATAGCGAATAGGTGTAAATCCCTTAATGCATAAATAAAAATGAAAGGCTGACTTATCTTTGCATATTCGTATAGTTATATTTTCGTATATACTTGTCTACATGTGATCTCGCGTTTTGTTTTTTACAATGTATTTGTGCTGTGTGTAGATGCTGAATGAGTTTAATTTTGATGGTTAAATAGGGTTTCAAAGACAGTAGCAAAGCTTGCAAATTAAGGATGCAGTGCGCCATGGTGCTGATTATTATTGTCGTGTGTTTCTCTTCTACTCCGTGCTTGGAAACGCCCACATCCAGTGACGTCAGCGTTCGGTTCCCAAACCAGCGGAAAAGCGCTACCAGAGCACTTTCTGGATTATATCCTCCAGTCTTGTGATCAATAGTGAGTTTAACTAACTATAACTTAAATATCTCTAATGAAATAAAAATACAGGCGAGTGCAAACAGGTCCAATATTACCTTAGACAAACACGTGTTATACTCACTTGCTAGTCCCGAATAGCAATTATAACTTTATAATGCTATATCGAGTAGATATATAAAAACTAAATAACTTCCTTGTGTACAACAAATAACTATTTGACTGGTCAAACTGACTGTAGACAGCATTCATAAATAAGTTGTACAACTTACTTTTAAGGCAAACTGCAACACACATCAGTCAATGCACAAAACTACTCACTTTCAACCACGCAATCATCAATCTCTGAATTGTTTTCACCTATCCAGTGAGCAGCGCTAGCAGCAGTGAGCAAGATAGGCTGTGACTACATGTGCCTGTGTATTCTATACAAGCTATTCAAACTATTTAGAGTAACTTTATTTAAACAGACAAAATATCAGCGGGGCTACAATGAGGATATTTGTTTTGTATTCCATAAATAAAATACAGGATGCAGCCTTGTGATGCGGTGCGATGAGGGACCGCCCTGTGCGGCACTGGCCCTTCTCGGACCCAGGTCTACACTGATGCGCTGCTGCTCGCTCACTGGCTCCCTCCCTTGATAAAACAGGGAAGCGGGTGGCTTCCTATTGGGCAGACAGAGAGAGTGAACTGGTAATGAATTTTGGCTTTTGAATATTAACTAATCTACTGCTATTTGTTATTATTACAGAATAATACAGTACTACAGTTTTGTTTTCACAATTGTGACCTTTTTGTCCTTTTCCCTTCATTATAGTCTGTGGGAAATGTTTTTTTCTTTTTAATTGTGTTGAAATACCACTCAAATTTAAATTTGTTTGGTGACAATAGCATAATAAATGAAGGAATAATGTGCATTTGAAAGAATGTAGGCTATGCAGAAAATGTTCAGATTTGTACAACAAAATTCGTGCCGTTATAAGCGACACAAGCATGTGGGACCACTCAAACGAAGGCATACAAATTACAGAATCAGTTTCTGCATTGTTGATCATGATTAGAAAAACACTACCACCTATTTGTCCAAGATAAATAATAGCACACTTATGAATTATGACAATTTAATTTTCTTACAATTTATGTTTCTAACTATAATAATGCCAGAGTTATTATTAGATGTATCTCAACCCGCTGGCGGGTTGAAAACAATGGGGCTGAGTGAAATGGGTTAAATTTAAATTAAATATGTTGTTTCTGTCACATTTGAGAATATGTTTTAATTCATATCTTTGCAGCTACACTTTTACAATTTGGTAGCCAGGCCAGTTGATTTTCACTTCCATTTAGTAAAAAATAAAAAATTACGAGAACAACCACACTCTCAGGATCTTCCATTGTTGTCATCTGAAAAACCCGCCTATCTTTCAGTATCAAATTTAAAGATTAACCTACCGCATTTGGCAAGTGGTAGGGTGCAACTTTCAGACCATGCCGATATGTGCAGTGCTATAATCCGCAAATTGTGAAATTACAAAATGAAGCGGGATCGGCCGATGTAGATGGTGCTATCAAATTTTAACAATGTCATATGTGGTTTCAATAAGGTTTTAAATTCCATAATTTTGTGTTTTAATATCCTTTATTATAAACTCATCATAACTCCACGACACTACTGAAGGGAAATAAAACTGTGTAGAAGCAGGAGCGAAAGACAATCGACAATAATTCATTAAGTGTGCAGTTCTACAGAATAAAAACAGAGATACACAAATAAATTGCATACAAAGACTATGGTATTGTTTGCTGAATCTGTGATTCTTCAAGAGGCCTCTTTAAGTGTACAATCTATATATACAATCCTGATCAAGGTTTTCATGCATGTAACAATCCTCTTTCCCATGGGTACCATGCAAACCAATATCTTTTTCTTCCCAGTGGAACCAGACAAACCAATATCTCCTTCTTTCCAGGCAAGCCATGGTAAAGCATAATTCACCACAAAGCTATTTAATCGTAACATTGCATGGGCCTGGAGGTCCAAGGCAGTGAAACTGTGAGTATGTAACATGTAACAATTCAGAAAAAGATAAAGGGAGAATGACCAAATGACACCAATGACCAAATCTCCCAACATTTGGTATCTGCTGTCTTTAAACTCTTAAGTATTACTGCTGTACTGCATCTGAAAATACCATGTTTCAGCAGGTCTGAATATCACAGATGATGGGTAAAAAAAACATACAGCCACAATTCTTCACCCCACTATCAAATCCAGAGGTATGAGTATCCTAAAGTATAATTTATCTAGGGCAGGGGTTTTCAAACCGGTCCTGGAGTACCCCCTGCCCTACTGGTTTGTGTTCCAACCCACGTCTTAATTACTTAATTGAATGGTATATTGCTTTGTTAGGGTAAGGGTAAGGATTCAATTAAGCAATTAAAACCTCGGTTGGAACAAAAAGGGGGTACTCCAGGACCGGTTTGAAAACCACTGATCTAGGGTATGTATCTGATGTTATTGTATACAATAAAACAACAGCCATATTGGTGGACATTCACATATATGTTTAAAGGTAGTGCAATTTGTATAGTTACAAAAAATGTACACCAAGCTCAGGCATAATCAGAATAACAACTGAATTGTAATATACATGTACATGCACTTACCAGATACAGAAGGGGGTGGGTGGGACAAGAGCACCTTGATCATAATCCTCTGAGAATAGTAGAACTGGGGCAAAGAGAGAGGCATTTACATTATTCATGATTTATGTAAAAGTATACCATTATCACACAGTGGTAGAAAAGAAAAGCAGTCAATGCTGTCTTATTTGGGAATAAAGAAAACTTTAAACTTTCTTAAAAATTGCTTGTCAGCTCAAACTCAACTGCTGTTAAACAAAACAAGTAAGCAGTGGCTAACATTGTCACAAAACTAGCAGGCATTTATAATAATAATAATAATAATAATAATAATAATGTAATTGCACACTTGGTTATTTGTTGCTGCACTGTTAAGGGGAGGTGCTGTAATAGTCCAAGCTGTAATGCCATGAGAGGTGATGTTGCGGTCTTCGTTTCTGAGTTTTGTTGTAATACTCAGTAATGGTGCTTCTGTGTGTTTTAATTCCACTCAAGACATTTTGCTTGAGCCGAATTAAACTCATCATAAAGAAAGTCATTGTTGTATAAATGAAACTGCTATAAAGCTGTGAATTATTAATGTCATATGGCTATTTTTATAATTTCTTTGGGTACTCATGCCCAAATAGATTTTCAAATGTATTTGGTGAGATGTCAACTGTAGAGTAAAAATTACTACATTCAAATCATTAAATCTGGATTGTGACCATAGGACTTTTTTTTGTTTCGGGAGAATTAACTTTCCAACACAAACCCTCCAATCTCAGTGAAGGAGCTCATTAAAAAAATAGTTTGAAAGTCAGGATTTAGGAGAAAATGGTTGTCTTTCACGTGGTTTACATCATTCACACCTGCAAATAAGATGTATGCAGTCCTTTCAGTTTAGTTATCCCTGGTCTCCACACTACTTTTTTTTTACTGTTAACTGTTATTACTATAGTCTATCAAATTTGGAAACGTTACTACTAATAATTGCTGCTACAACGCTTTGTAGACTTGACTGTTTATTTAAAGTGTATTTAAATGTCTTCTAGTAAGGTCATAAATTGGAAGACAACCAGTACATTAAGCTCATTTCATGAAGAGCCAAGCCAACTTTGCAAGGTTTAAAAACTCAGTTCCCAGAGGGCCACAGTCATCTGACTACTGTTGCTCCAAGTTCCTGAAATGACTGATTAATACTTCCCTACAAGTTGCAAATTACAAAGAAGACACTATCTCTGAAGAGACGGAATTTAAAATAAGTAAAATAAGGGCAAGTGAAAATACAATATTAATGTATACTAAATTACAATACCTGTATGTACAGAAACTTGATAATGAGTGATAATATGTATTAATCATTAATGAAATATCACAAATAAATGACTTTTTATATACATATCCTGCAATGATGCATTTGTACCACTGGAGGGAGCTATGTCCTCAAACCACAAGATCTGTGAAACCTTTTTTAAGGTTTTCCACATACATAAGTTTTCTGGTACATTTTACTGGAAACGTTACTAAAAATGTTTTTGCAAAATAAAACATAGATTTAGTTATGTTATCTACAATTACAAATATTTATTAAAACTTATTAGTAGTAGCAGGAGGAGGAGTATTTGTTGTGTATTGAAATGTAAATACTTTTATTTCATGACCTAATGAAATGTTAATTAAACAAACATAACAAATGTGTTTTTAAGTGATGGTTTATCAAGGATGAAAAAGATGGGGATACTGATAAGGCCTTTATGATCTCTTTTCTGGTGAGCCTTTTGTAGTAGGGTGTTTTTAGACAATGGGCTGGATTAAATCAAAACTTTGACCCACCCACTAATAGAAAACTACAGAACTGTACTCAGTTGTGGTAAGTACATTTTGTAATTTGCTATTAGCGAGTGGGTCAAAGTTTTGATTTAATCTGGCACAATGTTTGTGGGGACACTGCTCAGGTCCACAACTTATATAATTCATTACTAATGTAATTTTACACTGCATTAATATAAACGTGCTGTGTTTTTATTTTGATGAATGAGATGTTTTCATTATGTTATACAATTATTTTAAGCAAATAATAAAATAATAAGAATATTTTGAATAATACCACAGTAAGATATTTTGACATTTGTACATTTAGAGATATTTACAAGCATCTTCCCTAATGTGGCCATTTTAACCATTTTGTAATAGGTTTGTCAACGAAAAACATAGATACATATGATTGATCTTCCAGAATACACATTTTATTTCTGTTTTCCAATAGAATTTTGTAATTGAAAGTAATGTGAAATCATATACAGTGATTAATTTAATTAATATTGTTAATTAGAGTATACATGTTTCTTAATGATATATTTTCAGTTTCCTAAATATTATTATTATTATTATTATTATTATTATTATTATTATTATTATTATTATTTCCAGGGTGACTTACAAAATATAAGTGCAATAATACAATATAATTCAAGACAGAGGATTGAATCAACCTGTACACAAAAACAACAGCAGAAGGGACTAACCTTCAAAACTGTAGTCAGTATCAGAACAGGTGACATTTACAGTGGCTCTCAAAAGTATTCACCCCCCTTGGACAACATGAAATCAGAATGGATTTAATCAGGAGTTTTTGCCACTGATCAATATAGAAATGTCAAAGTGAAAAATAGAATCTGCGAATTGATCTAAATTAATGAACAGAAAATTATTGAATGCATAAGTATTTATAAGCGGTGGTTACCTACATCAACAGGCTAGAGGGTCTCCACTGTTTCTGGGCGCAGCCTCTGCTTCACTCCCTGAGAGCAGTTAATCTTCCTGTCCTATCTAACACGGCGGTGGCTGAATATGCTGGAAATATATTTTTGAATACTCAATAGTAATTAATACTTATTGTGTTATTGAAAATACCATCACTTTACTTTGATACATCTGCAATATTTAAATGTATTTTGTAAAAGAAAAATCTACATGAAAATGTTGACATTGATGAACAAGTAGAACAGTAGAGCTGCCCCCCTCTGCAATGCACAAGGGTTTTATTACTTTAATTACTTCTAGGGGCCAAGAAAGATTGCAGTACCTACCCCCACACCACACCATTCATCAGATAGAATGAGTGCAATAACCAACACAGTATCAATTATATATATATATATATATATATATATATATATATATATATACAGTGAGGGAAAAAAGTATTTGATCCCCTGCTGATTTTGTATGTTTGCCCACTGACAAAGAAATGATCAGTGTATAATTTTAATGGTAGGTGTATTTTAACAGTGAGTGACAGAATAACAACAACAAAAACCAGAAAAACGCATTTCAAAAAAGTTATACATTGATTTGCATGTTAATGAGGGAAATAAGTATTTGATCCCCTATCAATCAGCAAGATTTCTGGGTGCTCCTAATCTCAGCTCGTTACCTGTATAAAAGACACCTGTCCACAGAAGCAATCAATCAATCAGATTCCAAACTCTCCACCATGGCCGAGACCAAAGAGCTGTCCAAGGATGTCAGGGACAAGATTGTAGACCTACACAAGGCTGGAATGGGCTACAAGACCATCGCCAAGCAGCTTGGTGAGAAGGTGACAACAGAGGATCTTGTTAATGATCTCAAGGCAGCTGGGACCATAGTCACCAAGAAAACAATTGGTAACACACTACGCTGTGAAGGACTGAAATCCTGCAGCGCCCGCAAGGCCCCCCTGCTCAAGAAAGCACATGTACAGGCCCGTCTGAAGTTTGCCAATGAACATCTGAATGATTCAGAGGAGAACTGGGTAAAAGTGTTGTGGTCAGATGAGACCAAATTCAAGCTCTTTGGCATCAACTCAACTCGCCGTTTTTGGAGGAGGAGGAATGACCCCAAGAACACCATCCCCACCGTCAAACATGGAGGTGGAAACATTATGTTTTGGGGGTGTTTTTCTGCTAAGGGGACAGGACAACTGCACCGCATCAAAGGGACAATGGATGGGGCCATGTACCATCAAATCTTGGGTGAGAACCTCCTTCCCTCAGCCAGGGCATTGAAAATGGGTCGTGGATGGGTATTCCAGCATGACAATGACCCAAAACACACAGCCAAGGCAACAAAGGAGTGGCTCAAGAAGAAGCACATTAAGGTCCTGGTGTGGCCTAGCCAGTCTCCAGACCTTAATCCCATAGAAAATCTGTGGAGGGAGCTGAAGGTTCGAGTTGCCAAACGTCAGCCTCGAAACCTTAATTATTTGGAGAGGATCTGCAAAGAGGAGTGGGACAAAATCCCTCCTGAGATGTGTGCAAACCTGGTGGCCAACTACAAGAAACGTCTGACCTCTGTGATTGCCAACAAGGGTTTTGCCACCAAGTACTAAGTCAAAGGGGTCAAATACTTATTTCCCTCATTAACATGCAAATCAATTTATAACTTTTTTGAAATGTGTTTTTCTGGTTTTTGTTGTTGTTATTCTGTCTCTCACTGTTAAAATACACCTACCATTAAAATTATAGACTGATCATTTATTTGTTAGTGGGCAAACGTACAAAATCAGCAGGGGATCAAATACTTTTTTCTTTGAACTACAGAAGTGGACAGCTTTTATACAATACATGACATGTGGGTCTGTGGGCAGGGACAGTCACAGATTTCCCAGATTGTTGTCTTTAGATCAGGTTTCTGAATGTTTGTGGCTGACTTCCTGAGGAGGGTTAGGGTTAGGGTGTCATCATGAACAAAGGCTAAGAGGATTTAAAAACTTGCAACTAACTGATTGGTGATTTTTAAGAAATGTCTTTAAACTATCATGTGTAGGGCACTTCTTAGAGCCTCTATATATCGTACATAAAAAAAAGAATTAAAAACGTTTGAGTTTCGTTTTGAGTTTGCAACGGGGCTGCTGAAGAAATAAGGTGCTTTAACATCATTTTTACAAAGATGTAAATTATAATCACACACACACTACACCTCACCATCAAGACACAAAAGCAGAGTGCATGTTTCAACGTTAAACTGTTTATTTGAAAATGCAAATCTTTGTAAATAATGTAAGTCACATTTTTGTTGTTTAGAATTGCATTGTAGAATTCTAGCTACACCAGGCAGTAGACATCATTCATGCCCAGCTCCCCCACAATAGCTTGCCATATATTATTTGTCTATATTTATTTGCTCTGTTGTATAGGTCTTCGTGATTAGACACGCAGATGATAAGCTTTTCCCCCAATCCACATCTTCCTTGCATGTTTTATTGGTCGATGGCATTTTTAACGCACGTAAAGTCAGATCAAATTGAACTTGTTTCACAGTCAGTATGCAAGGTGGGAAAGGGAATATACACACTCCTTTTTTCCTCTTTCACGCATGTCTCTCTCTCATTTCAGAAAAAAAACATTCTACCGCCATAGTCCAGTATTGGACTGCCGTTGAAGCTATTTGATGTAGAAAAGCCTGTAAACACTGAATTTTATGTGTTTTCGTTATTTTTTATTATTTATCAAAACAGTTTAGCACCTTTCAAACTGAAGAGTAAAACAGCTAGGATTTTTGTATTCGATTAATCGTAGTAGTAATTGTCAGATTCAGCGATTATCAAGATAGTCATTTGTTGCAGTCCTAAACCCCAACTATGACACTCTCTCCCTCTTCTTCTGCTAATAACCTAGGAGTCATCCTCGATTCTGTGCTCTCCTACACTCAGCACATCACCACACTGACACGCACCTGCAGATTCTTCCAGAGCAACATTATTATTATTATTATTATTATTATTATTATTATTATTATTATTATTATTATTATTATTATTTCTTGGCAGACATATGCCGGATCCGACCTTTTGTCACCGACTACTCAACTCAGCCGCTCGTCCAGTCTCTGGTCCTCTCCCGCCTGGACTACTGCAACTCCCTCCTGACCGGCCTGCCTGCAACTACTACCCGCCGCTCCAGCTCATCCAGAACTCTGCGGCTCGTCTGGTATTCTATTTGCCGCAATTCGCACAAAGTACTCCCTCCACTGGCTCCAGGTCTTGGCTCACATCCAGTTCCTCACCTACCGTTCTTGACCAGAATGCACCGAGCTACCTTGAGACCCTGACCTCTCCCTACATCCCCTCCAGACTTCTCTGGTCTTCCTGTGCCAGAAGACTAACTTTGCCTGCTCTAGACTTCACTTCCTCCAGAGCCCACTCCTTTTCATCCCTGGCCCCTAAGTGGTGGAATGACCTTCACATTGAAGTCAGGACAGCAGAGTCCCTGACCACCTTCTGGTGATTACTCAACTACTGAACTGTTCTGTCTTAACATTACTTCCCTTTTTTAAATTCTTTTTAAACACATTTGACAATATACCCTAGCATTTTGTTTGCCTTTTGTATTGCTTCCCCACATTGTTTGGATAGGGAGAGTGAGGAATCCACATAGACTCCTAGGTCTTTCTCATGCGTTACTTCTTCAAGTTCTATTCCTCCCATAGTGTAATTATAGTGGACATTTTTGTTACCTGCTTGTAATACCTTGCACTTGTCCACATTGAAATTCATCTGCCAGGTGTCGGCCCACAACTGAATATTATCTAAGTCCCTTTGAATAACCTGTGCTGTCAAGATTGTATCTGCTGAGTCACCTACACTCACCTAAAGGATTATTAGGAACACCTGTTCAATTTCTCATTAATGCAATTATCTAACCAACCAATCACATGGCAGTTGCTTCAATGCATTTAGGGGTGTGGTCCTGGTCAAGACAATCTCCTGAACTCCACACTGAATGTCTGAATGGGAAAGAAAGGTGATTTAAGCAATTTTGAGCGTGGCATGGTTGTTGGTGCCAGACAGGCCGGTCTGAGTATTTCACAATCTGCTCAGTTACTGGGATTTTCACGCACAACCATTTCTAGGGTTTACAAAGAATGGTGTGAAAAGGGAAAAACATCCAGTATGCGGCAGTCCTGTGGGCGAAAATGCCTTGTTGATGCTAGAGGTCAGAGGAGAATGGGCCGACTGATTCAAGCTGATAGAAGAGCAACTTTGACTGAAATAACCACTCGTTACAACCGAGGTATGCAGCAAAGCATTTGTGAAGCCACAACATGTACAACCTTGAGGCGGATGGGCTACAACAACAGAAGACCCCACCGGGTACCACTCATCTCCACTACAAATAGGAAAAAGAGGCTACAATTTGCACAAGCTGGACAGTTGAAGACTGGAAAAATGTTGCCTGGTCTGATGAGTCTCGATTTCTGTTGAGACATTCAGATGGTAGAGTCAGAATTTGGCGTAAACAGAATGAGAACATGGATCCATCATGCCGTGTTACCACTGTGCAGGCTGGTGGTGGTGGTGTAATGGTGTGGGGGATGTTTTCTTGGCACACTTTAGGCCCCTTAGTGCCAATTGGGCATCGTTTAAATGCCATGGCCTACCTGAGCATTGTTTCTGACCATGTCCATCCCTTTATGACCACCATGTACCAATCCTCTGATGGCTACTTCCAGCAGGATAATGCACCATGTCACAAAGGTCGAATCATTTCAAATTGGTTTCTTGAACATGACAATGAGTTCACTGTACTAAACTGGCCCCCACAGTCACCAGATCTCAACCCAATAGAGCATCTTTGGGATGTGGTGGAACGGGAGCTTTGTGCCCTGGATGTGCATCCCACAAATCTCCATCAACTGCAAGATGCTATCCTATCAATATGGGCCAACATAAAGAATGCTTTCAGCACCTTGTTGAATCAATGCCACGTAGAATTAAGGCAGTTCTGAAGGCGAAAGGGGGTCAAACACAGTATTAGTATGGTGTTCCTAATAATCCTTAAGGTGAGTGTATTTTAGTATTATCTGCAAATTTGACAAGTTTGCTAACTATCCCAGAGTCCATATATCGTTTACCCCCTAAATATTTGACATTTTGTATCATTATAGTGATAGATACACCCACGAAAAAGCTAAAGATTCCATTGGCACTACATTTCTACATTTTAGAAATTTCTTCCAGCATAGCCGAGAGCATGAGAGGCCAACAAGTCACCTTGTCCCACAACCTGGAGTGCTGACTAGGCACCTCCCACCGCAGAGGGATGATAAGGCACCCCACCACGAAGGACTGATAGTGCACCCACAACCCGAGGGCAAACAAGTCATCGCCACCCAAGGGCGGTTGTTCCACCGCCCCATCTGGAGGGGAGGCAACTATTAAGCCTAGGCTTAAACCATGGACCCCAAGAGATTTATATTCTCCTATAACGATCTACCGTCCCATAGGAGTTTTTGTTTTTCTCTGCTCCGTGCCTAATGATTTACTTTATTTTATTTTATTGTTTATGGTTAATGTATTTGTTAATTTTCTGTTTGTCTGTTTTCAATTTGTACAGCACTCCGTGGCTACCCTGTGAAATTGATTGACTGATTAATTGATTGGTTTTCATTAAAGACTTCCACTTAATTTACGTAAACTTAGGGTATTTTTCAGGTATTCTGTATACTGTCTCTTATTCTGAAGGGTTTTAAATCTGTTGAGCACAGCTGGACAGACATTCTGTGATTCAGGAATCAGGCCAGGATTTTATAAGAATAAACTGATGTTCAAAGAATGTATTTCAAAGCTTAAGTTAATTAAATTCAAAATGCATATATATTTCATATTTTTTCCATCAGCATTCATACACTTGAATACCAGTCTTCTGTTCTGAGTCATTCATATATCACACTCACCCTTTCATCCTATCCACCACTGTGGGCAAATGTTTTTAAACCCCCTGTATTTTTAAAAGAAGCATATTTTAAGATATCCTCAGGGAATATCTCTGAAGGGAGTTCACACAAAGATAAAGTATAATTTCAGGTTCAAAACCAAAAGAAAAACATAGTTCAGTTTATTTTGCAACAACAGTTAATTTTCCTTTGGGGAAAAGGAGAATAATAAGGGTTTCCAAAAGTAACAATGGATATGTATTATTGGAATTTAACATCCAGTTACCACTATGAACCGGCAAAACATTACCAGCATTTGCTGGTTATTGTAATTCCACATCACATTCCTCCATTTCAAAGGAAGGCACAAACAGACATCTTTGGGATGATGGGGAGAGTTTCAGCTGCAAATTCTTTGTTGCTTTCAATATTATATTTTGTATATACGATACCTTTACAGAATTGCATGTTTTATAACAATCCAATACGTTGCCCAACAGCTTACAGAGCATTACACTTCAACACATTGTTGAGTAAATCATGCTTCACTGAAGACATATTACTACCCCAGAAAACTATATATATATATATATATGACCACAGAAGATGACTAGAGGCTCTCATTAGTCCTTAATCATTGAGATTCTTATTAGCTTATTCTCACTTTCTATTATTTATTTCAATTAGTTTCTAATGTTTAGTGTGTGGGTTGTTTTTCTTTATGTTGTATGTGCCCATGTGTCTTTTGATGAATTGTTTAATTACCTGTAAGTTTTGTTTTATTAAGCCTCAACATCTAACAGGCACACCTGTAGCTGGAGAAGTGCATAGCCATAACAACTGCATTCCACAGCCCTTCCACACCTGAACACACTCTCCGGTAACTGAGCTCCCTGGTTTCAAAAAGGAGCTTCTGCGCATATGGCAGTGTTCTTCTCCACAATATGGAGCAGCACAAACAACAACAGGGGTGCTGTCATTCTGAGCACAGTGTCAGAATGAAGAAAAAGTATTCAAACCAGGGAGGGGTTTCATGCTGAGCCAAGGAAATGTGCTGCAATGAAGAAATACTGAAGCTAAGTATTGCTGCTTGCAGTGGTCCTCCCTCTAGTGGCTGCATATAAAAATGCAGAACCATTTGTGGGAGATTGTTTGCTTTCTATACATATGAACTGTACCTAGCATATTGTTCACATTTTCCTAAATTATAATTTATGTCCATTATTTAATACCAGTAAATGGATCTGATATTTTATGATATGAATAATGTATTTTATAATTTTGTACAATACTGGAAACCATATGTTATGGGCACGTGTGGGATTATGCTGTGTTCCTCCTGTCCATTAGGTGGTGTCATTGGATGGGCTATTTGACTCCATTGACATTGATCACCCTTATCCATGAGTGCTTTGGAGTGCACTATTCACCCTTCTGTTTAATTCTGCCCTGTCTGATATGTCTGTTATTTTAGTTTGTTTTCTTCCCGGTGTGTTACTTTCACAACTGCACACAAGCTTTAATTAAACCACATTTTGTAAATTGCTTACTTTTTTATTTTTCTGAAAGCATCCATGTGTATCTCCTGTTAGGTATGTTGGCAAAGTAGTTAGTGATTACATTCTCTGGTAGATTCCAGGGCACTTTTCTCAATCAAGGTACAATAATTACAAGGTGCTCTATTCTAATGTCCCATTAAGCTTCTCAGACAGGTATTCAGACATCTTAAAGCACTGAATGAAGCTAGGCACTGGGATTTGTAGGGTAAAATGTTGCACTTTCTTTTCATTTGGACAAATGAGGGGGTTTAACAGCTGGTACACATGTTGTGATTTTCTTTATTTGTGAGTCAAAAGACTTTCAGCATAGATAATTTCTGCTTTAAGTTCTAATGTGTAGTTTGCTAGCATATTTAAGTTCTCTAAGGAGAAAGTTTTGCAAGTGTGAACTACCTTAGAAATGCTTTGATACCTTAGAACCTCTGGTCCAGTTCAGAAAACATCCAGTCTAAACAAAGTTAGAACAATTTTGTAATTAAATTGTTGAGTCTACTAACATCCTCACTTGCGCCACTTTTAACAACATGTGTGTTTCCTTCTTTGCAGAGCTGTTTCCTTGATGTCAATGTTCTTGTTCATATCCTTTAAAGTGTTGTCTATTACTTATTTAAGATCTGCTGCTTTTGCCAAGGTTTTCTTTAGCAACTTGTGGAAGCCCTCTTGTGCTTAAGAGATTGGGAAAAAACAAAGCAGTACACTGCAGGCAACTTGTGTAGTTTTGCTTACAGACTGATCACTGTTGTAGACTAAATATTGAAAGGCATCAAATAACAGCTGGAAAAATTGATAAGCACCTTTACCAGGCTTGACCAGTGATTATCTGAAACCTGTACCAGCTTGCTTTGCTTCAGCCCTAGTTAAGCTTGAACATTGTTGAATCTCATGTGATTTATTAGTGACACACTAAAAAACTAATTCCAGTGTATTAAACAAATCTGTAGATTCTTTATCTGACTTATGTGTGTGGTATAGCATGGACATATTTAAAGTTCTGTAGAGTTCTGAACTATATATCCTTCATTACATTTTGTGATTAAATCTATTTGGTGTTCAAGGGCAAATCCTGAAGGATGGATATTTGCAAAACAATCGTCAGGCAGTTTGTTGTTTAATTTGTGATTTATGTTTTCTTCTGAAGAATTTATCATTTTAACTCAGTTAAAAAAAATAGATAGGTTCCAAAGGAATACACATTGCAATAGTAATTAATTTATTTGCATGAGAACCAGGAGAAGACAATAATATCAAACAGCAGAGTTCTTATTCACAGTGTAGCAGGTTTTTTTTTTTTTTTTTTTTTTTTTGCTCACTGAAAATGATTGAGCAGTTTTGAACCATATTAATTAGTTTGAAAACCATGGACTTGGTCATGTGGAATGACTACAGCTCTTAGACACTGGCAACAGCAGACTAATAAAATTGCATTAAATATTAAACTCACAGAGTTATTTGAGTTAAAATCTCAGTGCATTTTGTGCTCTGCTTTTGTGGTTCATGCAGATATTATAACATATCACACTGAGGTTCTTGACTTCATTTGTTACACACTGCATACGTCTGCATAAGAAACAGGGAATTGTATATTGAAATGTATTTGCATTACTATACGATAAATATTGAGGCACAGTGTGGGCCATGCTGGTGATGGAGGATTTGGAAGTGTCATCATGAAAGTCTGATCCATGTTTGTATTCTTTGGGGGTTGTACAGTATGTATAACTTTGTGTGTGTGTAAAGAGAGAGGGTCCTTCTCTGGTATTAATAATCTCATAATTAAGTGCAAAAATGATGCAGATACTGCAGATGACACAAAGAAGCATCAAAAAATGATAACTTGGAATAACAAGAAGAGATAGAAAAATAAATTAATGGAGTACAAACAAATAGTTGACATTGTGTAAAGAGTGAAAATGGCCATGGGTCAGACACATTGCAATAAGAACAGATCAAAGATGGACAAAATAAGCTATTGAATGGATACCAAGATGACAAGAGACCTAGAAGATGACCACATAAAAGATAGAAAGATGAAATCATAAACTTTGCAGGCTGGACATGGAAGAGAGAACCTGTAGGTCGAAGCAAGTGGAAACATTTTGGGGAGGCCTTCATTCAACAGTGGATCGATGTAGGCTGATGGTGACGGTGATATACTTTGAGGGAAAAAAGTATTTGATCCCCTGCTGATTTTGTACGTTTGCCCACTGACAAAGGAATGATCAGTCTATAATTTTAATGGTAGGTGTATTTTAACAGTGAGAGACAGAATAACAACAAAAAAATCCAGAAAAACACATTTCAAAAAAGTTATAAATTGATTTGCATGTTAATGAGGGAAATAAGTATTTGATCCCCTATCAATCAGCAAGATTTCTGGCTCCCAGGTGGCTTTTATACAGGTAACAAGCTGAGATTAGGAGCACTCTCTTAAAGGGAGTGCTCCTAATCTCAGCTCGTTACCTGTATAAAAGACACCTGTCCAAAGAAGGAATCAAACAATCAGATTCCAAACTCTCCACCATGGCCAAGTCCAAAGAGCTGTCCAAGGATGTCAGGGACAAGATTGTAGACCTACACAAGGCTGGAATGGGCTACAAGACCATCGCCAAGCAGCTTGGTGAGAAGGTGACAACAGTTGGTGCGATTATTCGCAAATGGAAGAATCACAAATTAACTGTCAGTCTCCCTCAGTCTGGGGCTCCATGCAAGATCTCACCTCGTGGAGTTTCAATGATCATGAGAACAGGAATCAGCCCAGAACTACATGGGAGGATCTTGTTAATGATCTCAAGGCAGCTGGGACCATAATCACCAAGAAAACAATTGGTAACACACTACGCCGTAAAGGACTGAAATCCTGTAGCGCCCACAAGGTCCCCCTGCTCAAGAAAGCACATGTACAGGCCCATCTGAAGTTTGCCAATGAACATCTGAATGATTCAGAGGAGAACTGGGTGAAAGTGTTGTGGTCAGATGAGACCAAAATCAAGCTCTTTGGCATCAACTCAACTCACCGTGTTTGGAGGAGGAGGAATGACCCCAAGAACACCATCCCCACCGTCAAACATGGAGGTGGAAACATTATGCTTTGGGGTGTTTTTCTGCTAAGGGGACAGGACAACTGCACCGCATCAAAGGGACGATGGACGGGGCCATGTACCGTCAAATCTTGGGTGAGAACCTCCTTCCCTCAGCCAGGGCATTGAAAATGGGTTGTGGATGGGTATTCCAGCATGACAATGACCCAAAACACACAGCCAAGGCAACAAAGGAGTGGCTCAAGAAGAAGCACATTAAGGTCCTGGAGTGGCCTAGCCAGTCTCCAGACCTTAATCCCATAGAAAATCTGTGGAGGGAGCTGAAGGTTCGAGTTGCCAAATGTCAGCCTCGAAACCTTAATTATTTGGAGAGGATCTGCAAAGAGGAGTGGGACAAAATCCCTCCTGAGATGTGTGCAAACCTGGTGGCCAACTACAAGAAACGTCTGACCTCTGTGATTGCCAACAAGGGTTTTGCCACCAAGTACTAAGTCGAAGGGGTCAAATACTTATTTCCCTCATTAACATGCAAATCAATTTATAACTTTTTTGAAATGCGTTTTTCTGGATTTTTTTGTTGTTATTCTGTCTCTCACTGTTAAAATACACCTACCATTAAAATTATAGACTGATCATTTCTTTGTCAGTGGGCAAACATACAAAATCAGCAGGGGATCAAATACTTTTTTCCCTCACTGTACAGTATATGGCAGTAACGCAGGTTTTAAATCCAGCACTGTCTGCACATGTACTATTACAATAACACATAAACTATACATACTTTAATACTTTGTTCTATAAAGGTAGCAATAGCCTTTGGAGAGAGTAGCTCCGCACTCTTTGCGATAGCACCTAACACACCTTTCCCCCACTGCCCCCTTATATTAGGGTGGTCAATTGATTTTTTTAAAAAATAATTAAAGCTGTTGTACACGTAAATGGTTAGATTATGGTTTAACTTAGATGTGCAATACCAAACACACTAAATTGTGTCTTTTTATGCACCAAAAACATGTTTTTTTGTTTTGTTTTGTTTTTATCAAATCCGCCATCTTGGATTTTCTTTAACTAGCGTCATTAAAAATATGTTTTAAAACTTAATGAAAGTAAAAATATTAATAACCTGCACATTTATCATAGTACATAGCTGAAACGCAACTCTGTGCAGTTGCTCAGTGTTCAGATTGCAGTGTCGCAGCAGAGCGGACGCCATTCACACACTGAGCATGCGCTGACCATGCACCTGTAAGCGTGGACTTTAGCATTGATTCGATGTGTTGTTAGTATTGCAACAAAAATACAGATTTATACAATACAATAAAACGTTCCTACAGTATAGAAATTAAATTAGACGATATGTAATATTATATTCAGTGCATATTTACTTTCAGTTATGTAGTGTGAACTGCAAACGCAAGTTCATTTTTTAAACTGATCAATAAATCGGTTTACTATTGGTCATCATCGTGTCCTGTTAAAACTGCGTATCTATTCCTAGTAGGACTGCAATATGTTTGCAACACATTACTGTAACGTGATCAAGTACTAATACAAATAACTGCAGGCACAGTGAAAGACTGTTTTATCAGTGTTTTATAGACAACACATTGATTGTAAATAGCTTACAATGTAATTTCAAACAGTTCAGAAAATATTAATCACAAATACGTAGCGATCTGGGAGGGGGGGTCATGTGGGGTATGTGTATATGTGTTTAAGGTTACGTTGCTGTGATGCTTATGTAACTTTGGTGTTTAGTTACTTCTGGGGGTCGGGGGTTGGAGAGTTAGAGAGAACAAGAGCTAGAGAGCCGAGTCAGTCAGTCAGTCAGCGAAGTCCGGATCCAGCCTTAAGAAGTCTGTTCGCAAATAAAGTTATTGTTGGTTTACATTCTGCGCCTCCTCCGTTATTTCTGCACAGCGTGGCGGAACCACAACGAATGGTGCTCATTACAATACATTAAAAACGGCAGGAAATTCTTCCCAGAAAATAAAAATCAACCATGGAAACTTCTCATTTAATCAACACTTTATTTCAGAGTTTTCTGAAAGAAGAATAACAAACATCACATTTGTTAAAGTTAATGTAGCTCTACCTTCATGTAATTTGACCTCTTTTTGTAAAATTACAAAATAAGGAATAGCATTTCCTGTGGCTCTCATCTTCTCTCTCATCAACCAGTTAAAAAACCCAAAATAGCTCTCACAGCTGGCATTGGTTTATGCAGCTGACTGCAGCTTTCTGTGCAGCTCTGCTGATACCTCAGCATACCGCCCATGCTCTAGGTGATCAGCTAACATCCTGCAGCACACTTTAACAAGACTACCCACAATGAACTCCACTACCTGCAGAGTCATGCTGTCATAATCTGCTGTTGTCTGCTCTGTAAGTTTCTGAAGGACAGCCTCCACACTCACAAGAACATATAAGAAAGTTTACAAATGAGAGGAGGCCATTCGATCCATTGTGCTCATTTGGTGCACTTCTCAATCACTTCTACATCATCAAACAATTGAACATCTCCTTTAACAAAACTCTCGCCATCTGACTGCCATGCCTTCAGTTGGCGGACAAGTTCCTGATACCTGTCATTCATCTCAATAATATGCTCCTTCCTTCACAAAACTCTCAAAAGAGGCTCTGTCACCATTTTACAAATTAATCCAAGTGCCCTACATCCTGTCAAGTACTGTCTAACATTTAGATCAGCAAAAACAGCTTCCACCAATTTGTTTTCATGCTGAATTTCTCAACTGAATTCCAGCAAATCAGAGTACAGGTAAAAAAAACAGCTGAATTGAAAAACATAACATTGATTATGTTACCTTTGCTTGGTACCAGTGGTACAAATTCAGATGTATCCTTGCCTAACAGAAATGTCTCAAATTGCACTGGTTTTCCATTTTTTTCACAGCCTCTCTCCTGCACTGCCTTGCATACAGTTCTGATCAATCTTACTGTCCCGCTTTCTCCTATTGTTTTGTGTACCCAATGTAAGCACAAACTACCTGCTTTGTCTCCACCAAAAATGAATCTCTCCCAGATAGAAAAGTGTTATATCAGCTTGGTGGGCCAAACCATCAACTAAATGCAATTCACAGAAAAGCTCATTTACAAGTCTAAGTTTAGCCTCATCAGCCTCACTGTGCTGTTCAAAGTCTTCCACGATCTCTGGAAGAATATCTGATCTGTACTGAGACAAAATGACATTGATATTTTTTTTCTCAGTTGCAGCTCTGTCCCTCATGAGATTTGTATTTTTTATGATAATTTCACACTCACAAAAATGTACATTCAAGTCACATCCCCCACTTCTGACTATGTCCTGAACCATTTCTCTGACAGTCTCAATTGTACACTGAGCAGAGCCTGATGCCTGTTCCCTGAGTCCTTAAAGCATCCTTGTACCATCCTTAAAAAAGATGCCAGCAGTGCCATACCTGTGATACATTCCTATCTTCCAGGACTATATATTTGCAGAAAGTGTCTCCTGGAAGTCTTTCTGTGTACGACAGTTTTTTAAAAACTACTCTAACAACCTGAGATGCCATATGTGCGCTAATTCCCATATTAGCAACTAAGTCCATATACACTTCACTTACAGCATCCGTGTATCTATTTTCCATGTATGTTTTGGTCTTGTTCTCTAAGAACTTGTCCAACTCTCCCTTCACTTCTTCATACTCGCCCTGCCAGAACAGCACCTCTTCATTTAACTCTAACCTTGTCTGCCACACTTAAGTTCTGTTCACCATCCATTGCAGATTTTCTTTTATAGTTATTCAGTTTCATGGTCTCTTTTCTTCTACTATGCACCTGCTTCTGCATCTCTTCCTTTAGCACCTAAATGCTCTGCTCTAACTTAGCATTAGCCAATGCAATCTGATCTTTCTCCTCCCTAAATTGAAGTACCTCTCTCTGCATTTCTTGATTTTTGTAATCTCTGCGTCTAATCCTTTTATTGACATTTCTAACAATCATCTGGGCTAATTTGTCTGAAACGGTTCTCAATTCTTTTTTCAGTTTAACTATCTTCACCTCAGCTTCATACAACCGAACCCCCCTCTCTTTCCTCTCTGTGTCTATTCTGTCTCTTTCATCTACCAGAAGCTTTCCATTCTGAGGTCAAGTCGTTCACTTTCCTCATCTCTTTTCCTATCCCATCAACTGCAGAATCCACATTTTGCAAATTAAGCAAATGGCTCTCCGGGCTTCCTGCACCTGTATCTGAAGCCTCGCCATCTCCAGAGTCATGCATGATTGTTTCAAATGGCAGTGTGAAACTAGGATTCAGTTTATTCGTTTCCTGTCTGTCATATTCATTCATGCATTTTTCATCATAATATGGGCAATAATACAAATGTACACTTCAAATGAATCCCGCATGCAACAACAACAGAGAGCATGCATTGACACTTTAAATTAAAAAGACGAAACAAGGAAATAAGAAATACAACATTAAAATTCCAATCAAACCTGACGGTCATCATCGCTTATTATAGAATGGAATGTTGGAATACACGCGCGCTCCCTTTGCTGAGGGGAAATGGCAGTTCGTGGTTGAATTTTTTTTCCCCCCAGAAATATACAATGTATGTTGTATTTCAAACCTTGTGAATTACAGAGCCCAAAAGTTTGGCTTAGTTCTGTATAAAAACTGAAAGTAGAGGGGTACGGCCACCTCTCATATCAGTGGCAACACAGGCATTTTATGTTCAACTAGCAGCACTCGATAGGTTGCATATGCAACTGTGGTTATCTGAGAAAAGAAGCACTGCCCAAGGGGGAGGGGTTTTCCAGCACGCACGCTGGAACGTATCGAAGACATTTGTCTATCAAAGCTACCATTGGCCCTTGTGCCCATAACTCAAACAGGACCCTTCCGCTTCCTGTTTGTATAAAAGGTGCTCAGCTTTTCAATGATGTCTGCACAAAGACTTCCTCTTTTTGTCGGGAGCTAGAACTCCCGGGCGACCTTGCAACCCGTGGGCAGTGCTTCTTTTCTCAGATAACCACGGTTGCATACGCAACCTATCATTATCTTTCGAGTTAGAAGCACTGCCCAAGGGGGAGGGGTTACAGTATAACCAAACTGTCGCAAGGGAGGAGGCAGCGTGCTGGTAAGAGAGAGTGGCAACAAGAACCAACTCAAGTGCCTTCCGCTGGACACAGCAGCAGTGGCCTCCAGCACATCTAGCATAGCTAGGGTGGGGCCACAGACTGTATACATATATACATAGCGAGGCACACTTGCCCTCACTAACAGGCCAACGAGGCGCTACCAGCAGAACTGTCACTCGTTCCTGCCTGATCTTCTCCAGAACCACTTGGAAAAGAGGGAACGGTGGGAATGGGTAGAGGAGACCGCGTGGCCACATGTGGACTAGCGCATCCATCCCCAGGTTCCCTGACTGATCCCGAACGGAGAACCATGGGGACAATGTGTGGACTCTGCCGAAGTGAAGAGGTCCACCTCAAAGCTGCTTGAATCACTAGCGGTTGGTGGTGCCATTCTGACACGGGGGGGTTCCCCGAGAGAGGAGGTCCGCCACCGTGTTGGAGATGCCCGGGAGGTGAGCTGCTTTGATGGAGCGCAGCTGAGGCTGCGTCCATAGAAGCAGACCACGCACTAGCCGAATAGTGTGTGCAACCGAAAACCTCCCTGCCTGTTGATGTAGGCAACCACCGCTGTGTTGTCTGTCTGCACTAAAACATGACTGCCCCGAAGGGCCAGCATGAAGTGAAGGAGACCGAGGAGCATAGCTCGTAATTCCAGTTGAGTCCAACTTCCCCGGACTCTCTGTCCATGGCAGACAGCTCCCCAACCCTGCTTGGAGGCGTCTGTTGTCAAAACCACTCGGTGGCAGATTGGCCCCAAGGACACACAGAGAGTTAAATTTTAAGGGCTCTGCCACCAACGGAGCATGCTTGAGTGACTGTCACTCGACATGCTCTGTCACGGCAAGGATGCATCCCATGGGACCTGAACCACCACTGCAGAGGCCTTAGATGAAGGAGGCCGAGGGGGAGGGTTTGGGACACAGCCGCTAGAAGGGGGCAGGCTCTCAACCGGAAGAGGGAGAGACGCACGTATGGAGGCAACACTCTCTGGCACCAGCGTGGACAGCATGGCAATGGAATTGACTGCTGAGTTGGCACAAGACAGCTCTTCTCTCTGTTGACCTGAAGGAGAGGCGGTCGAGGATCAGGCTCGTGTGGCTCTTGAACCTGCTCCCTGGAGTTCGAACAGACCAGCCAGTCATCTAGATAATTGAGGATGCGGACCCCCATGCTGGGCAGCCAGCATTGTGTCCATTCACTTGGAGAAAGTTCGAGGGGCTAGACTTTTTCATTGTATATTGTATTGTTAGGATTTACTGACAGATATAATTGTGTGTCGTCTGCGTAACTGTGAAAGTTAATATAATGTCGTCGAATGATATCACCTAAAGGGATATCATCTGTTTAGTCTCTGTTTTTCTAGCCCATAGTGCCAACGGTGTGCCATGGACATGCAATTGCACAACTGTCTTTGGAAATGTCCTGCACTGCATTACCAGTATCTGAGCATGACTGCCTTCTTGTCTTCCAGCAACAGCCCCCTCTGAGGGTCCAACGAGGCACCTTGTCCCCCACCATGGAAGTCTGATGAGGCACAACCCACCCCAGAGGCACCTCACCACGGAGGGTCAATGGGGCATCCACACCCAAGGTCTGACGAGCCATCGCAACCCAAAGTCTGTTGATGGTCCAACCCCCCCACCCCTGATGGCCGGCGAGAGGCGTCCTCCAGAGGGAAGAGCACAGCCAGCAGCACTGATCAAGAACTTTCTGATCTCCTTGATGCTGTAATAACCATACTGCCTGGAGGGGAGGCAACAATTAGGCCTAGGCCCTAAGCCGTGGACCCCCAGAGATTCATTTTCTTCTACATGCCATCCATAGGAGTTTTTTTGTTTTTCTCTCATCCGTGCCTAAATGGTTTATTTACTTAAATGCTCACTCACTTTATTCTAGATCATGTAAAATGTTTACAGGCCTATATTTTATTTTATTGTATTTATGTATTTTATTTTGCTGTACATTTGTTGTATGTTTACCAGTCTGTAAAGTGCTCTGTGGCTACCCTGCGAAGGGCTCTATACAAATAAAAATTGATTGATTGATTGATTGATTAAAACATGCAGGTAACAAAAATGTCCACTATTATTACACTATGGGAGGAATAGTACTAGATGAAGTAATGCACCAGGTAGACCTAGGAGTCTACCTGGACTCATCACTTTCTCCATCCAAACAATGTGGGGAAGCAATAAAAAAGGCAAACAGTATGATAGGGTATGTTGTCAAAAGTGTAGAATTTAAAACAAGGGCAGTAATGTTCAGACTGTACAATGTGTTAGTTAGACCTCATCTAGAATACTGTGTACAGTTCTGGGCTTCACACTTCAGGAAAGATATCGCTGCTCTAGAGGCAGTTCAGAGGAGAGCAAACAGACTTATTCCAGGTCTGAAGGGAATGTCCTACTGAGAGACTGAGGGAACTGAACCTTTTCACCCTGGAACAGAGGAGACTACGTGGGGACTTGATCCAAGTCTTCAAAATCATGAAGGGCATCGACCACATCAAACCAGAAGAGCTTTTCCAGATCAGCAGAGACACACACCAGGGGACAACAAATGGAAATTGGGCTTCAAGGCATTCAAAACAGAAAATAGGAGACACTTCCTTACACCGAGAGTAGTCACAATCTGGAACAAACTCCC
This sequence comes from Amia ocellicauda, assembly GCF_036373705.1. Classification (NCBI taxonomy): domain Eukaryota; kingdom Metazoa; phylum Chordata; class Actinopteri; order Amiiformes; family Amiidae; genus Amia; species Amia ocellicauda. Next base: position 14,349,585 of record NC_089853.1, on the reverse strand, counting down.
CAGCATGTGGTAGATGCTGAAAATTTGGGAAAATTTAAAAATAGGCTGGATAGGATTCTTGGATCACTCAGTTATTAATGGAGACCAAACAAGCACGATGGGTCGAATGGCCTCCTCTCATTTGTAAACTTTCTTATGTTCTATGTTCTTAATTGGAGAGTTGCTGGGGGATGTATGGGTGGGCCAGAGTCTCCTAGAACGCTTCAGGGCCGCTGCGCGGGAAGTGGGGGTCCACTGCCCGTCCTCTTGCCGCGGCTCCTGGCGTTTGGCATGGCTGTGCCGTGGTGGGCCTGGGTAGGCGTCTGCCTGGCGGTGAGTCCCTGGCGCAGGTCAGCAGTAGGGCAGGGCTGCTGCTGCCTGGGGGCTGGCCTTCTAAGCCTTGCAGGTTTCTGCTGGCCTGGCCCAGAGGTGCTGCTTGGGGGAACACTAGGGCGAGCTTTAGCGACTGCTCTCTCTCCTGGAGGGAGTGTGCCAGTATGTCCTCCACGGAAGGTCCAAACATGAACCCAGGTCGAGATGGGGGCATCCATCTGGGACTCGCCTCGCCTGGGACAGCCAGAGTTGACATGCCACCACAATGGCTGCCAAGGAATGGCCATTCGCACGTGCCCCATGGTGTATGACTGTCAGTAGGAGGTCTCCCCAGTAGGCTGTGGGGCCCCTGAGGGCCTCCACCAGCTGGGTGATGTAGTGGGCCAGCAGGGACCCCGTATTGCGGAGGCAGGCCGCCTGGGCTCCAGCCACATATTCTCGGCGGAGCATCACCTCTGTCACCCTGCACTGCCTGTTAGGACAGGACAGGTCCCTTGGCGTTGCAGAGAGGGGGGGCAAGGACACCAATGCTGCGATGGTGGAATTCACCTCGGGGAAATTATTCGCAAATGGAAGAAACACAAAATAACTGTCAGTCTCCCTCGGTCTGGGGCTCCATGCAAGATCTCACCTCGTGGAGTTTCAATGATCATGAGAACGGTGAGGAATCAGCCCAGAACTACACGGGAGGATCTTGTTAATGATCTCAAGGCAGCTGGGACCATAGTCACCAAGAAAACAATTGGTAACACACTACGCCATGAAGGACTGAAATCCTGCAGCGCCCGCAAGGTCCCCCTGCTCAAGAAAGCACATGTACAGGCCTGTCTGAAGTTTGCCAATGAACATCTGAATGATTCAGAGGAGAACTGGGTGAAAGTGTTGTGGTCAGATGAGACCAAAATTGAGCTCTTTGGCATCAACTCAACTCGCCGTGTTTGGAGGAGGAGGAATGCTGCCTATGACCCCAAGAACACCATCCCCACCGTCAAACATGCTGGTGGAAACATTATTCTTTGGGGGTGTTTTTCTGCTAAGGAGACAGGACAACTGCACCGCATCAAAGGGACGATGGACAGGGCCATGTACCGTCAAATCTTGGGTCAGAACCTCCTTCCCTCAGCCAGGGCATTGAAAATGGGTCGTGGATGGGTATTCCAGCATGACAATGACCCAAAACACACAGCCAAGGCAACAAAGGAGTGGCTCAAGAAGAAGCACATTAAGGTCCTGGTGTGGCCTAGCCAGTCTCCAGACCTTAATCCCATAGAAAATCTGTGGAGGGAGCTGAAGGTTCGAGTTGCCAAACGTCAGCCTCGAAACCTTAATGACTTGGAGAGGATCTGCAAAGAGCAGTGGGACAAAATCCCTCCTGAGATGTGTGCAAACCTGGTGGCCAACTACAAGAAACGTTTGACCTCTGTGATTGCCAACAAGGGTTTTGCCACCAAGTACTAAGTCGAAGGGGTCAAATACTTATTTCCCTCATTAACATGCATATCAATTTATAACTTTTTTGAAATGCGTTTTTCTGGATTTTTTTGTTGTTATTCTGTCTCTCACTGTTAAAATACACCTACCATAAAAATTATACACTGATCATTTCTTTGTCAGTGGGCAAACGTACAAAATCAGCAGGGGATCAAATACTTTTTTCCCTCACTGTAGGTGTTGTTATTTTGTATCTATTATTGTTAATTACATCAAATTAAAAATATGTATTTTGCAGGGTGCAAGCAGGAACAATAATACGTAGGAGCTATGGCCAAATCAATTGTAGAACCTGAAATAAAATTTTAGACTAGCAGCTAAGACAATGATAATCAATTGTTTTTTTAAAGGATCCCCAAAATTAGATTTTTTTAGGATTGTGTTCATAGCTCCAAATAATGTTACACCTGTTTGAACAATAAGTGTGAAGTATAGCTACATTTGTTTTTTTTTTACCTAAATGTAAGTTCCATCACTTTTTTTTGGGTTGTTTGTTCATTCTAAAGCAGGGTTTACTTGCCTCTGAAATTATTGCTCTTGTCACTATACATTTATTTTAGTTGTGCATTGTTTTTCCATTTCTAATTGCTCAGGTAGGCCGTGGCATTTAAACGATGCCCAATTGGCACTAAGGGGCCTAAAGTGTGCCAAGAAAACATCCCCCACACCATTACACCACCACCACCAGCCTGCACAGTGGTAACAAGGCATGATGGATCCATGTTCTCATTCTGTTTACGCCAAATTCTGACTCTACCATCTGAATGTCTCAACAGAAATCGAGACTCATCAGACCAGGCAACATTTTTACAGTCTTCAACTGTCCAATTTTGGTGAGCTTGTGCAAATTGTAGCCTCTTTTTCCTATTTGTAGTGGAGATGAGTGGTACCCGGTGGGGTCTTCTGTTGTTGTAGCCCATCCGCCTCAAGGTTGTACGTGTTGTGGCTTCACAAATGCTTTGCTGCATACCTCGGTTGTAACGAGTGGTTATTTCAGTCAAAGTTGCTTTTTTATCAGCTTGAATCAGTCGGCCCATTCTCCTCTGACCTCTAGCATCAACAAGGCATTTGCGCCCACAGGACTGCCGCATACTGGATGTTTTTCCCTTTTCACACCATTCTTTGTAAACCCTAGAAATGGTTGTGCGTGAAAATCCCAGTAACTGAGCAGATTGTGAAATACTCAGACCGGCCCGCCTGGCACCAACAACCATGCCACGCTCAAAATTGCTTAAATCACCTTTCTTTCCCATTCAGACTTTCAGTTTGGAGTTCAGGAGATTGTCTTGACCAGGACCACACCCCTAAATGCATTGAAGCAACTGCCATGTGATTGGTTGGTTAGATAATTGCATTAATGAGAAATTGAACAGGTGTTCCTAATAATCCTTTAGGTGAGTGTATATCATACTATGTTTTACATATAATTACAAATTTATACAGCTGAGTTTTTACTGGATAAATCTTTTGTTCAAGGGTAAGCAGTGTTCCCCATCTGGGATTGAATCCATGACCTTTTAATTTTGCTCACTGTTTATTTTACTTTATGTTGATAAACACATTCCAAAAACCTGCAATAGCTAAACATCACTTACAAGCATAGGTATATATTTCAAAAGGGAATGGGCTTTCAGCTACACATATAAAGCAAAATGTCAAGACTTGCACCTCCATCCCGAATTCCCCACCAACGCACACATATTAAAATTAAAGTAAAGTAAGTAAGTAAATAACGGATGATTCTGCATATATATATATTTCTATTTGTTTGTTGAGAATACCTGGTATTGGTTAATTTCATTTGGGTTTTGCACTTGATTTCTGCATGTTCTGCATGTTAAATTGTTCAAGACACCTTTTTATTTTGTATTTACTTACATTACGTTAGTTTACATATGTTTACTTGATTCCCTGGCGCTCCTGCTGCTACAGCCATCAGGATAGTTAAACAGTAACTATGCATTGATTCCGTATTCCGCTGTCAGTGTCAAGATTGTGTCCACCTAGTGGAACCCATCGGTACTGCATCTACTGGAGCCAGATGTAATGCAAAGTCATTGTTTTAGTTTGATTTGTGTGGGGAAACCCTCTTTAATAAATTCTGTATTCTTTAGATATAATATATGCCTCCTTACCTTTCATTTATTTGAAAGTGGCTTGTGTGGGGGAATTGCCTTATTGAGGGCTGATGTATATGTCATTTAATTGCTGACAGTGTAATTTACTATATTTGGTCAATCAGGGCTCCTCTTGCTCCAGGTAAATCAAATATGTTGTGTAGTCAAGATTGATTAGGCAACCATAGCCCCTCCTCCGCTATACACTGCCACATTAGGATGTGTAAGATTGCTGTGTGTTAAAATGTATATATATATTTGCAACTTCTGAACAGAAAGGTAACAATATAGACATGTGTTACTATGTAAGTCTGATGAAAATGTTAAAAATTCCAAACTCATGTATTAAAGTCTACTGAGGCAGAATAATTGCTTTTAACAGGTGTCAGTGTGAATTCATAGCATTTATTCAATCAAGGGTGCTTGGACATGTCTACATGTTATAACATAACTAAATGTTTGTAGAATCTTGCATATGTCATTTGATAAATCCTATATATTGATTATAGCTACATGAAAGGAAACTAATTATGATGTTTAGGACTTCCAGGTTTGTTACATGTAAGCCGTTTTCATTTTCATATAATTTATATGAAAAATTAAGAAAGCAATTACCTTAATCATAGATACTGAAGATTATGGAATGAACAGTGAAGCAGTGAATAGATCATTGCTTTCATGTAGTATTATCCAGAATTCCATAGCAGAACATTAATTATGAGAGAAACAGATTATTTTAATCTGCTATGACAGGGTAGTATCCCCTTTATACTGGTAAATTGACTAATTTAATGCATAGTTGCTAATTACATGGATACAATTGCTTAGAACAATAATGTACTCATTTTGCACATTACATTTACTGTATCATTCACAAAGCACATAGCTTCTAAATGAGAATGCATGTAAACTACGTAATACAGCAGTGTGTATTTACCATACAAACTCTGCAATAAGCAAGTTTCAATATTTTTTTTATATATACTGTATGAAACATTTAGAATTATATATACACATATATATACACACACCGATCAGCCATAACATTATGACCACTGACATAACATTATGACCACTGATAGCACAGCATCTTGAAGACATCTATATAAAAAAACAGAATTTATTAAGGTAAATTAAAGTATACACTCTACTAACACTATATATTGTAACCAAGAGTCTTGGAGGTACTCCAATAATTTTTTAGTAATTGAATATGTATATACAACGATCAGCCATAACATTATGACCACTGACAGGTGAAGTGAATAACACTGATAATCTCGTTATCATGGCACCTGTCAGTGGGTGGGATATATTAGGCAGCACGTGAACATTTTGTCCTCAAAGTTGATGTGTTAGAAGCAGGAAAAACGGGCAAGCGTAAGGATCTGAGCGACTTTGACAAGGGCCAAATTGTGATGGCTAGACGACTGGGTCAGAGCATCTCCAAAACTGCAGCTCTTGTGGGGTGTTCCCGGTCTGCAGTGGTCAGTACCTATCAAAAGTGGTCCAAGGAAGGAAAAGCAGTGAACCGGCAACAGGGTCATGGGCGGCCAAGGCTCATTGATGCACGTGGGGAGTGAAGGCTGGCCCGTGTGGTCCGATCCAACAGACAAGCTACTGTAGCTCAAATTGCTGAAAAAGTTAATGCTGGTTCTGATAGAAAGGTGTCAGAACACACAGTGCATCCCAGTTTGTTGCCGCAGACCAGTCAGGGTGCCCATGCTGACCCCTGTCCACTGCCGAAAGCGCCTACAATGGGCACGTGAGCATCAGAAGTGGACCACGGAGCAATGGAAGAAGGTGGCCTGGTCTGATGAATCACGAGTTCAGGGTGTTGACTTGGCCTCCAAATTCCCCAGATCTCAATCCAATTCAGCATTTGTGGGATGTGCTGGACAAACAAGTCTGATCTATGGAGGCCCCACTTCGCAACTTACAGGACTTAAAGGATCTGCTGCTAACGTCTTGGTGCCAGATACCACAGCACACCTTCAGAGGTCTAGTGGAGTCCATGCCTCGAAAAGGGGGACCTACACAATATTAGGCACGTGGTCATAATGTTATGGCTGATTGGTGTGTGTGTATATATATATATATATATATATATATATATATATATATATATAAAGAATACTTATTTTGGTTAAAATAGTTAAAAACAAAAATGAATACATGTTGTTTACAAACATTGCTAATGTATTTTTTCTGGATTCATAAATGTTTTCACAATCTGAAATAAATCAGGAGAAATGTCTGGCTAGCTTGATAGTACATGTTTCCTATTCACCAAGCAAAGTTGTCAGTTCGCAGTGTGCTGTGTTGCTCTTTTAAGAAGCCCCGCCGGTGGGACCCCCCTCTCCCCGCGCCCCGCCTCCCCGCATGCCGCTCCAGTCACGTGGTGCGGTGCCTGGTGCCCCTCGCAGCTCGAGCGCAACTCATCCCAAAGTGACCCGCGAGCCGGGAGAGGAGGACGCAGCTGCGCGCGGGGACGCGGCGAGACAAAGACCGACGAGCGAAGGACGGTCTGCTAAACGCAGCCTTTCGATTTGTGATTTGTGAGCAGCTCAGTCCCAGGAACAGGGATTACAACGGGAGGCACGATGAACAGTGATACTTGCCTTTTTAGGTGGGAACTTGGAATACTGTTTTGACCCACATTTGGTTACTGATACGGCATGATAGGAGCCGGGCGCATTTTCAAAGTGCAGCCCAGGGGAGGACAGCTGTGGTCTGTGGTCATGAGGCTCTTGCTGGCGAACTCGCTTGCGGTGCTGTTTCTGTGCGCCTGTGCGTCTGTCCTCTACGTCTGGACCGCCCTGGAAAGCGGGTTGTATCGGCACAAGCGCGGCTTCAGCCACCCGAGGGCGGCTGTATTGCCCGACCTTTCTCCCAAAACTTTCCGAGCCCTGCTCGCTCTGCCCCCGGCGCAGAGACCGCCCTTTTCCCACAACGATCATGCCAATAACTACACTGGTGGCGGTGGGCACCCGGCTGACACCGTCCAACAGAGGAGACAGCCTGATTTCGTTTTAAACGAGAAGGAGGAACTGGCCGGACTGAGCGAGCTGGTAGAGGATGGTATCTTCTGGAGTGAGCGCCTGGAGGCACTGTCGCCAATAGGCTTCAGTGAAGCCCATGCCCGAGCTTGGAGTCAGAAAGCCCGGGCATCTCGGATTGTCTCCCTCGTACCGGGTTGCGGTCGCACGTCTAACCGCCTGGCTAGCTTCTCTGATGGCACGAAGGCATGTGTCAGGTATGGCATCAACGCGGACCAGGTGCAGGGAGAGACGCTCTCCTACTATCTGGCCAGTTTGCTGGGCATTGCCAACCTCCCCCCGCTCGCCCTCTCCCAGGTGAATCCCGGCGGCGAGCAGTGGTCCGGGGTGGAAGAGGACATTGTGGACTTGCATTGGTCCGATTACGCTGTGGTGTCTCTCACCGAATGGGTGTCCAACCTGACGGGCGTCATCACCCCGACGCCCCTCCGACAGGAAGGCAGGAGGCTGCACCCGCGGCGGGAGGATCTGGAGAGCAGGACTGTGGCAGAAGTGCTGGAGCTCATGCAGTGGACCGACCTCGTCCTGTTTGATTTCCTGACGGCCAACTTCGACAGGCTGGTCAGCAACCTGTTTAGCCGGCAGTGGGATCCACGGGTGATGGAGAGGGACACCAGTAACCTCCACAGATCTCCGGGGGGCGGCTTGGTGTTCATAGACAACGAGGCAGGGCTGGTCCATGGCTATCGGGTGTTGCACATGTGGGAGAAATACCACAACTCGCTCCTAGCCTCCGTGTGTCTTTTTAGGAGAAGGACCGCAAAGCACATCATAGAGCTGCACCGCCTGCGGGACGCACACAGTCGGCTGCTGGATCTCTACAGAGACAGCGAGCCTCTGGCTGCAGAATTGGGGTTTCTTTCTGACGAGCAGGCTGGGATCCTACAAAGCAGAATAGACCATTTATACAAACACATCCTGAAATGTAAGGGAACCTACAGCCAGCTATAATCTGGGGAATGTTTGACCTTATTAGACCCCCCAACCATCCACTTACAGAAAACAAGTTATTTTAGAGACACAGTTGTAACAAACTAACGAGTTTTATGTTTATAATTTATATTCCTGTCTAAATATTTCAGTGAGCTACCTCTATGAAAAAAAGCTTAATGTTTCTTTTCTAATTTTAGGATACCTGTGGCACTGTAGTGCTGTAGGTTCATGCAACGAAAAAAGCGATTTGTGCATGGAAAGAAGCCTTAAAAATAGAAACGTTGATCATAAGATGCAGAATTGTCTCTGATGCAGTGCTGAATATTGTTCAGACGTGTATAGAAGCGCCCTGCCTTGGGCAATGGAGTAGCCTGTAGGGTAACCAGTTACAACAAAGCGATTGTGGTGAATCAGGACAATGCTCTGAATTAACGTGGCGTCAATAGTAGCCTTATTATGTTGTATCAAAATAATTAAATACAATTTAGGTAATCTTTATTGAAAACAGGATTGTATAGAAGCCTTAATTCATATATACAACGTAGAATAGTTCAGGTCTCTGTAGAAACTGGAATTTCATTTTGTGAAAGTGAGTACAAGTATTTAAAAACAAAATGCATTATGGTGTGTGTATGTTAACATTGCAATGGGCATCCCTGTTAGCAAACTTTTACTTTATACTAAATCAACTTTATAGTGTTTAGAAAGATACTTATTTAGATATTGTTTATTTTTATTTTTATTTTTAAAGAAAGATTTATGCACAACGGAGTGGGGAATGTATTAGCATTATTTCACGCATCTTAAAACAACGGTTATTAAATAGGTCGACTTTCTGTTTTACACAGAAAAAAAAGCCATCTCTAACAAAATGTAGAAATGCAGGCATCCAAATATCTTTTATCTCTGTCAAATGTATAGACCTATATGAGCTACTCCAAACCTAGTGCTTTCAATATAACATGCCAGCCTATGTAATTGTGCCCACTGCCAGTTAATACAGGACTTAATACCCCACAAGATGACTTTGCTTATTACCATGCAGGGCTTTGTCTTCGGCTCTAGATCAGCTACATACCCTATATTCCAGTTGTATTTAACACCTTGTACCTACCCCCTATAATTTATGCATTTTGTAGGTTACAAACAATCTGGTTTCATAGCAAGGCTTTCTTCCATTTAGCTTTTTAAACCACTTTCCAAGCAAAGGGAATCAGTGAAAAAAATGCATTAGTAAAAGCAAGAAATAAGTACTATAATAAGGACTAATAGAAACCTTATTCAAGGTCCAAATTTGAATGCATGCGAACAGCCATTCTTATAATGTCACTGTATTTTATTTCACTTTAAACGTATCTGGTTTCTCAACATGTTTTCAACTCCTTTATAATTATCAGCCTCTGATGATTGTAGTAGGCAATTTCAGACTTTTCTAAAAAGTGCTTTATGTGCAAAAGCATTTTTTAAAGGTGTACGGTGTGAATTTGTACTGGATCCAAGGAATAATAAGAGTTTTTCAAATAGCAAGTGATAAGGTCTAGTTGCCTGCAAACGACATGATTGCATTGGAGCCTATATTAAGCCTGGTGGGGATCAATATGGGATGTGTGTTGTGCAAGCAAAAGTGGGTCATTTTCAGAGCACAAGGAAGCAGCTTTCTATTCTATTGGGGATTGCAGTTTAAGGTATGCCTGCTAATGTCATGTACAACATGAGATTTATGATAGGACTTTTAAAGGTGTGTTATGTTATGTATCTTGATGAAAAGTTAAAACCCTTTTTTTGTCGCCTATGTGTCCCCCCGCAGGTTATATAAGGTCTAATCTTAGTTGAAACTGTTTCTGTTTGGTATCATAATCAGTCTTATTGCAGCCAGATCCTTTTAAATGTACATGTATGAACATGCCAGTCTGTAGCTTAACTTCTCATTCAGTCATATGCTGTTAAACACACTTTGTTTTCATTGCTTGTTGCCTGAAAGAAACTTGCATTTTTCACCTCCCATTCCTTAATTTAAATAAGTAATAATTAAGTTTTTTGCTTTGCATTCCTCCAAGCCTCTTAAGGTCTTATATCTGCTCCTCTATTTTACATCCTATTCTTAAAAGAGGGTGTATTTCACCCATCTGGTCACAACATTACAGCTTTAGGCCATAATCAACATTTGACACACATCCTCCATCTTTCCTACTCATCAGGGGGGTTTAATCAAAGACCAGTTACACAAAAGTTTTCTTTTATTTTTGCATAACCATAAATCTTTGGTTAATATGCAAAAATGAGTTATTGAAATAAAACCCTCTTGAGTTTGTAATCTTTTATAGAAACACGTTTCTTACTTTTAGAATTATGTACTTGAGAAAACATTCTGAATCATTAATTTTAGTGTTTGTGCTCTATAAATAATTAAAGGGAAACCTCAGACAGATATGTAACTTGTACTAAATCTAATTCATATGTTAAAGCTTAACATCACATTTGGAAATTAACATGTATTTCTCTTATTGTGACTAGACTAGGGGGTGTAGTTTGGTTAGTTTGTAGTGTAAAGAAGTCTTGATTAAAAAAACCTACCATTCTCAAGAGAAATGAGCCACATTTTTATAATTAGAAGATAGAAGATCTTTGTTTATTACATTGGACAGACATATTTCACATTCTTGTAGGTGTAGAGAGCAGCTCTTATGCGTGAATGATCTCATTATTAAAAGTACATTCCATGGAAAGGCAACTTAGCTACACTTAGCTGAATTTTCACTGTAGCAGTCTATAGTTCGTAGTCTGCTAAATAAATAGGCAGCCGTTGTATGCACTGCTGCCCATTGAAAGCCACTTTCACAAGCTTTTGGAACACTGTTCTTTTTGCATCTGCTTTTAAACATTTATCTAAGTTACTGCATGACTGGCAAATCTCATACACAGTCACAAAGTGGATCTCTGCATTCTGCAACATTTCTGAAGAGTTCTACAAACTCAGCTTTCTAGATGTGATGTAGTTGTAGCTACAACATTTTGCCTTAAAGTGAAATTAAAATCCATCCTAAGTAAAGGGTGTGGTATTTTTTGATTCACCACTATAATTTCATACTTAGGAAAACAAAATCCATTCAGAAGTGGATGATGATAATTGATCAAATAATAAATGTTATGTACAGAACAGTCAAGCAGAGCAATTGTGCAATTTTCTCTATAGTACTGATACACTGATGGGAAATGTGACATGGTATATACAAATATTCATAATATAAATTTCTATTAAAGATTAAGGGTTCATTAATGTGTAATGTAAAAATGTTAAGCAAGAACTTATTGATTCTACAGTATTCTGTAATTTGTTTTCCTCTTTCAAGTGTTGTTTTCATTCCATCTTGGGGTCAGCACTGGAATAAAATGAAAGAATAACACATTAATTAGGAATGTACTGGTAAACGTCACTATTATGCATTGTATTCTAACACTTGTGTGTTTGGTTAGAAGATTCTTATGGTTTCATTTTTAAGTTTAATCACTAACCAAATGTTACTTAAAACTACGGTAAAATGGAAGGATCTATGATCTATTGTGGTGTGTAATTGTTTAACTCTGTTTTGGATGCATTCTAGATATGTAAATCATGCATGTGTCCCAACTTCAACACTTACAACTTGCTTGGAGTACAAAACAGATTACATTACTAAGGCTGGGATTAAATCTAAACTTTGACCCACCTGCTAGTAGAAAACTATAGATCTGTACTCTGTTGCGGCTTCATTTTTAGTAAGATGGCACTTTCATCTAATCAGAAATGTAACAGAAATGATGAACAAGTTTGTAGTTTTCTATTAGTGGGTGGGTCAAAGTTTTGATGTAATCTGTCCCTAAGTCTTACTGCTGCTGCAGATAATTGGTGTTATTGGTGGTATTTTAAGAAAAAAATTTAAATACAAAAAATGATGATGATACAAAAAGCAAGGTAGAAGTGCTCTAGTTCAGACACTTAAATAGAGTTTCAGAATATTGAAAAGTATACCGGAAGGTAAAAATCTTAAATCTAAGATAGTTGATATATTGGAGAGCATCTTAAAGTTTATTGGAAAACCTGTAAGACATTAAGATTTTGATTTTAACTGTATCTGGAAGTAAACTTAAGAAAAGGCTACATTGTGGTTCATGGCATGCATTTGCATTGATGCAGTTAGATTTTAATAAGACAAATATACACTATACAAAGCTTGGCTTTGACCTCAATGCCAACAATGTAAAATGTTCCAAGAAACAACAGTCAATACTTATTCAATTACTTTTACTTGTCTGGGTAAAACAAAATATAAAAGCTTAATTTCAGAAACGTTTTCAAATTTTTTTTTGTCATTTGGAAGATCACATCTAAGGCAAAATCTAGTGTTGGCTGTCTTTCACTGATAAGATGCTTGGCACAGTGTTTTACTGAAATTAAGAATGTGACAGATTTTTTCAGTTGAGTTGAACCCACATGAGTTGAACCTCCTACCAGTTTTGGACTGTAATGGAAATTTAATAATGTTTCTAAAGATAAATCAGGTATCTTTTTTACCTAACAACCTGCTTTTACCCAACTAAATCCACACACTTTATGTCCTCCCTCATTCCACTTAGTTGAATATTATTTTATTTTTTTGTGAAAATTGATTATTGTTTCATAACTAACTATTGTTTTTTTTATGTCAAATTATCTGCTGTATGTCATCAATGTCATCAGTTGTTCTGGTTAAAAAAATAAACAAGCACTTTATGTTTTTTTTAAAGCACATGTACAGTTTATATTATTTTCTTTGTTTATACAGTTGTACCAATTAGAAGATATCAATAAAGATAAATGTAATATTCATAAAAATGCTTTAATTGTGAAATGAAACAAGTTAAATCAAAGTATCTAAGATTTGTGTGCAAAACACAGTGTAAAGTGGTTTAACAAAACTTATTTTCTGTATATTTTTATTCACCCAGGATATATACATACATACATACATACATACATGAAAAACATAACATACTACATTTTCACTTAGATCTAGGGCCGGATTAAATCAAAACATTGACCCACCAGCTAATAGCAAACCACAAACCTGTACATCATAGTGGTTACATTTATGATTAGAAGAAAGTACCATCTTACTCAAAATAAAGCCGCAACTGAGTACAGTTCTGTAGTTTTGTATTAGCGGGTGGGTCAAAGATTTGATTTAATCTGTCCCCTAGATTTTATTCAACAGTGAAAAATAAATAAATAAAATAATACTTACCCGACTTCAACAATTTAGACACCTTTGGCCCAAAATATGTAAAACATTGTGGGGTATTATTTTTTTCATTTTTGGAAGGAACGATTTTGCCTGTAGCAAATCCAAAATCCAAAAATGTGCAGGTAAAATATGAAACAACATAATTTCAATTACAACACACCTGTTTTTAGCCATGTGTTTTTACATACGTTACAGTACAATTCGATTTTTGGCATTACATTTTTTTAAAACATTTTACATTAAATATGATTGTGTCCTCAAACCATTGTAAATGAAAGACTAATTGAAATCTATTTCATCCATGCAAAAGCATATAATGTGTCTAATGATATATGGGGCAGCAATTTTCCTTTCTGTCAACAGGCGAATTGCCATGCATTTTTTACAGGAGACTTACTTTGTAATTTTGTGTAAATGACAAGGCAGAATAAATATGAAATTAGAATCCTCAGAAAGCTTCTTTGAATCATCAAAGGCTACACTTTGTTCCTTTCAGAAACCCCATTAGGAGCTATTTCTGTGTATTTTATCCATCATTTCATAATTTGGATACGGATCTCCTATAGTTCTATTTACTTACTGTAATAACTGCTCTTAATGCGCCTCTGTAGTTTTTCAAATATTCACAAATTTATGCAGATGCCAGTGTACCTTAATTCCCCATTTGCCTGATCATTTCACAGCATCATTATCAGCATCTGGAATAAACACAGAAACGTTTAATCTTCTCCAGTTTAACTCAGGTAAGAGTCTATAATGTGTTGCCTGCTGTTGCTCATCAGTGATACTAGGAGCATTGTGAATATGAATATTACATCAGTATTCTTTGCAGATACTGCGTTTTTTAAAACGACTCATCCATAACATCAAAACACTGAGTCTTAGAACCTGTGGAATACTAAAATGCACAAGGCTGGTTTTTGAAAGCTTATTTAACTATATGCTACATTCCATTTCCTGGATTTTAGTCTTTTTTATTTTGTTAAAACTTTTTTCTCCTATAAATCAGGAAACTTAGTAAGTAAAGGGAACTTTGGGAAATCCACATCCAAGTTATGAAATTATATAAAGACAGACATAGCTCCACATGGAATTTCTTAAAGGAACAAAAAACCAAAACCACAGTATTGAATAATGTGAACATATTAACATATTACAGGAGTATTACAGGAACATAGCTTTCAATGTATCAATGTTCAGGGCCTTTTTCCAGTTATACTTGTTATACCAATAGTTTGAAACTTTCTTATGTTATAACCATTCACAAAAAGGGACAAAATGGGGCAGGTAACTACTCTATTTATGTTTATCAAGTTTATAGAAATATCAATTTGAGTTAAATATCAATTAGAGTAAAATTATCCATTTGATAAAAATTCTAAAGGAAAGTAATTTTGCATTTAGAAAAGGCTGATCTTGTTTAAGTAATGTGCAAGATTTATTTGCAAAGCAACAGTGGCATTGCATACCATTAAAGTAAAAGTATGATACATATACAGTGGCTCTCAAACGTATTCATCCCCCTTGGACTTTTCCACATTTAATTTTCCACATTAAATCAGAATGGATATAATCAGGATTTTTTGCCACTGATCAACACAGAAAATGTCCATAATGTCAAAGTGAAAAATATAATCTGCATATTGTTCTAAATTAATTACAAATACAAAACAGAAAATACCTGAATGCATAATTAATCACCCCTTCAGTCAATATTTGGTAGAGGCAACTTTGGTAGCAATTACGGCCATGAGTCTATGTGGATAAGTCTCTACCAGCGTTGCACATCTGGACACAGCAATTTCTGCACATTCTTCGTTGCACTATTGCTCAAGCTCCATCACATTGAATGGGGACCTTTGGTGAACAGCAATTTTCAACTCTTTTCACATATTCTCAATGGGATTGTTTGGGGTCATTCTCCTGCTGGAAGATGAATCTTCTCCCAAGTCCCAGACCTCTTTGCAGACTTCTTCCAAGATTTCTCTGTACTTTGCTGCATCCATTTTGCCCTCTATCTTTAAAAGGTTTCTAGGCCCTGATGCAGAGAAGCATCCCCATAGCATAGCTCTATTTTGGTCTCATCAGACCATAGAATCTTCTTCCACTTGGTCTCAGAGTCTCCCACATGCCTTCTGGCAAACTCTAGCCGAGATTTGATGTGAGTTTTTTTCTTTCCCGGAAATGCCACTTTTGTGAAGTACCTGGGTATTGTTGCAGTATGCCCAGTGTCTCCCAGCTCAGCCATGGAAGACTGTAACTCCTTTAGAGTTGCTGTAGGACTCTTGGTGGCCTCCCTGACTAGTTCCTTCTCGCTGGATACTCAGTTTTTGAGGACGGCCTGATCTAGGCAGATTCGCAGTTGTGAAATTTTCTCTCCATTTTTTAAATAATGGACTTTACTTTACTGTGCTCCAGGGGATATTCGATGCCTTGGACATGTTCTCATATCCTACCCCTGATTGCTGCTTTTGAAGAAACTTATTAAGGATTTGCATTGAATGTCCCTTTGTCTTCATGATGTAGTTTTTGTTAGGAATTGTACCAACCAACTGTGGGACTGTGGGAATTGCACAGAGGTGGACTCCATATAATTACATGATTTCTAAAGACAATTGGTTTCACCACAGCTCAATCAGGTGTGTCATAGCAAAGGGGGTGTTGCTTATGCATTCAGGTATTTTTTGTTTTGTATTTGTAACTAGTTTAGAACAATTTGCAGATTATATTTTTCACTTTGACATTATGGACATTTTCTGTATTGATCTGTGGCAAAAACTCCTGTATAAATCCATTCTGATTTCATGTTGTACCAAAATGAAATGTGGAAAAGAGAGATGATGAAGAAAGAAAACTTCTAGCTGTGGCATAATCTTTAGTAGAGAACTACAAGAACTACATGCACCTATTCTATGCCACAGCTCTTCGATATTTACATCAATATTTTCAACCATAAAATTAGATTTGTCTTAAAAGGATGGGTAGCTGATTGGACCTAGCTTCAAATATTGGTGTTGACTAGGGTTGGAGTTTTAGCTATTAGCCCTAAACAAATAATTAAAACCCATAAAAACCCACCCACAGCCAACACCAATATATGAGTGTACATTCATATGTGCACCTATACTGTCTTAGGTTAGCCAGTAGAAATTTAACCCTCTGACTATTTGATATCTGATTATTGTTTTTTCTGGGCTAGGGTATAGGACTAGAATATTAATTAAATGTAGATTTCTAACCTTCTGCTCTAGAGTCTTGTATATTTAGTAACAGTGTAGTAGAAAAAAGGAAATTAATTGTAAGCAAAGGGAATAATATTACAATTGTACAATGCACTAGTACAATGTCACCTAAAATATTTTGTTGAATTTAACATGTTGCATGTTAAACCACCATTCTAGAGACAATTCAAGGTCGAGAAATGGTATAGTACTTTGTCTTGAAGGAAAATTAAAAAAGGGCCCAGCAATGATTTAATTCAGGTATTCAAAGTCTTGTTCAAGGAAAAAGTCAACATTAATGACTGCTAGCTCAACATTGAAACAACTACCCAATTACCCAGCCATGTAATTGAAGCTGACTCTCTGTGTACCTTTAATTAAACCAACCAAACAAGATAGGGCAAATTTCATCCTCATCTCTTACAGTTTGTATTACATATATTTAAAAAAAAGTGATATGTGTTGGCTAACAATATCTAGTGTCCATTTTTACTTATTTCCACTGGCATATCTGAACTGAATCAGTGCCTAGCCAAACAATCTGGCTCAGGGTTAACCAATTTGCATCAGTTAGGCAGTTTGAAAAGAGTCAGACAAATAACTGTCCAGCAGTGATCTGGAAGAGGAGAAAGGTAAACCCAGACTATTGTTTTATTTTGAACAGGATGGTTATATTTCACAGCCATTCAAACTGTAATTTAAAAGTGCAGATGTTTATTTATGTATGTATGTATGTATGTATTTATTTATTTATTTGTATAAATAAATAGAGTTTGGGGGGCGTTGTTGATTACCATGATATAGAGACATTGTACACATGCTTTTTGCATTATTTTTTGAGGGGTGTTATTGTTATAATGCGTAAACTGAGTGTAACATATAAATAAATGAATCTGTTTATTTTTGTTTTGTTTATTGTAACATGTCTAATCTGTTTTGTCGGGGGTTGTAAGATTGATGGTTTGAGAAGGAAGGGATGGGAGGAAAGAGGAGGGAGGGAGAGAAGGAGGGCAGGAGAAGGATGATTGTGGGTGAGAGCGGTGGTGGGTGTGGAGAGGAGAGAGGAGGAGGGGGTCGGTAGGGGCATATACAGTAGAAGATGGACTTTAATATATTATGTTTGTGTGTTATAACAAATCTGCATTTACACTTACATTCTGAAATCAATAAAACATAAGGTGGTTTAAAGTGTACAGGGGATTATATGATAATCCTAAATAAAGTGTCTCAATTGGTTGTTTGTACGCTAGTTGTCAAAATATATATTAAAGCTACAGCATTTACAAAGGGTTTCGATGGCGGAGTTTACAATATTGAGTCAAAGAAGAAATGATCCTCTCGGGGTTTACATGGTTTAAAATATTTGCACTTGGAATGAATTTACCCAACGTCATGCAACAGGGAAAAAAGTGAATTAATAGGTAAATTAGCTCTATGTACAGCTTTGTACAGTGATGTTTTTGCAGGAAAATTACAAAAAAGGTGTAAGGTGTGATTGACCCTGTCCTACTATGTGGCCGCATTATCACGTCACGAGTTAAAAACACTGCATGTAAACTCCCCCAATGTTATGCTTTAACCACAATATTTGTTTTTATTCAAATTAATTAGCTGCATTGAAATAATGAATGTACTGGTTTTTCAATTTGGACATGGACAAGTATTATACTGAAAATTACAAACATTTAAAGGGTTAAACACACTACAGAGCAGTTATGCCAGGTTTGTGATGCATTCAAGTGTATTATTCTCTTTACTGCAATCAATTCAATTGCTTCACCTTCTAACACTGTGTGTTGTTTAGTTCTTGTCCCCAACTGATTATACCTGTACTGACTGGCACCTTAATTAAGCCCTGATTATTTTCCATAACCACAGCATTGACTCAGTATTTTCCTGGCCAAGGTACTGGACAGTTTCACAAAGGATACTAATATGGTCACTTAGTAATATCTCAGTCCAGACAATTATTGCAGACAGTAGTCTTGAGAATTATGATAGCATGTCCCCATTTTCATTTAAAGTATCATCAATTTTGTTTTCACTTTTAAACCCTGACACATTGATTAGTAAGTAAGAGAGCATCGATAGAGTGATGTTATTTTTATCTAAAGCACAAATGCACAAATTTAAAACAATTGGGTTTAACCTCTGGTCTTTGAGTTCATGCTTACTAGCAAGGCTGATAAACAAGAGGCTGCAGTGATTTCTTGAATTTCAGTCAGCGTGAGCTCCCCTGCCACCAGAACCCTAAAGCCCAGGACACACCAGCACATCGTACCAGGTGCGTCGCTTCACCTATTGTCAATTTTTCAGTCCTGAGTGACGTTAACACTATAATGTTGTACTTTATGGGAGAGATGTACTACTATTCCTACTACTACTACTACAACTACTACTGATAATACTAATCACCTGTTTTTTGTAGTTGCCTATGGGTTTGGTATCCAATATCTCCATCATATTAGGAAATTAACTTGATCCCTATATAGACTATAATGAATATATCTCCCCTCTCCCCACCCATAAACTCTATAATCACCAATCAACCAGGAGATTTGTTTTAACTGGGAGATGGGTCCTGTTCAAAACAGGACATAAAACACACGCATACGAAAATATGCACA
Organism: Amia ocellicauda; assembly: GCF_036373705.1. Taxonomy (NCBI): domain Eukaryota; kingdom Metazoa; phylum Chordata; class Actinopteri; order Amiiformes; family Amiidae; genus Amia; species Amia ocellicauda. Next base: position 14,330,564 of record NC_089853.1, on the reverse strand, counting down.
CACAAACAAAAAATGCATTTATCTATGTTTAAACCCTCACAGTAAAAATAGCCTAATTATTAAAGGTACATGTTGTTTATTTTTAGAACACTAAAACTATTTTGGGTGGCACGGTGGTTAGCGCTGCTGCCTCACAGCTCCAGGGGCCCTGGGTTTGAGTCTTGGCTTAGGGTGTCTGTCTGTGTGGAGTTTGCATATTCTCCCCGTGTCTGTGTGGGTTTCCTCCAGGTACTCTGGTTTCCTCCCACCATCCAAAGACATGCAGGTTAGGTTAATTGGCCATACTCAAATTGCCCTGTGTGTGTGCCCAGTGATGGACTGTTGTCCCATCCTGGGTGCATTCCTGCCTTGCGCCCTATGCTTGCCGGGATCAGCTCCGGCGTCCCCTGCAACCCACATGGATAAGCGGTTTTGAAAATGGATGGATAAAACTATTTTTTTTACAAATCCAAGCAAGACGTTTACTTGCTTTTTTACACAGTATGTGGTAAAGAGTATTTGTTCAGCACAATGAAAAAAATTGACTGAGCACTGCTACACCAGTATATTCAGGATTTAATTAAACAATACCTAGTCTTCTTGTGCTAATCTATCACTTCCAACTTCATTCTGCTTAAGTACCAATTTCAACAAATAATTAAGGGAATAATGCTCAAGATCAGCTGATCTCATTTGGAGCACAGTGCCAAGCCATTTATTATATTTAAACACTATAGTGGAAGTCAGTGGAGGGAAGATATGAACCCCCTTCCCCCTAATAAACACCAAAAGACACCATTTACACACAAAATGAAATATAGTAATCCCTCGCTAGCCACAGTTGTTACATGAAAACGCACATCTAGGGGACATGATTTCAAAAATATTACTGCAAAATCTAAATTACACTATGTTAACACAGAGCAAGAGGAACAAAGACAAGCAAGATATTTGCTGGAAGGGGGAGATGCTGACAAGTTGGGAGCCCAGAACAATACACAAGATGGCGTGAAGCAAATGCGGATACATTATATGTTTCCATGAAAGAAAGCTCATCTATATGCTGCAGTTGCCAAATTGGTATACAAATGGAAAACCAAGTACACATGAATTCTGCACTTGGCAAATACATGGTTGGAGACGGATTACTATACTCAGGTCAGCTTTGCCAGGGTCTTACGCAGGAGTTATTTTCCCCACCTTGACTGGACAACCTAAAATAAAAGATGTGGACCCTACCCCTCCTCAACCACGCTAACCCTAATGTTTGAGCACATTATCCCTAACCCTAACCATGTTATAGATGTGATTAACAACAGAACTCAGATGAGATGCATGACATATTCATGTGATAATGCTGTGGTATGCATATATTAATTCATGAGTAATCACACCATCATATTTTAAAGTTTGACCATATAATTTATTTTCTTTCAACAGATATTGGCTTTAGTGCTAAAGTGTTATTTAAATACTTAATGATTTGTAGTATGATAATGTAAAATATAATGCTTTGAGGTGAAATTCTTGAGTGTATCACACTTTTTAAACTTTATCCTCCACAGACAAAGCTGACTTATTCATAAGGCTCTAACGCATTTTATCCAGTAATCTTTCTATCAGATATCAAGTGTTTTATTATTATGACTACTACTACTACTACTACTATATGAAAACATAAGTCACAGTCAATAATTATGTCTGGCTAGTAACTATTCTTAGTAATAATTATTCCTCAAGAAGCTGTTATCACACTGGCATTATACTGCAGGTAACTTTACAGTGTGTTTTTAAGCAAGCTGGGGCAAGTTAAAGACAAGCAGTAACATGAGCAGAAGACAGCGAGAATGCCAAAAATTTGAAGTCATATTAAGCTGTCAACAGGAGTCTACATCAAAATTACTGCTGAAGTCGAAGTATCAAGTTTTGTAAAAAAATAATAATAATAGACTATGTTGTACAAATCGGCACAATAAGTTTGTTAATTGTCATTAGACAACATGGTTTAATTAAAAATAAATGTGTGTTTTTTAAATACAGACTCACAAAACAAACTATATGTTGTGAAAAAAAAAATTGCAGTCCAATTAACATAATGCAAGACTTTAATTAGAAAGTGCTTGAAATTTACAATGTTCTTCATTACAGAATGTTGGTTATATCTTTGTGAACTGTTCACTTTAATTTTCCTTTTCACTGCAAGTTTGATAAAATATTAATCTTGATACATCCTCAGTGATTCAGTGATTGAGAGGATGACTCTCAATCTCAAGACTCTCAAGAGATGGAAGATATTTGAAGAAATAAGATTAATAATAACAGGGATTTTTTTCGTTAGCAGATACACCATCATTTGAAAACACTTAAGTTATTAGGACCTGACACCCAATAGGCGTTTTACCAGTGATGGTAATATTTGAGAATTGTTGTTATAAATATTCGGGTAGAAATCATAAAATTAAGGATAATACAATTTCAATTTTTCAAGATCATGCTAAAATCTATTTATTTTAGAATGTCTAAATAGTCCCATACCGATATACACCGATCAGCCATAACATTATGACCACCTTTAAGCAGATACTTAAGCAGATCCTTTAAGTCCTGTAAGTTGCGAGGTGGGGCCTCCATGGATCGGACTTGTTTGTCCAGCACATCCCACAGATGCTCGATTGGATTGAGATCTGGGGAATTTGGAGGCCAAGTCAACACCTTGAACTCATGATTCATCAGACCAGGCCACCTTTTTCCATTGCTCCGTGGTCCAGTTCTGATGCTCTCGTGCCCATTGTAGGCACTTTCAGCAGTGGACAGGGGTCAGCATGGACACCCTGGCTGGTCTTCGGCTACGCAGCCCCATACGCAACAAACTGCGATGCACTGTGTGTTCTGACACCTTTCTATCAGAACCAGCATTCACTTTTTCAGCAATTTGAGCTACAGTAGCTTGTCTGTTGGATTGGACCACACTGGCCAGCCTTCGCTCCCCACGTGCATCAATGAGCCTTGGCTGCCCATGACCCTGTTGCCGGTTCACTGCTTTTCCTTCCTTGGACCACTTTTGATAGGTACTGACCACTGCAGACCGGGAACACCCCACAAGAGCTGCAGTTTTGGAGATGCTCTGACCCAGTTGTCTAGCCATCACAATTTGGCCCTTGTCAAAGTCGCTCAGATCCTTACTCTTGCCCATTTTTCCTGCTTCTAACACATCAACTTTGAGGACAAAATGTTCACTTGCTGCCTAATATATCCCACCCACTGACAGGTGCCATGATAATGAGATTATCAGTGTATTCACTTCACCTGTCAGTGGTCATAATGTTATGGCTGATCCTTGTATATACACATTAATTTACTAAAAAATTATTGGAGTACCTCCAAGACTCTTGGTTACAATATATAGTGTTAGTAGAGTGTAGACTTTAATTTACCTTAATAAATTCTATTTTTTTATATAGATGTCTGCATCATATTTCCAATACAGCAATTCCGCTAGTTTCTGCCATTTCTCTTTAGATTTGTCAGTCCGTTTCATCCCAAAGGTCTCCTTTGCAATCGAAGTCAGTATTCTGAACTGGCCATTACATGTTTTCAACATTTTCCCCTTGAAACTGTGTTACACTCCAAGCTTTGCCAATGACACAGATACTGTTGGCAGATATTCAGATCCACACCATAAAATCCCATTCATTACCATGCTGGAATGATAAGATTATCTTTAAAATCACAACACTTACTGGCAGCGAAGGTAAAAGTAAAGTACATAATTACAGTTTTAAAGACGGAACAACCTAGAACATAAAAAAGAAAATAAGAACATAAGAAAAATTACAAATGAGAGGAGGCCATTTGACCCATCGTGCTCGTTTGGTGTCCTAATTAATAACTAAGTGATCCAAGTATCTATCCAGTATATTTTTAAATGTTCCCACCAAATTTTCAGCTTCAACCACATTGCTGGAGTTTGTTCCAGATTTTGACAACTCTGTAGCACATGACCTTCTACTGAAGCCATTTCCAGCACAGTGAGACTTGTCTTGATAATAATATAATATTGTATATTTATAAAGAGAGGCCAATATGTTTTGGCACTACATACTAAATTTCCAATTGCCTCTAAATTATTCTTTAATCTATGTGTAGCGTGTGGGTCGGACCTTCCCTACTCAGGATTCAAACAGCCACACCACATAGCTCTACCCTATAGAGCGATAAGCCTGTTATGCCGAAAGAACAAGTATCCCAATATGGGAGGTTTATCACTGATTTTTACAGAGGGATTATATCACCTGTAACGAGCTCATGTACACATTGAGCCCTGTTACATATGTATGTTGGTAAAGCACTCATTGACATAAAAAAATATGATACATGAATAGTACACAGCTGGGAATTCTAATACACAGAGTCACCTAATGTGTAGGAAAGTGGCAGTCTGAGCAGCCTGTTCTTATCATAAAATGTCCTTAGCTTTTGTGCAGTTGTCGAGGTATGTGAATATTACTGTTAGAGAGGCAGGGAAATTACTAGTCAGTACAAATTACAGAAATCCACCTATAAGCAGAAGACTGAAAGCTTAATTATTTTAATGGTTCACTTTTTTTCACTGTGAGAGAAGCTGTTAAAACAAGAAGACAAATTGAACAAATCTCTCAATGTTCATATTCTTGGTGAGGCAATTTAATGAAGCTATCTATTTTTTCAGTTTGCATTGGTTATAAAGATATGTTTAAGCGTCACTGGAACAAAGTAAAGAGATTAGGTTTGATTTAAATTATATGTTTTTTTTTCTAAAATTGTTAATATTAGAAATGTTTGTCAAATTAAGGTAATCTATACTGAACAATAACAGATTTTTCACTTGTGTCTTAACAGTGAGACTGATCTTTATAAAACAATCTCAGTGTATGTTTTGTGCAGGATAGTCCTTTATTTTCTTAGGCTTAATTCAGGGTGGTAATTAGTAATGCAATGATCAGAGTGCAAGGACAAATCAGGAAACCATCCAGAAAACTAAAATGGTTTTGTTAAAAATAGGCAAAATTCTATAAAAAGGGACTGTAAATAAGAGACTGGAGTCAGTAGCTGGGTTATATACTATACATTTACTCCAGTAAACCAGTATCAGTGTGACTGATTTCAATGACTTCAAACTTTTCATGTCTGTGATATCATGGGTAGGTGCTTTGATGCCAGATGAAAACAGATGGTTATCAGTTTGCATAATGGAATGCGTGACACAGTGTAGACAGTAAGGGCAGGATTCGACCTGCCTGTTTTTATAAGGCTTTTTCAATTTTCCCTTTCTACAAAAATGACTTGCCATGTGTAAGCAAGAGTTAGCTTCTCTGTCCTGATCAAACGAGCAAGCCAAGTGTCAAAGCTAATCAATCTGACACAGGGATTCCCTCCTCTGTCATCAAGTGCCCAGGCTTGGGTTTCAAAGGCATTTCTGATCCCTTTCACCACCAGACCCCCTCCAGTGTCCAGGTGTTCCTGTGATTTACTTCTCAGATCCTCACCCGACATTCCCATACGTCAATGTTGTGCTGGCTGATGAGAGATAAGATTTATAGATGGCGGATGATGACTTCAAAGCAGACTGTTCTTCTGAGGTTTAAATCAAGGCCATCCCCATTCCAGCACACAGATAAGAGTCACTGTATTGTTTACATCACTTAATGAAAAAACTTGCATATACAGTATCCCCCACATATTATATTAAAACTATTCTTACAGCTACAACTAGTGTTGATATATTCATTTGAATCACTTATTCTTATTTAATATAACACAACTATTAGTTATGTCAGAATTGTGTTTTACTGTGCTTTTGTTGATTGTGTGCAGTAACTGAAAAATTGACAATGTATTTTAATGTAAATTGTTTTAGAGACAAAATATTGTCATATTATTTCTAGATTTTTTGTTTTCTTGCTTAGAAATAACATACCTAATATAAGATATTTCCTCAGTTTTATGTCTGAAAACTAGATTTAAGATCAGTATAATTTATGTAAACATGAATGTTCCCAGAAAAATTGTATAGCTCACTTTTTACACACTCAATAAAGGTTGACAAGCTCACTTGATTGACGTAGTTTCAACCTTTGTGATTGATATTTTGGTGAATAGAACTATAAATATTAATTATATATATGAAAACTCTGCCCTTAATGATAACAAACAGTACATTTCAGAATTTATACAAGTAAGCAAATGCTTGTTGTAACACTTTATAAAATGGTGTGTATACTTTCTTATCTATGAATAAAATAGATGTTTAAAATAAAAGCAGGGTAGTCAACTTAATTAACCAACCTAAATGGCAAACCATCCTTCAGCTTTAAAACTGATTTAACTCTGTTTACGTGTTTTTCAGTAACCCAGCACTGATATCCCTCAGTGTTGGTAGTGTTGAATAAGGTTTTAAGATCATATTCTCTGTCTCTGGACTGGAAAGAAGCAGCCAAGTGAGACTGTGTTGTCTCTCTCAGAGGCCTAGCAGGCCTTTTGTGATTTCTTTTCTTAACAGACAGCTAAGTGATAACAGCCTGATAAACCAGGCTTCACTCAAATGGTTTTACATAAACCTAGTGGGCCATTGGTAGCCTCTTGAAGCATATCACTTCCCCCTTTCATGCTAAGCTCTGCAAGCTCTGTATTTTATGTAAGACTTCAATAACCTGTTCCTTATCAGAATACATGTAGAGGTCTCAATATCAAATGGCACCTCTTCATAAACACAGTACAGGGCAGGTTGTTGTATGTGATATCTGCTATGTATTAATACATGCCTAGAACTAACTCATTAAATGGTTTTGCATTTTCCTTTTTGACTACGGAATACAGTAAATATTACTTCTGTAGATTAATTCCTATCTTATCTGTTTTGTCTTATCCATCCATCCAGTCATGCATTAATCCAGATAGGTACAATTTTACTTATGCATTATATTTACTATGTTCCAAATTAATAATGACTGCTTAACGTGATTGTCTGTAACCCTACTAAGGTTAAATAAATACATGATTTAGTTTAAATGTTCAATTTAAACAATTGTACTTTATGTGGATGTCTTTCTTGTTCAAAAAAGCTGGTAAGCTGAGTTTTTCTGCCTTTCCCTTCAGCCCTGATTTGCATTATATTATCATACTGCATAGTTATAAAATGCCTTGGTTATAACCCAGGCACTACACTGGATAAACTACAATGAAAATTTTGGAAAGTTAGTAGAAACCGTATGAGTCACTTTTATAAACTGGTGACAGATGAAGATGTTAATCTTTGTCTTTTATATCAACTGTCTGGTATAAAAGAGGGAGAAAACAATGTCATTCAGTTTTGACGTCTTGTAATGAATAACTGTTACAAGCCTGTGTTTGTACATACAGTACAGTGCCCCAATTGGCCATATAAAAATGAGGAACCCAGAACATATTGGAATTATGTAGTTATTATGCATATGGATAAATGCACTTACTGCGTACATCCTATTGTTAATGGGGACTGTAATCTTTAACTAAAATATATGGGTCAGAGAGTACCTTGCTGAATCACATGGGAAGGCAATTCAATTTTCTTAATATTAATATGATTAATATTTGACCTAAAATCAAATAATTTGGGCATTATAACTGATGTTCAGTGTCATGAATTTTGTAGAACCCTCATTTTTTTACAGGTTATTCCAGCCTCTACAACATGGTAAAGATGAGTCAACTGTGTGTGGCTATAGTTTATTTCAACTAAGAAAAAAACACGTTATTTGCAAGATTTTTACTTTATTAAGAACAATGTAATGTTACCTATTTTGAAAAAGAAAACAAAAACAGATACAACTATAGTATTATTGTTTTCAACAACACATCTACACAAATTCTAAATTGCTATTTTAGTCTTCCTTTTGTATTGTCACACTTTCTCCTCTTATGCAATTCCAAGGGCAACTGTTAGTTGCAAAATGTGTGTTTGCTTCTCTTGCTGCATAATCTGATAATATTTTGCCCAGAGTAGTTTTGTCTTATCAATAGATGAAGCTCAACTGGAAAATGCACATGTGCGCAGTCAGCTAAATAAATAAGAAGCTTTCTTTCATTAAATCTGCATTTTTTGACCAACGAATGTTTGCTCAATGAACTGCTGAGTTTGTACAATGTTTCCACAGGCTCTCTGGTAATTGTTTTAGAAGTTAGTATTGGACATTGATGTGGAATACAGCTACAGCACTGTCTGACAATATATATATATATATATATACATATATATATATATATATATATATATATATATATATATATATATATATATATATATATATATATATATATATATGTTGGAATGATAATTCATGTAGTCTTAATTTTGTATTTGTATTTTGCAGTATTCTAAACTCAAAATGGAATTCAACCTTTATAGAAAAAATATTTATTTACAACTGTTAGCCCCAGTTAATGAAATGTTGTTTATCCTACCTGTGATTCAGAAAGAGAGATTTTTTTGGCAACCCTCATATCATTCAAAAAGTAATAATGCCTGCGTACAAACTCTTAGTAATTGATACACAGAACAACAGAAACGGAGACACACACACTTCAAAGGAATAAGGCAAAAAGTAAAAAAAAAAAAATGTTTTCACAGCAAGCCAGATAAGTGTAAAAAATTGTCAGTACTGCTGGTAGCCACCAGTGGAGTCTGAAATGCACTGGCACTGTGGTCTATAAATCATTGTTTTGGAAGGGATTTATTTAACTTTTTTTACTGATATTCATTCCTTTGCAGTGTGGTCCTCAATTTGTTTGTATTATATCACTTATTATTTCCTAAAAATGCATGTCCAAATCCCCTGCCTTAAACCATTTTGAGTACTAAATAGATCAATGTTTTTAAGTCTTGCCCTTTCTAAACTCAAATGGCTAATGGTTATTGCATTTTATCAACAATTATTTTGTGGTGAGGTTGCTGAGTGCTCCATTCTATTCTCAGAGTGCATGTTGCAGATGTTACTAGTAACTCCCTATGGCTGGGCATACTTGTCTGAGCACAGCCAGGGTCAGGTAATGCATAGCTGGCTGGGAAATCCTTGCCTTAATATGCACCAGTGCAGCTGTTAGACTGAATTTTATTAGTAATACCTGCATTGATTTTGTGGTTAGCTAAATCTCTAGTGCTCCATTTGTACTTTTCAGTACATTTCAAAAGAAATGTAAAAGAAAGAGCAGATGGGCGTCTACATACATTTCTCAGAAGATGGGTGTTGTCTTCATCTTCCCTAGCCTGGGAAGTGACTGCAGTGGTAAATCAGATTGAATGGTATTTGTCTATTCCAAAAAGAAGGTGGAAAATAATTGGTCAATGAATATTTGAACAACAACCAAAAAAAAAAAAATCAACATGATGAACACATATGGTTTTCTTTTCTCTTTTTGTAAATGGATATAGGTATATGTATTATATACCGAAAATAAAAGAAAATACTGCTTCATAATAAGAACAACTGCAAACCATTCATTATTAACTTCAACAACACTGGATTTATTTTCAGTCCTCTTAGTGTATGTACTGTATATGAAAACATTTCTTAGAGAAGTAAAAAGAGGATTCTAACATAGGAATGTGAAAGTTTTCACAATTGAATAAAAACATGCTTTTCTAAACAGATTAATGATGGAAGTCAAGCAGGAACCTTTTAAAGGATCTTCATAATTATAGGTCAAAGAGTCACAGAAGGTGATCTGCCCTGTAATTGGGTATATTCTAATCAGCTTACCAACTGATACAACTCAATTTGCATGCATTAGGCTGATAGATTACTTAAAAAATATTTTGGGGTTCCACATGAACACTGACACACAATAATGCACACACAACAGCCAAAACCTCAGAAACCAAGCTGATGTTCCTACAGGGGATAAAGTAAAGAGAACTCACTTGTTTTGTTCTGCCTGCCTGCTTCGCTAATAAAAGAGAGGTTCAGTTTGCAGAACCTCATAGGAAATAACTGGTTGTACATTAGTGCCCAGGGATTGGTAATGACAGATACAATGGGGTTTACAATATGCTAAGGCTGATTAGAGGCAGATTCAAAGACTGAAGGACTGCTAGACACATCCAAAATACTTCAGTCATATTCAGCATATCATCTAGCGTGGAACTCTCCCAGTTATCTGGAACGTGTTAAGCTGAGGCCAATGTAATCGGTTAGAAATCAAACATGTTTTGGTCTTTAAACCTCAAAAAGCTGATTAACAAAATTGTGGGGTGTGGATTAAGATTGGATCATGAGATTATATTTACAGGCCGCCATCAAGCAAAGGAATAATTCAGTCAGGGGACTTACTACGCTAAACTAAAATCAATCAATACAAGTAAGAACACTTCAACCTTCAACATATTTTAAATCAGAATATTACACAAATCTATTTTTTACTAGGACCTATGGGGCACCAAATGTAAAACAGTGCACACAAAATGTCTGACTTTGATTAATTTTCAATGCAGTGTGCGGACAGGCTCTCTCTTTTCTTAATAACAGAACAAATTATATATTGGACTCGCTGTCACACTACACTACCACCATTTAAGTAAGGGATCATGCCCTGCCCACTGCTGTGAGAGGCTGACCGGCACTAGAGGGGTGGGACTATATTAGCATGTTAGCTTTAACATTTATATTTAACATTTATATTTATATTTATATTTAACATTTACATTTATACTTAACATTTATAGTTAGACTAAATATTTACGTAAAAGCTATACATTTATTTTGTGACTCAGGGATTTAGGATTTAGTTAAATATTTAATCAAACGATAAATATTTATTTTTCAAAAACAAAGATTAAGCATTTATTTATTTATTTATTTAAAAAACAAAATCTTTATAAATGTGGAAAAAACGGCTTAAGTATTTACTAAATCTGGAAGAAAACACAAGATTTTAATTAAATGTTTGAAAAAAAGACATACTAAAAAAGTGTGTGCTGTTTAACATTTGGCGCCCCATAAGGACCTTCCTAAATTTTTATATTCAGGTGAAACTGCAGGTCAGTAATTCCCTGCAACCATTATGTTCTTGACAGTTTATCCTAAAGCTACAAAATAATATAACTGGGTTTTCACTTCAAACACCTCCCACCTACCATATCACCAACCCACATGTAACCTTTTTCTAATGAAATTCCAATGACCCCTGGGGACTCTCATCTTGAATGGTTTCATTTTTCTGTGGATAAAGTCTCCAAACCATGCACTCAATGTTCACTTCACTGCACTCCACTACAACTTATTGTCTTCTTGTTAAAACTAGAAGAAGGACTGAAAAACAACTACTGTGCATACACTAGGACACCTTCATTTTTGCAGCTTCCTCTGCGATGTCCTCTCCATCAGACAGCAACAACAGTACACTCTCTGTGGCAATTATGGAGTTACAAATGGATAACTGCCTGGGATTACTTAAAATCAATCCTTTCAACCATCTGCAACTGTTGAAGTGCACCCGTCCATCACAGCTATGGAAGAATAATGTTTTATGAACATCACAAATCATTCTCTGCAAGAGCAGAAAGTGGTGTATTGAATGTTCTGTCATTAAAGACACCCTTTCCCCCATTCCTCCTGACTCTTCAATTTGCAGTTGGTTTTTGACACACTTCAGGACTTTGTCTCATTACAGAATCCAGTCTCTCCTTCCCCTTGAAATGCTGTCTGCTTTATTTGTTTATAAAACATCAGACCAATGTGCCTGTCAGATTAAAACAATGATTTCAAGCACAGTTAAATACAATATCCACTGTATCATAAAAAATAATAATCAAAATGCAATCCAAAGTGTTCTTAATGATATAAGTTTTACTGATTTCACTTAAAAGTAAGAAACAAAAGGTTATATAATCAGCCCAGCAGGTCTTGCAGTTAAGAAGTAGTCTGGCAAGTGTTGATTGATTATTGACCTGTCAGCTCCGCATGGCAATAAAGACAAAACTAAAACAGCATTGTTCCCTCTCAGCCATTTTCTCTTCATAATTCCACTATGCATAATACATTTCAGGTGAATAACTGATTCAAGAGCTGAGCTAGAATAGGTCCACATCAAATAGATCAGCAATGCTTTTTAAATATCCCCCCTACACCCATCATAAAGAAACCTTCTTAGTGTCAAATCGAAATCCATTTTCATTTTGCAGTCTTTGTTATTTTGCACTTTGGTTGCCAAAGCAGAACAGATATATTTTAGTTTCTTAACTCTCTACAGTTGCTGTAGCAGGTGACAGATATCAAATTCTGTACCAGTGGCTCACTGCTTAATATCGTCCTTAAATATTGCAAATTTAATTAGTAAAATAGTGTAATTTTGTAAAAAAAAAAAAAAACAACACAAACTATGCAACACTGATTTGTAATATTAGTTCCAATAAATTACTATTACATGGGTTTAACTGCACAAATATTTTTGGCAAATTCTTCTCAGTATGAATATTGCATGGCTTGAAAATATATACAGTATATTTTTCCCTCTCTCCAACAATGACGTTTTAAAATACTAGCAAATGTGATTTTGATCCCTTTACAGATTGAGTCTTTGAAAATCCATGAAAATGCATTTGATCAGTAAGTGTAACATCATACAGACCTACTACAATTGATAGAATAGATTAATGTTGTGGAATATAAAGCAAATAGGGAATATGGCTTTCAGGTTTAGAGTTACATTTGTATCTATAATAACAAACATATACTTTTACACAGCATAGTAGTAGTGCCCTTCTGCCCATCTTTCTTTGTAACTTTATCTTTTTCCTTTGAATCTTGTGAACCATCCCTCTGTTTATAATGACTCCTAAATTTGAATCCTTTTTCCTAAGATCCATGAGGTCAAACCTATTGGCAAACACTACACCAGCTGCCCCTCACAACCTCCAAACCACCAGTAACAGAAGACATTTAATTATTTGTTTATTTATTTATTTCCCTGCTGCACTTATTGATTTTAAAAAGGAAAAAGAGCTTGTTCATTTACATCTTATTTACACTTTGACCCTGCAAGTCAGCAGTAGTTGCTGAAACAGCAGACATTAAATGGGTACAGCTCTGTATGAGATAAGGAATGTATGCTAAATATCAAAAGAGCAACCCTGTTTACCCTTATTAAAACAATTAAACTGGCTGATGAGCATGTTCTTCCATAATGAACAACATAAACCTCTTCATTATGTTTCCCAATATCTACACATTGTAAGAACTGACCTTGCATAAAAAAAATCTGATGCTATCTGTGTAATTTGTAAGGGATACATATAGTTGGTATGTTTGGCCTTCAATTGAGGGATGTGTGTGCTTTGGTGTTGGGTGGCATGTGTGTTAGTAGTGTATATGTATATATAACACAAACTGACCTGAGAACCTGTAGGTGTATGGTGAGATTCACTGAAGTCTATGGAAGAGTTGAAAGCACCAAGGAAACTGAGCAGCGTCAGGGATTATTAATATTTATTTATTTATTTGTTTATTTATTTATTTATTTATTTGCAGATGCCCTTATCCAGGGTGACTTACAAAATATAAGAGCATTACAAAAGTGTAATAATACAGTTTAAAATTACAGATCAAAACATAATACAATTACAAGTTCAAAATTACACAAGTGCATACATGAAATATACAGTTTAATACAAAATACAAGTCCTACATCCTAGATTGTAATAGCTACCAAATGCAGAAAAGATGTGAAGTTCGTAGTTAAGAGCTAAGAGGAAGGGGACATTGGGGAAATCAAAATAAACAACACTAGTACTAGCAATATAAAAGCAAGTAAAATGATGAAAATGTTATATAAAGTGCAAATGTACAGGAGAGCTAAGCAACACAGGGGAATAAACTACAACATTACAGGTACAATCTCAAAATATGTGTCTTAAGTTGTCGACAGAAGGTGGTCAGGGACTCTGCTGTCCTGAACTCTTTGGGAAGGTCGTTCTGCCACTCAGGGGCCAAGGATGAAAAGGAGAAATCGCAGTGTACAGTAGCATTAAACCATGACAGGGGAGGTGCAAACATTGCCACGGTTGAAAAAAACCTGCATCAAATCTCAGCTAGAGAAGCCAGAAGGCATGTGTGTGAGACTGAGACTAAGTGGAAGAAGATTCTATGGTCTCCCTTAGAGCTCTCCCTTACAGGAACATCTGGGCTATTGTTGCCATATACACAGTGAAGAACTGCATTTCTTTCCCGTGTGTCTGTGTAAATGAGGTAGTGTGCTATAGTTCAACCCTGAAACTTGAAGAACAGTGTCTGATAACAACCAGTTTTCATCAGCAAATTTGGGCTTGATACATCATACAACCCCCCTTATATTAAACATTCATTTTACCCAGGTTCAACCATATATGGGTTTTGTTTACCAGTTTTCAGGCAGAAACCAAACTTCCACTCATCACGGGATAGAATAGACATGGGGGCCCTGTTATCTTTCTCTCCTGTCTGGTCTGCATAAAAGCGCCTGTACTTTGTAACTTCTCTGACTGTTCTCGAAATTGCTTCTCCTGGACATCTTCCGTGCAGCTGCTCGTATTCAATTCCTTTTGATTGACCATGCATCTCTCTCGATTAATTATACTCTTCACACAGTGTCTCCCAGCTCAGCCATGGAAGACCATAACTCTTTTGAGTTGCCACAGGCATCTTAGTGGTCTATCTGACTAGTGGCCTTGTCAACCAGTTTTTGAGGATGGTCTGTTCTAGACAGATTCACAGTTTTGCTATAGTCTCTCCATTTCTTAATAATGGACTTTACTGTTCTCTGGGGGATATCCAATGCCTTGGAATTGTCCTTATATCCTTCCTAATTATTGCTTTTGAAAAACCTTATACTGGATTTGCTTTGAATGTTCCTCGATCTTCATTATGTAGTTTCTGATTGAAAATGTAACAAACCGCAGGACCTCCTAGTGACAGGTGTATTTAACATGTTTTAAATTCATTGCTAAAACTTTTTTTGCTACATGTTTAAACTTGGATGACATTCTTGCCTAGAGTATTTAAATTAGATTGTACAAACATGTAGTACAGTTTAAACCTTTATTGTTATAATTGTATACTTGTTCACTGTTATTTAAAGCACATTTAGTTCTGGCACAATGTTGTGACAAAAATGTTTCAAAAACATATTACCCTGAACATTACCCTGTTGTTGAAATATTACTTTTTGTAATTGCTGCACAATAAAATTGTATGCAAAACTGTATAGTCGATTTCTTGCATTTCAATACATATTAAGCACAATAATATTTTGCAAGCATATATAACATATTTTGTATTATGATTTTTTGTGAAGTACACTTCAAAATGCAGAGGCATTTTATTTGTAAATGTTACACTATAATGATAATTGGCATTATTCATTGATAGGCTGCATAAATATGTGATATTTCAGACATTTACAACAGGAAACTAAATATCTGTGCATTGTGATTGCTTTATTACATTGATAATACGTTACTCTGGCCTACTAGATGTATTTCATTGTCAGTTGTCTGTGGGTTGGTCTTAGTAGTTTGTTATTAAACAGTTTCATTCCCACCTGCATTTGTTTTTCCTCATACTTGCTGAACCAGGAAGTAAAAAAAAAACAATAAGGAAGTGAATGTAGCTTTTAAAGTGAAAGTACTTCAGTGAGTGCAGCTGTGCAGGTTTCTCAGACTGTTCTCAGCTTTTTCCTCTCCACAGAAGTCCTCCTTCATCATGCAAAAAATACAGGTTGCTGCACAGAAACACCAGGAAAAACAGGAGAGGATCTAGTGACTGGTAGGCTGAGGTGGGGGAGTTATTGAGCTGAAGGCCTAATAATGAGAGCTGTTTGAGACAGGCTGGGAGGCAGCCAGTCAGGCTGAGAGCAGCAGTCACTGCTCTAAGCCCATTTCTCCAGCTGAGCAGTGGGGGAGGGGAGAAAAGTAAAACAAAGAGAGCAGGCAAAAAAGAAAGAGAAAAGTATCCACCAAGAGCAAAGCTTAATACTGTGTTGCATGAGGCAAAGCGAAAGTGAGAGAAGCTGTATGCATGCCTGTATGCTTGTGTGTATGCACTAAAGCAGTTCTACATTTACCAGGTGAACACAGCAGCAGGAAGGGGGCTGATTTGCTGAGAGAAAGTAGAGTCAATAGATGCACAAAAATGTAAGCAGGCTGCTAGAGACCGATAAACTTGAGAAACCTGCAACTGTGGAAAATGTGCTAATCTGCAGAACAGGTTTCAGGATTACAGTTTCACGTTTTTCAAAAGGCTGCCTGAATCCTTTCCTCAAGGCCCAATGGATTCCTGGGAGGAGCCAGAGCAGGAAGAGCTGCAGAATGATGGGACATGTGACGCCTGTGAGCCAGACGAGGCGCTGCCAGCTGCCAAAATATGCCACTCTTGCAACTTTGCCTTCTGTGACATCCACGCCGAAAAACACCACAAGAGCACCCGTCACAACCTAGAGCCATATGGAGATGAAGAAGCCCAGAGGACAAATAACGCCAGCCCTGGGGACGAAGGATCGATAGAGAGGAGTGGCAGTCCAGAAGAGGGAGCTGCGGGAGGTGGGGCAGGGCTGGCCCCTGGGATCCCAGAGAATGGCAAAGTGAGAGAAAGCGTGACAGTGGAGAGGCTACGCTGTAAGGAGCATGGCCAGGAGGGGACACTGTACTGCAAGCTGGATGAAAAGATTATCTGCGTGGTGTGCGCTGTGCAGGGGGCCCATCGGGAGCATGAGATCATAACCCTGAGGGAGGCGTACATGTGGCAAAGAGTGAGTGTCCCCCTCTTGCCAAGCAAGGCGCAATATCTTCATAACTCTAAGGGCAACAGTGTAAAGCTGTTGTTTCCATTAAAAAATATATTTTCATACGTTTATGTGTGCTCCCCGATAAATGAGCATAGTCAACTTCGGAAATGATTTATAAACTTCTTATTTATAAACAACTGTCCAAACCATTTTTTTTTTACTTAAAATGTAACACTCATCTCCTAAGCCCTACCAACATTCCCTAAACAGTCTGGAAAGCTGTTCTCTTAACCATCTAATTGTGGTTGGAAGTAATAAGCCATGTAAAATTAGCATGGTTTTGTTGTGTAGATACTGTGAGCTTACTGAGATCAGTTACTAACAGCAGTGTGGGAAGAAATTTGATATTATTCTACCATGTACTTTTTTGTTGTTTTTAACTTCAACACACGTGGATGTTATTACTTTAAAAGGAAATATTATTTAAAAAAAATCTGAATTCCATTCCAAATAATACAAAAAAATGTAAAATTCTAACAACATAAATCAACATAAATAAATAAATAAATAAATAAATAAATAAAAATTAATGAAAAACAAGAATTACTTGGTTACTTACTTGGTTTTCTCTGACTACTGTAGTCAATTTGATGTTTATATGTAATTCAAAAGAAAACGTTTAAAAATGAAAATGTCTATACACTTGATTATAGACATTTGCAGCTCCACATAACAGGGTTGGATCAGCTGATTTTTCAGATCACAGTTTGTGATATATATGCAATGTGAAGGATATATTCTGTAGATTATTGTGGAATGTTGGAGGTAAACGAAAGAAAACAAACAACAAAAATATGAAAGGGTAAAGGGTATCTAGACTACATAAAAAAAAATATATATATATATATATATATATATATATATGCTGTGGCTGTATTTAATAATTACATAATATTACTGTTAAAAAACATCTTCATAATGCCACAATCCCAACATAATCAGTCCTGACGGTGCAGTCTGCTATGAGCCATATAATTCTCTTGGATGTACCAACAGCATGTCCTGATATGAGGTCCTTAAGTTTACTAACATACACCCAAAAGCACTGTGATGTACCCCTTATATTGGAATCTTTCTTGTTCGGGAAGGCCAAGTGTTGTGTATAATATACAGTCCTCAGAGTGTTGGATTTTTTAATGTAATTCATTAATTTATCTCATCAGATTGGTAAAAAAAAAATATAAAATATTATGATTGAAAATGCAACCGAGCATGTTTTTTGTTACTCTTCTCTATTATGTGTTGGCATTGATTTTTGAACCCAAACCTTATTGGTGATGTGTTAAACCCCCTTTGTCTCATCAGGTATAGGCTACATAAATGGATAAAAACATGCACATCACATCGCAAAATCACAACTGGAAATGCTAAGCAGACTAAATTATTGAGACTTATTTTACACTGGCAAGAATTATTCATCACATTTTAACATTTTCTACTCTAAATTTGGAAAACGTCCTTTACCTTTCTTCTACTTCTTAGATGTCTAAGACAATACTGAAATCAGAAAGAATGACCGCTCTGGGTTGTTGGTATCAGTCCATGCACAGTAGCATTGGTTCTTATGAGACTGCACCGACATATCATAATTACTTTGTATAACAGTGGGTACCAAAGCATCTTAATATACAAAGTGCCTGGACAAGGAGTTGTGTGGAGCAGTTGGTTAGGAAAAGTGTGTTTAATTATAGGTTGCTTAGGACGAATCAGCAGGTGTATGTAAGAGTACAAATATGCTAGGAGTTTGAAAGGCAGGGTTCTGATGTGTCTGCAAGATTTTTAGCTGAGGAGGAGGGAGAAAGTGTGGTAGATTAGAAACAAATGGGGATAGGAGAGAACAGAGGAAATGGAGGATGAGGAGAAGAAAAGGAACATAGATTTAGAGAGGCTGAGTTGAAGTTGATGAGAGGACTGGCAGGAGGAGATAGAATATATGCACATAGTGATACATAAAGGGATTGTGTGGGTCAGAGGGGTGATAAGAGGATCTGAGCATATAAATGGTATGAGAAACCAAAGCATGCAATGAGGAGATGCTGGGTGCAGGTGTAGAGAATCTCACATTCATCACAGAGATGACTTGCATGAGAGGCTGTTCAATTTCAAAAAGCAAAATAAATATAACATATGCCACAAATGGATATACCATATAACAAAGTGTATATGTCATATATCAAAATGGATATATCATATGGCAAAGTACATCTGTCATATACCAAAATTAATATTATATATCAAAATTGATACAATATATACCATATCATATTGCAAAATAAATACACCATATATCAAGTGCAATTGATATACAGACGTGCTCATATTTGTTGGTACCCTTACAGCTCATTGAAATAATACTTCATTCCACCTGAAAAGTGATTAAATTTAAAGCTATTGCATCATGTATACTTGCATGCCTTTGGTATGTCATAGAATAAAGCAAAGAAGCTGTGAAAAGAGATGAATTAGTGCTCATTCTACAAAGATATTCTAAAATGGCCTGAACACATTTGTTGGTACGCCTTAGAAAATATAATAAATAATTGGATTATAGTGATATTCCAAACTAATTAGTTTCTTTAATTAGTATCACACATCTCCAATCTTGTAATCAGACATTCAGCCTATTTAAATGCAGGAAAGTAGTCACTATGCCGTTTAGTATCATTGTGTGCACCACACTGAATATGGACCAGAGAAAGCAAAGGACAGAGTTGTCTGAGGAGATCAATCAGAAAGAAAATAATAGATGAGCATGGTAAAGGTAAAGGCTACAAGACCATCTCCAAGCAGCTTGATGTTCCTGTTACAACAGTTGCAAATATTATTAAGAAGTTCAAGGTCCATAGAACTGTAGCCAACCTCCCTGGGCGCAGCCGCAAGAGGAAAATCAACCCCAGATTGAACAGAAGGATAGTGCGAATGGCAGAAAAAGAACCAAGGATAACTGCCAAAAAGATACAAGCTGAACTCCAAGGTAAAGGTACGTCAGTTTCTAATTGCACCATCCGTTGCTTTTTGAGCGAAAGTGGCCTCCATGGAAGAAGACCCAGGAGGACCCCACTTTTGAAAGAAAAACATAAAAAAGCCAGACTGGATATTAACAAGCCACAATCCTTCTGGGAGAATGTCCTTTGGACAGATGAGTAAAAACTAGAGCTTTTTGGCAAGTCACATCACATGTTCACAGATGAAAAAATTAAGCTTTCAAATAAAATAACACCATACCTACAGTGAAACATGGAGGAGGCTCGGTTATGTTTTGGGGCTGCTTTGCTGCGCCTGGCACAGGGTGCCTTGAATCTGTGCAGGGCACAATGAAATCTCAAGATTATCAAGGCATTCTGGAGTGAAACATACTGCCCAGTGTCAGAAAGCTCTGTCTCAGTCCCAGGTCATGGGTCCTCCAACAGGATAATGAACAAAAACACAGCTAAAAGCAACCAAGAATGGATAAGAACAAAACTTTGGACTGTTCTGAAGTGGCCTTCTATGAGTCCTGATCTGAATCCTATCAAACATTTATGGAAAGAGCTGAGACTTGCAGTCTGGAGAAGGCACCCATCAAACCTGAGACAGCTGGAGAAGTTTGCTCAAGAAGAGTGGGCCAGACTACCTGTTAACAAGTGCAGAAATCTCATTGGGAGCTACAGAAAACGTTTGATTGCAGTGATTGCCTCTAAAGGTTGTGCAACAAAATATTAGGTTTAGGGTCCCATCATTTTTGTCCATGCCATTTTCATTTGTTTTATTATTTACAATATTTTGTTGAAAAACAAAATCAAAAGCAAAGTCTGATTTCTATTAAATATGGAATAAACAATGGTGGATGCCAATTACTTTTTCGAGTTATTTTCAAGTCAGTTTCAAGTTATTTCAGAGGAAATTGTGCATTCTTCGTTTTTTGTGGAGGGGTACAAACAAATTTAAGTACGTCTGTATATCAAAGTCATGTGGCATAGATCTTGCTTTTGGCTTGTGCATTGTGCAGTAGTTGCTGGTTAAATTAATTTTCTTTTTGAACTACCCTTACTTAATTACTTTGCCATATGGTATATACATTTTTGGTATATAGTATATTTATTTTGCCATTTTTTAATTGAATGGGGAGAGAAAAAAATTATCGTAGATGGTCATTTTAACTCTAAATTTTATTTATTTTATCTTAGAATACATTATTATTATTTGTATAGATCTTTGAATTTATATAAATCTTAGTATTATAAGATTTAGTTTGTAAACCCTGAGCACATTCTGTTTAATCCATTACAATACATTTTGAACTGAACACATTCATGAAAGTGTGTGCAGCACTGATATTCCCCGCATTGTGCTTCTACCTAACAAAAATCCTGTTTTTCTCTTATATATTGTGTTAGCATGGCCATTAGCAGTGTTAATAGGATATCATCAACAGAAAACCCTTTTAGGGGAGGGAGTGTAATAATCTTCGGTTGAGTTGGGTGAGGTAATTATCTTGTCAAGAAATAATTGCTGTAGTTAGGAAACAAAGCAAAATAAACATGTTTGTGAATGTATCATGTATTTTAATTGCACTCATTCTCTGTACACGTATCAAAGAATGAAAGAAAAAAGCTCACATTCTCTAGTACTTTTTGAAAGGAGCTATTAGCAATATGCATAAGCATATTTCACTAAAAGAAAATGTAGACTGAGAAGAATAAAACATACATTTTTTAATAATTATAATAATTGTACTACTGAGTTAAAAAAAAGTAGGCCTGGATGATTTATAGAGAGTTTTATAAGATATGATTTGCTCTATGATTTGTAAGTAAAAAAATGTTTAACGGCAGTGCAGGTGCAAGTGTAGGAACAGATTGCTAAGCCACACACACACACACACACACACACACACACACACACATACAAACACAAACATATAATCAGCAGCAGTTTATTTATTTATTTATTTGTTTATATTTACATACACCCACATATAGAGAAAAAGTTTATTTTGGTTGTTTTGAGAGAGAAAGTTTCACAACCATCTGTCTCCAAAGTGATTTAAGATACAAGAATCATATAGGATAATGTCCTTGATTTTAGGATACATTAGGTATGTTGTTAACTTCTGAATTGTTCACTGTTTGGATTTAATTTCAATATGCACAGAAACTGATGCCACACTCAAGTTCTTTGTATCCATATGCCATTACCAAAACACACACACACAACATATTCTACTGATATTTTATTCCTATCCAAAAAAGCATAATGAAAGCTCTATTTGAATGAGTGACAGTGAGAATATACTGTTTTAGTTATTTTTTTCAAATGACACCAATTTCAGACTTTTCTAAAGCAAAGTCTGCTTATATTATATAATATATTAACAGAGCATTTAAATAATGTTTGACAGGAGAACATGGGATCAATGATAGATTGATGATCCCCAATCAAAATGGCCAAAAGTACTTGGATCAAAAAGCAAACTTCAAAATCCCAAATAGGTCGGTTGTGATCACAAATGTAATTTCAAGGTGAATAAATGACTCTGTTCTACAACTCCTGATCTTTACTAATCACATTTTGCATTAATTATGTTATCTGCAGAATAAGGAGCCAGTGGACATCCTGGGACGGACTGTGGAGGTGGCAGAGAGGTTAAAGACAAAATGGAGCTGTCCCAATGTAAGTCAATAGTTGTCTTTGGGGAAACAATAAAAAGTACATAAAAATGAATACATACATACATAAATACAAAAAATGTAGTTAGTAATATACACTCACCTAAAGGATTATTAGGAACACCTGTTCAATTTCTCATTAATGCAATTATCTAACCAACCAATCACATGGCAGTTGCTTCAATGCATTTAGGGGTGTGGTCCTGGTCAAGACAATCTCCTGAACTCCAAACTGAATGTCTGAATGGGAAAGAAAGGTGATTTAAGCAATTTTGAGCGTGGCATGGTTGTTGGTGCCAGACGGGCCGGTCTGAGTATTTCACAATCTGCTCAGTTACTGGGATTTTCACGCACAACCATTTCTAGGGTTTACAAAGAATGGTGTGAAAAGGGAAAAACATCCAGTATGCGGCAGTCCTGTGGGTGAAAATGCCTTGTTGATGCTAGAGGTCAGAGGAGAATGGGCCGACTGATTCAAGCTGATAGAAGAGCAACTTTGACTGAAATAACCACTTGTTACAACCGAGGTATGCAGCAAAGCATTTGTGAATCCACAACACGTACAACCTTGAGGCAGATGGGCTACAACAGCAGAAGACCCCACCGGGTACCACTCATCTCCACTACAAATAGGAAAAAGAGGCTACAATTTGCACAAGCTCACCAAAATTGGACAGTTGAAGACTGTAAAAATGTTGCCTGGTCTGATGAGTCTCGATTTCTGTTGAGACATTCAGATGGTAGAGTCAGAATTTGGCGTAAACAGAATGAGAACATGGATCCATCATGCCTTGTTACCACTGTGCAGGCTGGTGGTGGTGGTGTAATGGTGTGGGGGATGTTTTCTTGGCACACTTTAGGCCCCTTAGTGCCAATTGGGCATCGTTTAAATGCCACGGCCTACCTGAGCATTGTTTCTGACCATGTCCATCCCTTTATGACCACCATGTACCCATCCTCTGATGGCTACTTCCAGCAGGATAATGCACCATGTCACAAAGGTCGAATCATTTCAAATTGGTTTCTTGAACATGAAAATAAGTTCACTGTACTAAACTGGCCCCCACAGTCACCAGATCTCAACCCAATACAGCATCTTTGGGATGTGGTGGAACGGGAGCTTCGTGCCCTGGATGTGCATCCCACAAATCTCCATCAACTGCAAGATGCTATCCTATCAATATGGGCCAACATTTCTAAAGAATGCTTTCAGCACCTTGTTGAATCAATGCCACGTAGAATTAAGGCAGTTCTGAAGGCGAAAGGGGGTCAAACACAGTATTAGTATGGTGTTCCTAATAATCCTTTAGGTGAGTGTACACCGATCAGCCTAACATTATGACCACTGACAGTCAGTGTGTGGGATATATTAGGCAGCAAGTGAACATTTTGTCCTCAAAGTTGATGTCTTAGAAGCAGGAAAAATGGGCAAGCGTAAGGATCTGAGCGACTTTGACAAGGGCCAAATTGTGATGGCTAGACGACTGGGTCAGAGCATCTCCAAATCTGCAACTCTTGTAGGGTGTTCCCGGTCTGCAGTGGTCAGTACCTATCAAAAGTGGTCCAAGGAAGGAAAAGCGGTGAACCGGCAACAGGGTCATGGGCTGCCAAGGCTCATTGATGCACATGGGGAGCGAAGGCTGGCCCGTGTGGTCCAATCCAACAGACAAGCTACTGTAGCTCAAATTGCTGAAAAAGTTAATGCTGGTTCTGATAGAAAGGTGTCAGAACACACAGTGCATCGCAGTTTGTTGCGTATAGGGCTGCGTAGCTGCAGACCAGTCAGGGTGCCCATGTTGACCCCTGTCCACTGCCGAAAGCGCCTACAATGGGTACATGAGCATCAGAACTGGACCACGGAGCAATGGAATTAGGTGGCCTGGTCTGATAAATCATGAGTTCAAGATGTTGACTTGGCCTCCAAATTCCCCAGATCTCAATCCAATCGAGCATCTGTGGGATGTGCTGGACAAACAAGTCCGATCCATGGAGGCCCCACCTCGCAACTTACAGGACTTAAAGGATCTGCTGCTAACGTCTTGGTGCCAGATACCACAGCACACCTTCAGAGGTCTAGTGGAGTCCATGCCACGACGGGTCAGGGCTGTTTTGGTGGCAAAAGGGGGACCTACACAATATTAGGCAGGGGGTCATAATGTTATGGCTGATAACGGTGTATGTAGTAGAAGTAATCATTTATTTAGATTAATTCAGTTAATATGATCCTTACAAATTCTCCATGTATAATAGATAAATGTTAATATTATGGCTAGCGTTACCAGGATATGACAAGAAACCTGTTATGTAAAGATGAGTTAATACCTTTTAATCCCGTTCTGAAACCTATATACCTATGTCCCTGCACATGATTATAGTGAAAAATATAATTTCACTAAAGCCTTAGACCTTTAGTTCAAATTAAACTAAAGGTCTTCCTGACTTAATTTCTTCAGTTTCAGCTGGTTCTACTTTGAGATCCCTGCTTGGACAGTATCAGAGTCAGTAAAATTATTAACGGAAATCCTTTTAAATGGAGCGTTGTAATACAAATGGGTAATTTGTTAAAAAAGTAATTATCTTGTCAAGAATTTATTGTTACAGTTTTGAAGAAAAGCAAGATATGATTGTTTGGCAAGATGATATTTATTTTATTATTTTTACAACACCCAAACTCTTGTGTATCAGAAAGTGTCAGGGCTCTTCAATCAGTCAGTCAACAAATCTACACAATGTGTTGTACAGGGAGGTAAACATAAAGGATTGCACAGACAATCTGATCATTGTTCAGTATGGGTTTTCATAAAGTCTGAGAAAAATAATCTTCAATATTAAGCATTTAAAATCTGGTATTTCAATGTATTTGTTGTATATTATACCAGTACTCCTTTTTTAATCTTTATCAATATTTTATATTACACCTCTGCTATGTGACTAAAACATTTATAACCATTTAAATTTAAAGGTAGAATAAAATTTAATTGGCAGATTTTTGGGGACAGAATTGGGTGGGATGTTGGTCGATCATGACTGACTGTTGCATATGTATACATACAGGTAATCCTCAAATAAGGTGATTTTTAAGAGTGCATTTTTGCCATAAGGCAGTTTATAACTTAAAATAAATTCTACTGGTCCTGGTTAGATTTAATTATATATTTATGAATGGATTTGAAATGTAATCTAAATCTAATAGAATACTTGCTAAAAATGATCAATTATAACTATATAATTGTTATACATTATTATTATGTTAACAATTGTACAACTGTAAAATTAACATATTTTTTAAAACATACAATGCCACCTTCTTTTCTTGATGTTTGATTTGTTAGTTTGGCCCAGGCAGCCCCCAGCTCATATTTGAGCCCCGTTGGAGCTCTGTTTCTCCAATTCAGATATGATTGTGTTCTGCCGCTCTCATGACTGCAGTCCTTAAACATGCAGAATTATGTTTTAAAATAGGAATAACATATAACAATAACTATCCTCTACCTTTATTTAAAACATTAACTACAAGATATGTTATTTTTCATTTTTTAGGATTCCATCCATATTTGTAAATATCCATAGGGCTATTTTTATAATTTTTATATTATACAAATTATTTTTATAATTGCATCAGCAGAATGCATTCTATTTATTTTTAGGGGATTACAATAAAAGCTAGAAGGGGAAAAAACAGGACTTAGGTGATCAGCATAATTGCCTCTGTTTACAGTTTGAATAAAACACTGAAAATAGAATTTAGCCTCTGGAATGTATTATTAAAAGCATCACCAGTAGGATGCAATGATTATTAGAAACAATAGCATTTGTTCTTCATGCTAAAAGCATCAGTCTGTCTTTGAGGCAGGGACAGTGCTAGATGGTCAGCAGGGGGGCTAAGGTGGGCTAAAGATTCAATTGTGGAAGCTACCCTATACATCTTGTTGGTGGTGCATATATGTTTAAACAATATCACATTTATAACAATAAACAGATTTCATGTTATAATGGAGAACAAAAATGTATACATGGGTTTTAAGCTTCATCTAAGGAAGTTTGCCAACGTAACATAATTTCATAGAAAAAACAAAGAAACATTACACAAAGTTAATACTGTAAAAGGGCTGTAATACATATTTTAATTAACTGCTTGCACTAAAGAAGAAAACAGACCAACAAAAAGCAATATGAAACACTACAAGAATCATGCAAAACTCAGCTAACTGAGCCTGTAAAGGCGTTCAAATTAAAACCTAACATGACAAGTAAAGTAAATCCATAGACCTTCTACTGGCCTACTATTTCTAGGGGTGAATGTAATATGGGATGACAGTCACTAACTGCCAATTACATTTTTAAAATATGGAGGATAAATTGTGGCAAAATAATACATACTGTGTATGTATGTATTTATTTATTTGGCACAGTCTTTTCACACTAGCGTCAATCAGCAAGTTAATTGATGACCTACTGACTTTGACTGCTTTGGTAGCGCCAAGACATCTGAGGATATATAAAGGCATAGATTTTTCAGTTAATACTACATAGACAATCATATTGTATATATTTTTATTTAACAAACACATGTGTGGTATGTATGGTGTATGGACTGGCTTGGCAAATACAATTAATCTATTGGTTTAGTTTCAGTTCGGACTTGTGTTTTGGATTAAGTATGAACAAACCTTTCAGAATGTCAGGTGAAAAGCACTCATTCAGGTCATTGACCAAGTTGTGTATAACTTGGTAAAAGCAGTGGTGGCTTTGTGGTCTTTCCCTCACCTGAATATTCTGCAGTATTGATCCCAGCCAGTGCACATAGGTCATATGCTCAGCTTCTTATGTCTTCCCATCTTTCCTTGTTGCATTTATCTTTAACGGCAGATATGACACAGTGAGCAAGATTAATTATAGACACACCCTGCATCTCAGGATACTGTAGATGACCAGACATTGTTTTTTTCAGATGGAAAAGACTCTCTGGCATAGTGAGGTTCAGTGTAAATGATTGCCATTCTTGAGTGTTCAGTGCCTTTGTTTCAGTTACTCTATGAACGTTTGACTACTTGGTGATTTCTGTTAGATTTGCATGTGAGGCAGGCAGTTCTTTCTGTATTGCCAATAAGGAAGTCCATCATGTATCCAATAGTTTTTTCAGTTCAACTGGCCCTTTGGTGGTCTCAAGTTCCTTCTGTTTTTGCATGAACAATTTGCTTACTATGCATCCAGAACAAAAATAACTTCTGAACCAGTTGTTTGTGCATTGCAAACATGGTCAACTAGTTGTGTTGAGGAGCTTTACAGTGTACATAAACTGTGTGGGACGTCTTTGCAAAACTTCTAATGAACACCTTATTTGCAACCAGACCATACATTGATCACATCATAACAGTGCCCTGTGGATGCTCTTTGATCAATATTGCATTTGCTTAATGTATGTTGATTATTTTCTAGAAGAGTGTCAGCATCTAGACTTTCTGCTGGGGTAACATGTACAAATTCTTTGCAGCAAACAACAAGAGAGATTTGTTTCTTCTTCCCGATCTGTTCCTTCTTTGTGCTCATCTACCAGCAAAGCAAAGTGGTCTGCTGCCTTCACTGCCTCACTTATTTGTTTTCAGTTTCATTCTGTGTGTCACGATGGATCTATTTTGCATGATCAGGACAATCTGACTCTTTATTTTTCACTATGCTGTCAAAGTTACCAAGCAGGTGTTACATTTCTAAACATTACCTGTACGGATAGCTTTTTCTGGAATCAAACTACACCCTAAGATGAACCTGTTATGAGATGATGCTGATTCATTACAATCTCGTGTTGCACAGGAGCTGCTCAGTTTTACTGGCCCTACAAATTAACTGCACCTCTCTAAGTGATTCCAACTGTCCAATATGGCACTATTAAAATGTCCAGGTGTGTATATCAGCACTCCTGCATAATATTGCACAAGTAATACTTTCTACAATAATCATAAAATATAATTAAAAAACATAATTTCTGGGACTACCTGGGACTAAGCCCCACTTACCATCCCCCAGCTTGAAGACTCAGAAAAAGTGTGTGAATAGCTTAGTCAATTAGACTATTTTTAATTTTGTTTCAGATTTAGGTTTTTTTATGTTCTTAAAAAAAACATTCTCTCTGCTGAATACTATACAATGTGAAGCCTTGAATCACTAGTGTTGTCAGGCAAATAATCATGTTGCAGTAATTAGCAGAATTCTCAGGAAACTTATTAATTAGTAGACGCCAATCACCAGGGGAAATGTGCAAAGCTGTGCACTTCAAAGTGCCATTAATACATTATTTTTTTCCTATAAAGGGAAAAACACTCAGGTCAGTAAGCATCAGAGGAGTTTAAATTAGGAGCTCTTAAACATTCTTTGGGGTTTCTTTATTACTTCCATGTTTGTCTTTTTGTGTCATGTGTTTTTTCATCCTAAGTAAATGTCTCTGACTACTTCCCAGTGTTTCATCCTGATTGAATCAGGTTGATCCTTCTTTCACTCTGAAATGGATGTGCCGCATGAGATTTATTTGGAACATCATGTTTAGAATAAGGTTGTTCTACTTCATCATATCTAGTTACAGAGGTCCCAAATAACATTTTAATGTATTTAATTTTTTATATATACAAATAATGAGTATATTTTTCTCTGGATTCTAGATTTATCTAGACTAAAGCCCAGTCTAGATAAAAAAAGCTTTGACTCATCAATCAATGTAATCGATTTCTGTAAACTTTGTGTTGACTGAGTTGACTGAGGTTTTGTTCTGACTGAGTTCCTAATTACTAATTGATGTTTTTTTATTGAAGTTTGTACCTGATTGGTCCTTTCTTGATACCGTCCTTCAGTTTTTCAAAATCCAGGTATGGTTGATAACCCAATATCAAGTGCTGGGTGACAGACAGGAATTAACAGGTCTTACAAACAGCACTTGATGCAGGGTTAGAGTTGGAGTCTGCTTAGAAACAAATAGAGTTTGTAGCTATTGTTTTTATAGCTATATGTCTATTGAAAAGATACGTTATAAAACAGGTGTAACCAGGTACACTGAAATTAGGAATTCAGTCAGAACCAAAATTAGAAGATACAGATGCACATATGTATTATACTTTAGAATCATGTAAAATATATAATTCCTTTTCTAAACATGAAAGACAAATACCCATAAGTATTTAGTTTACTTTTGTTAACTAAAATTAAAACTCTGGAAGTTGTTTGTGACATTTCCCCACTTCTTCATGTTCTTTTGCTCATTAGGAAAAACATGGATTTATCTTAACATAGCGATAAAAGTTTTATAATTATGACCCAGGGTGTGCAGTCAACCAGGACTGAAAAATGCTGCAGCCTAGGACATAATTTCTTGTTTTTTGTTTTGTTTTGTTTAGTTTTTTGGTAAGACATGCTATCAGCAATCAAACACAGTTATGTAACAACTAAACACATCTTTATTTTTGACACTCTTCAGCCCCAGCTGGCCACCCCCACATATTAGCACAGTGGGTACAGATGGTGTACTATACTGAAAGCCATAAAGAAAAACAAATCACATTTATATAAAACATTAATTATTTTATATTGAAGTACGATCAACGATTTTTACAGTAAAATTATGTTCATAAGTTTGCCCTGCAGGGAACATATGCAATACCTTAATATTTGAATGGAACTGTTATGGGTGGTAAACTCCAGGTAAGGAACATACAATAAATACTTAGCAATATAGCAATGTTGC
Source organism: Amia ocellicauda (assembly GCF_036373705.1). Classification (NCBI taxonomy): domain Eukaryota; kingdom Metazoa; phylum Chordata; class Actinopteri; order Amiiformes; family Amiidae; genus Amia; species Amia ocellicauda. The sequence continues at coordinate 14,300,381 of NC_089853.1, read as the reverse complement.
AGATAACTGAAACCCATAATCAGTTTATGCCTAAGGGCCAGATTAAATCAAAACTTTGACCCACCCGCTAGTAGCAAACTACAAACCTGTACATCATAGCGGTTACATTTATGATTAGAAGAAAGTGTCATCTTACTGAAAATGAAGCCGCAACTGAGTATAGTTCTGTAGTTTTCTATTAGCGGGTGGGTCAAAAATTTCATTTAATCCGGACCTAAGCCCATGCCTCTGACTTTAAGATAAGATGTATATTTTGGAAGGATTCCACTAAACAGAATCCATATTGGTTTGCAATTTATTTGGTATCCCAAACTATTAATAAATACAATTGTCTATTTATTATATTTTTATAACAATTTTCCTGGCTACTCTATCTCATCTGTTGTTCAATCTGTTCTCTACCACTATTTTACATCTGTTTCCCTCTCTCCATCTTGCTCACCCCAGGTTCAGGAAACAGCTATGTGATACTGTCGGCATTCTTCAGTTTTCTCTGTTACTACATGGGTCATAGAAAATGTAAATGAAGCAGCCTGATGACTGTGTCGGAGACCTGTAGTTACACGAGTGTAAATTAAGATTGGAATGCGTCATTGCTTCCAATTATTCTGACAGGTGCATCGTTCAGAAGTGGGGACAAGAGAAAATGTTGGGGGTGGGGGTGGGGGGTGGAGAAGCTCAAGGCAGGCTCCATCTGTCATTGTGAGGAGGGGGGAGCTGGAGGGGGTTGTTTACTGGCATTCTAGTTCAGAGATAAGAGAGGCAAACAAACTGTTTTTCCAGTTAAAACTTGCCTCAATTTGAGAAATTAATCCACGAGGACCATAGCCAGTAGGCAAATCCTTCATCTGCTCATATTCTTGCATTTACACCTTGCACTGAGAAAAATCACATAAAAAATCACCTGCTGTGCTGCTGAGTTTAGGGCTTTTGTAGAGGAAAGAGAAAGAGAGAGAGGGAGAGAATTTAGTGGTTTCTTGCTGAAGTAGTATGCAAATTACCTGTTACTTCTATTGACTGTAGTTTAGAGAATTCAAATAAAAGATAAAAGTTTTTTCATGTATGCAAGAATCCGCCTTTTGACTCTGCTCCGTCAGAGCATGAAATGGTGAGGAACAGGACACCAGGGCTCATACGCTTGATGAGGAAGTTGGGTGTCCTATTATAATGCCAGTGAATTTAATCTGGCCTTAATAGTTACTGAGGTGCTATATTTAAATCAACTGTACCTAAGTAGGTCCTTTATAAGGAAAACAAAAACATTTTCTCAATGCATTTCAAGTGGGTTGAATCCAAAATACTATGTACACAATTACAGCAAACACAATATTTTCCATTAGTTCAATACCATTACGCAGCTAGGAGTTTTTTTGTATAAAAGCTGCACAGTGATATGATGCATTTGTTTGAACAAATAAAAGCAAAATTCCAATAAGGGTATTGCATCCACAGACTTTCACATGTTTCAGCCAGTTTTCAAATTGGGTTAGACTAGAGCTTATGTGGTGGTGGGGGGGGGGGGCGTGTGTTGCCAAAAAAATAAGTTTTATCTTCTTTGTAATGACATTATCCTTCAAGAAAAGACATACATAAATACGTTAATGAATCTCGTATAATCTCTCTTTAATATAACAACCATTACAATGATAATACATATCTTCAATCATAATGAGAAGAAATTAATAACTTGAATAATTTAATTCAGAATGATGAAGTTTACTGCATTTTTCAGAGTAACGTTAGCATAGCTACCTACAATTGTCAGATAGGTAAGATTAAAACAGTGTAAACTGATTCACAAAACTGCAAGTTTGCGAACCCACATGGGTCCATGACAGGGACGAATTGACGTGCTCCCCACGTGCGCGTGTTAAGAATGTCACTGAAGAAAAAAAAAATCGAATCTGGAACAGTGATGAGAATTGGAAGAAGCCGACATAGTCGTATTGTGTCTGGGCATTCATTTTGACTAAACATTATATTTTTATTCAATGAAATATCGGGCCGGGACCCCCCAAGTTCAAAGTTCTCGCTCTTATGGGGTCTCGGACCCCCCCAGCCCCCCCTCAATTCGAACACTGTTTCCAGCACATTTGTGTCATTTCAGGTTCACTGTTCATATCAGCCTACAAAAGCAAACATTCCAATGCACTGTTTTATTTTCTTTAAATGAGATATGTGGTATAAATAAATAAATAAAAATAATCAAATGTGAAACAGATGTATAAAACAATACATTTTTTTAAGGGAAACAGCTTCTGTGAAATACTGTGATTTAAGGACAGTGTATTCTGAATATAGCTAGCATTTAGGATTAAGAACAGATTTAGTACCTTTGCGTGCTGGAAGAAAGGCTAGGACAATACATTGACATTGCCAACAGTGTCAACACACTAAATTTGAGGGCATTCCACACTATTTGATAGGGAGAACCTATTGTTCAAAATTTTTGTATGATTAATTCATTGAACACTTATTGTAATCTAATGAGTAACTGGTAAAATAATCTGAATACATTTATGAATGAGAATCCATTAAAAATATATATGTATTCATTTAATGTATATTTGCCAATACAAACTGCCTCAACAACAAACAAAACACAAGCCATTCAGTTGTTTCTTTTTGTAGCACTTATTTTTATTTTTTTATTTTTTTGCAATACAAATATTTGGTTTAATATTTTGCTCTTTTATTTGGAAAAATACCTTACCCTGCAAATTTCCCATTACAAATTGTATTATGACTTGTTCATTTTAGCTGCTGCTTAGTGTTGGAAAAATATTTACCTTCATCAGAAAAACTATGAATACACAGTAATGCAAACGCAAGCATTTCAACATAAGACAGTTGTTGAAGTTTAATTTTATTGATTTCCTGTCAGCCATTTTTGAAGTAAAAGCAAAATAATCTTTGCTCAAGTGCATCAATTGCTTTATTGTAGTAAACTAGGTATACACTGCCACATAGGGGCATTAGCTTTTGATATCTTTGATGAAAGGGTAAGGATGATAAAATGATCCCAGTAGGGGGTATGGGTTATTGACTCACATGCCTACATGCATACATGCCGACATGCCTACTTCACATATTAATACTTATGTTGCAAAGTAAGCACGTTTTTTCTAGATGCATCTACATTAGCAAATTGTTGATGAACTCAGTTTCAGCATAGAAGCATTCGACTTTATATCAATGTGGCTCAGCCTCCTTTTAGGCACAAGCTCAGAATAAGCACAGATTTGGGATGTGTCAAAACTGTAAAATAAAGCCCAACGCATTTCACAATTTCTTTACCAGTGCTGCTTCTCTTTTTCTGTGCCAGCAGGGCATGGAAACTCTGGAATACATTAGGATTTTGTTAACAGTCTTGCATATCAGCAACAGTGATTGTTTTTCACTTTTTCTTGGCAAGAGAGGAGCAGGACCACTTTGGCACATTTGTCCAGCAGAACATTTCACCACAGTAACACTTCTCCCCTTTGTTTCTCAGATGGGAACAGAAGACCTAGAGGCCTATGTTAACAAGCAGTTTGATGAGCTACATCAGCTTGTGCGGCAAGAGGAGCGGCGCACTCTGCACTTGGTGGACCTGAAGGAGGCCTTTCTGACAGCCCAGGCAGCCGAGAAGATTGCAGAGATCACTGTTCACACTGAGAAATTGCAGGAAGAGATGGCCTCCATCACGAAGCAGCTTGGTGCCTTAGACCACGGAGAAGATGCAAACCCACTGGTGAGCCCCCGTTATTCAACAACAACTAATTGAAGAAAACACCATGGGCAGGTTTATTAGTAATGTCCATGCCTGAAGGCTGAGTGCTTTCCCCAATGCTAGCATAACATTCATTTTATTATCCTGTACACTTCCTGACCAGTCTGACAATAATCTGAAGTGAATAATAGTAATACAATAAACATTGATCCTTTAATCTGCTGTGGACTGCTCTGTTTAGTGGATCAGAGCACATGCACATGCTGCCTGACTGGTAGTAGTGATCGATTGATTTAGACCAGTTGGGTATTGTGCATTGTAATTCATTTTGTTGCATCCTATTCAGGAATCAAGTTATTTAAATAGGTGCTAAATAGTTTACCTAAATATGGTATGACATGGTATAACACTTGGACAGTACTGTGTGTCAAGAGCTACAGATTTATCCAATCAGACACAAATCTGTCCCAGCCCCAGAGATTGAGTAGACTGAGGTAAAACACATTCTGAGAAGCCAGAAATAACAAATATAGCCCTCCTTGAACAATACAGTAATGATTGACCAACACAACAAGAACATGATTCTACCAAAAATCACAGACATCTGTATAGTTCTCTTCATCAGTGTGAATGCTGTAATTGTGAACTGTACATGTCTCTGAATAATGTCATAGCATCAATCAACACACACATCTGCCTGAAACTATTAAAGAGTCAATGTCTAACTCTACATATCATTGTAGAAACAGCCTAGAGCTACTCCAGCAGAAGTACAATGCTTGAGAATCATTATTACAATCTCTATGCGTACCTGCCTAGCACAACCCTTAATCTATTATGCGGCCACTTGTAATTATTGTACCTGACAACAGTGACAAACATGCAGTTAACAGTGAGCTGAAGGCTACAGCAATTGTAAAAGTATGACTGATTAAACAGTTTTACTGTATGTAGGATGTTATTCCTGTGACTCATGATTGATAAATGAGTAGAATTAATGATTAGATCCAGCACAGTCAATGCCTGTAGACATCCAACTACACTACCATTTTGCATTTTATTCAATAGCCATACCAAATAAGTGTAACCGTTGTTATGTAACAGTATATACCCAGCAACACTAAGTATTCAATATAATATGTGAAGACATGCATTCAGAAAACAGATGTTTCAAACAAACACAATGTACTCCTCTCATAGACTTAAGAACATCTGCCTGGTTTGGGATGTCCTTTCCCTGACCATTCTTCTCCTGTGTATCTCATCTGGTCTCTACCACTTCCTCATTCCCCACAGCCTTTAACCCTGGTGTTCACTGTCTGCTTTATTAATGCCACATAATCAATTATTTTAACACAAACTAAGGCAGGCAGTCAACCTTTTAGCAAATATAGTGTATTTTACAAATCTCATCAGTATTATTTGAATACATAAATACATTTCGATATGTTAGCTTTGTTGATTAGGCCTATATGCAGATCCCAGTAGTTTAACTCATGCTATGCTCCACATTTGTGTTGCATACCAGTAATATTGTTGTTAGTGAGTAATGACAGTGTGTAAAGCACAATGTAATCATATGTAGTATACAAGACCAAGGTCAAGTTTTGCAATGTACCACTTTACATTGCCAGTCCCTATTGTTTGAGGTCTGCAATGATAAAGATTGCAGACATGATCATCAGCAACTATACTGAGACCCGTTTAAAATGTTCACCAACTCGCTGGGGGGGGGGGGGGGTACAATTTGGTCCAGGCATGATTTGAATTTTAACTTTGTAGCACTGCAAGGGACGTTTATAACAACTGTTCTTTCTATTTATAGTGTTAGCTGATATTATTACTATTCTATGAAGGCTGTATGCAATATTAAGCTGATTTGTAAGTCCCCTTTTAAACATTTGAAGAGGGTTTGGGTTTGAAAATGTTTGTTTGAGTTAAGATGACAAGCTTACTCTGAAATATTAAATACCTTATACTTTGCTCAGGCTGAAGGGTTACTTAAACCAGGAATATTTCAAACAAAAACAAATCAGTTACTTGTATTTTTCCAGTTGCATTTAAAGAAATTAGGTATGCTATTCATAGACCATTACATATTAACTTTCAATAGACAAGATTTGTAACCACTGATTGGAAAATTGCTAATGTAATAGTTCTCCACAAGAACTCAGTAACTACAGACCCAATTAGTCTTACTATTTATATGTTAAATTATATAAATGTATATTAGACTTAAATTAGAAGATTATCTGTATGGTAACAATATTCTGGGTGCCAGAATACCAGACTTTCCTAATGCTTTCCTTTATAGGCTTTTAAAACCAGATCATTAATTACCTAGTTGATTGTTAATTGCCTCAATTATTATTAAGGAGCAGTTTCTAACTGCTGTTTATAAAAAATGTATTGGAATAGGTTCATTTAAAGGTTATCTGCACACTTTTCAAATGTTAAATATACAATTTACATAATCTGTTTGGATATAAAGTTTTAAAGCTGTCATTCATATAGTGTTGACTTCAGCTGATGTCAATATCACAAATAATAGACTAATCATACTATTAATAAACTATACATTTCTGTTCAACATGTGGCTTTTGAGACGACAAAATGGGATCCCGATCATACATAGTGCAGGTGTTAGTTTCTGCCCATGGCTGTTTACTTTTAATGATAAAAACATAATTGTTCACAGCCTATACACACTTTTGTGTATGGAAGTGAACTTCTGGTGCATATGTGTTGAATGGATCAACACGATCATCAAAGCAGCAGGAACAATAGCACCTAACAAGTGCAATACATAATATGTGCTTGTGTACTAGTAACTATGGTATTTCATGTTTCATTCACATTGTACTTTTTAACATGTTATACTCTGTATACTCTTTTTCTGTGTGGCATGAAGATTGTATTGCATATTGTAAAACAAAAAACATACACCCATACTACCATGATGTACAATCGTGTGGTATACCTTGGGAAAGCATTATGCACAAATGTTATTTCATAAATTCAGTTGGATATTAGTTGGCACGGAAGTTGTTTTCAGTCATTTTCATGTTTTTGACTGCCAGGGCCAACAGATACATTTCAATTTGAATTAAGTTCAAACTGATCACAGCTTACTAATTTATAAGTATGATTTTATCTGAAAAAAGTTCAAAGTTTTCAAAAATTGACCTGAAAGGAACTGTGTGTGTATGTGACCAATCCTAGTCACATACTTACACACATAAAAAATAAATAAAAAATCTGAATATACAACCAAAGGACCTAGACTCAAACCATATAAATCATTGGCCCAAACAATTATACAAAACACATTACTTGATGGTAGGTTTAAAAAAGTTAGAAGGAAACATTCTGTGACGCAGGAATTGTAATTTTCAAATGTCAGGTTCGCCAAAGGTTTGTTTTAGTTCAGGCCTAGGTGTATTTAGGGCAAGAATTTCAAACATTGCTTCAAATGATGTGATGTGTTAGTTTGTAAAAAAACAACATGAAATTCTGAGATTGATTAGCTACTTAGTAAACAAACAGACAAGAAAGATGGGCCAAACTGACATAGTGATAAACTATGCAAATGCCAAAGAGAGACTGTCAGCACACATCTGAAATATGAATGAGAGAAAGTGACAGTTATATGTATATCAGTGTTCCAATACCTTATCTTCACATAGCTTTATAAGTAGGAAACAAAACATTAGGTAACATTAATTTCCTATGTAGACTTCCTGAACATACATTTTGAGAAGCTCTTTTATTGAAAGTTAGGTAGTTTACAAAACAAAAATAATCAAAATAATCAAAACAGATTAGCTAAACACAAATCATGTAAATTTCACCCCTGAAAAGTTAAGAACATAAGAACATAAGAACATAAGTTGATCACCGTAGTACAAACAAAAGTGATAGAATATATTCAACTAAACAATATGTTCCTCATTGGTATAGTATGTTCAGGGGTTTTAAAAGCAATTGAAGGAATCAACATTCACTTTATCAATAAGCTTTTGCAAATACAGATGCCTTTCAAGGTGGTTAGAAATTGCTTTAATGGACATTGTTCTTGTATAGAAAATGCACTTGATGAGAAAATATCTGTTCTTTCTAGGACTTAATTAACTTTCTAATTGAATGGAAGTAATTTCTTTTCTGGCCCATGCAAGTCATGTCAGTGAGTTATATGCCATGACCTAGAACAGGCCAGAGGAAATTTAATGTAAGTAAATGTTTAAAGAAAAAAGATGAGAAAGGTTAGCCTCTCTGTTATTTTTTATCATAGTCTTAATATATCCATGATTATGGAAATATTTAGACCATCAATCTGCAGGTGTTCTTAAAAAACAGTATGCACACAATAGTGTGATGCAATGGTTCCCAATCTAGTTTTAAGTGACTCAGTCCGCAGATAAGACTGAACATATATAATTAAATACAGACCAGATTTGAAACTCTCACTTGAGAAACGAAAAAACACTGACAAGATTAATCCAAATCAAAAACAGATCAAAACTTTCACCTACCCATGAATCACAAATTACAAATTTATATCCTATTTTATTTAAAAAGAACATGGTTTCTGATAATAAAATAAACTATGATAGGGTGCAAGTTTGTAATTTGTGATTTGTGTAGATAGTTTTTATTAAGTTTTTATTTTTGTGGATCATCTGCCCTACAGTACAAGGTTATGAATATGGGAGCAAATATTTCGTTGCTATGCTACGCTGCAAATGGCATAGTAAAGGCATATTTTTTTTAAAACAATCTGTGATTTTGATCCATCTAATAGAAGAGGTAAGGTCAAAAATCCTTAACAAAAATGCATAGTTTGAATTGTTCGAGTCTCAGAAATGCTCTAATTTGCACTCTCAGCATTTTTTAGGGGGAGGGCCCCCAGACTCTAAATGAAAATCTTGTATACGCCCCTGAATGAGGTTTTAAATCACTACCTGATATCACCAGCTCTTTTCACATAGTGATTCAGACCCCAGCTAGGATTCAGGACTACGGTCTCGTTACAATTGGCAGCTTGAACAACACCAGAGGTTCTTTGAATGGGCAACTAGTTTAGGAGTAATGTAGCAGATCACCATTGAGGTCATATTTAATACTAAACGGTCTTTCTTGGGGTCTGCATACATTTGAATGCAGGTCAGATCTACAAATTTCACTGACTGACTGAGCATAATATGAATACACAACATTTGATGATTGTCTTCATGATTGTCCCCAAAAAGAAACTTGAAATACTTTGGCTATTAGTTCTGTTTGGGATTCTTTAGAGCTTTAGAAGTTCAGTAAAATCATTGTCCAAATGCATATTTTCGTCACCTGCATTTTAAGATTTTTGCCTGTGCTGTTTATCTTATGGTTAAAGATATGGTGCCTCCTTGCCTTGTCATCCAACCACTCTCTGGTTTCCTCCTGTTACAGTCTGTTTTAACAGAAAATGTATAGAAGTAAATTATAAAGAAAAGAGACTATTCCCACTACTTAGTATAATCCATGATTGTATCTGGTCTTAGATGTGAGTCTCTTTTTAAGGTGTTATTGGTACTAAATAAATCTGTTCTCATATAAGTGAATTCCTGCTATACCTTAAGTTCTAGGACCCATAATGCCTCATGCATATTCACTACATCAAGTGTGGGGAAAGTATATACAGTCACCTGCTAAATTGTTCTGTGAAATATAAAGTAACACATTGTAATGCACACTAGTGTTGTGTATATTTGTTATTTACATTATTCTGTAATTAAAAAACTAAAATGTAAAATAAAAGTGAAGCAGAGATATTTAAACTTCTTGGAGACTCACAGTGCATGTTTTAATTTCAGTGGCTGTACAGTACTGCAAATAAAGTCTGAGAATTGATAGGCTGGCAAATTAATCCCTACAGTGACTGAAAATATGAGGCCAGAAAAAGGCAGTAAGAAAGTAATAACTAAGAAACAATTACAGAGGGACTAGTCTTAACAATGTATAGTAGTCCTATTGAATGTTTTTGTCAGATGTTGGCGTTATCTATCATAGTGGCTTTACTCAACATGTTCATCTTCATGTTCATCAGATTGTGTGAATTATGTATTATGAACTATGTATATATAGCCATATCTTGAAAAGAGATTCCAATTTTTTCTGGTTGTGGTTGAAATTAGTTTTGTTTCCTATCTTCTCCTTAATATAATTTAGGTTTTTTTTAAATATTTATTTCAATTTTAGATCATTTCTGCATGCACTGAGACTTTCCGAAAAGGCCATCACAACTACATCTTTTCTACTTCCTGGCTTATCAATGCCAGCGCTGTATGTTGTACATTGTTGGTCTGGACCATTAATTACCCTTTTATTACAATCTTGGCCCATTTAATAAAACCTGATGTGCCCCCATAATAAAAACTTGTGTTTGTATTAATGTTCCTTGATGCCCTTTTCAAAAAGATATAATACATTTAGTCCATTTATACTCTAACCAGTGCTAGTCTATTAAAGGAGACATTATTAGTGTGTGTCACAGTGCGTTAGTTTCCTAGTCTTTCAAGCTTTTGCCCATGAGAGACTTAGGTTCAAGTCCAATTACAAAGTAAATGAGTTCTGTGTTTGCAGTTTAGCCCCCGGTTTACATTAGGACTCATTTCACTGGTGTTAGGTTCAGACAGAAGTAATCAAAAGATCAAGGGATGATGGTAATGAAACAGTAATTTCTTCTTATCCTCAAGCAGGCACTGCAGAGAAATATAGAAACACATTGTATTGTGGCTGTCAGCTGTATTGCTGTTTTATTTGTAGTTTCTAGAGCTATTTGTGGACGTTTTTAAAAATGTTCTAAATATACTAATAGTGCTTTAAAATAGCTCATCAAATTTGCTAAATGGGAAAAAAACAATGCAGCACATCTATGTGGGTACTTTCACATTAAAAACAATGTGATAAACCATCCTTTATGGATGTGCATTTTTAATTTGGAAAGATTTTAGGAATTGTAGCAGTTTTAGGAATCATAGCTGGCAGAGAGTGTAGCATGAGAGATGTTATTTTTGCCAAGAAGAAATACAGTGAAACAAAGTACAAAGTGCAGTATAAGAATTATAGCTCTTCATTTTACTAATCAAAAGCAGCAACTTGCAAGGAAAAAGTGTCAAGGAGCTAAAGTTTAGCATATATTCAGACAATGGACACAATGTCAACCCAGAGTTGCCAACCAGGAATAAAAGACACTGACCACTCAATTTGAGAAAATCTTATTTTTTTCAATTTCGTGCCTTGTACCAACCCCATGTGTATATCAATGATTCATATTGATAATAGAATCATAAGACTTTAATCTTGATATCTTGTGACTAAACCCACTTACACAAACAACAATGAAGCAAAACCACAACAGTAACAACACCCCCAAAAAATCCTGTCCGCCACAGCTCCATTCCCAGCCTAGCCAAATCGGCTAACCAATTCTCCACTCTCCACACAGAAGAAATATTCAAAAAATCACTCCCTTAGAGTCAGATTTTATTATTCAATTTTTTAGCAGACACCCTTATCCAGGGTGACTTATAATTGTTACAAAATACCTTTTTTTTTCACATTTACACAGTTGGGCATTTACTGGAGCAATCTAGGTAAAGTACCTTGCTCAAGGGTACAACAGCAGTGTCCTCACCTGCGATTGAACTCACAGCCCTCCAGAGACCTGAATCCAGAGACCTGACCACTACTCCACACTACTACTTCAATATGGTTTATTAAAACAACTACTAGTCTCTAGGAAAACATCAAAGATTATCACAGTGCATAGCAACATAATACAAGTGTTACCTATGTATTTGTAATTATAATACTTATTAATAATACATGTCAATAATGCTGCCTTCAAGGGTCAGTGAGATGCCTTCTCCAGTGGTTGTTTTTATTTGTTACTCCCTTAGCATTTCAGGGTGTATCTATGTAAGGTATTCAGTGCTGTTTACTAATATATATTTAGAGCTGTTTATAGCCTATTTAACGTGTGTTAAAAGCCTGGGCAATGCAAGATGTATCAAAGATATAAAGTTTAGCCGTTTACAATTATTGTATTATCAAATATGATACGACGATACACAAAATGTGTACCGTGCAACCTGAAAATGAATGCAATATGTTAAATCTAAACAATTTCTTCTTAATCCCAGTCAATGATTCATTAGTGCTCATCAAAAATACTTTTTCCCTCTTTCTCAGTCTCTCATAAAGAGGCTGAATAAAGGAAACAGAAAACCTGTTTGTGACAAAGCATTATGTAAGGCAACAAGATACATTGTATCAGTGGTGTTCTCACCTACTTTTTATAACTGTCAAGAAGGTTCTGCAGAAGTTCTGTTTTCTTTGAATGTCATTTTTGATATGTAGGATCTGATGTCTAGGCCCTGAGAGCAGCACGTCCTCACAGCAATCAAACAGACTAATTTTGTTTGGTTTGTCATGGTTTTATTTAGTGTGCATCAACAGGTTTCTCTCCCCTTTAGCCATGATGTCGGAATTTCAGTACAAAGCGAGTGAAGAGGTTGGTATTTCTAAAACTGACATCTTCCATGCTTGAATAGTTGGCAGTGCTATGCATATCATGTGCAATAACACAAATATGGATTGCAGACCATAACACTAGTGTTTTACTTCATATAATATTTTATTGACAAAATATTACAGCTTGATTTATTTTTATACATCATAATCAATCAGACACCTGGAAAGATTAGTGAATATTATGGTACAGGTTAAACTAAATATGTATACAAATATACACACAAATGTGGATCACTCTCATAAAGAATATCAAAATGTGTTGCTCTCTCTATAAATGTGTGCACATACATTGATTATTATCATTGATTATTATCACACAAAGCAATGAATATTATATTCAACACTCAGTATATTACCTTACATTAATAATAGTAGAGGTCGGAGAGTATTCATGAATAATTAACTGCATTCTCAGCAATTTGCAGCACAGACATTTTTTATTTAATCAAGCCCTTAGTCTGTAATTTTGTTGGTAAATAGCAAAGCTAAAACTTTCCTACCTCTAGGCACTGAGGCAGTAGACTAATAATGCAAACTATGTGGGAAAATTGTATTGATATTTATGAGATGTCAAGATAACACAGGCTCCACAACAGGAGGTATTCACAGTTTTAAAAATCAATATACTGCCAAGAAATATTTGTGAATCAATTTACTGAAGAACTTGAACTCTCAAGATTTATTTTTAAAACATATTACCTAATATTCTGAAGTCTAATCCACAGATCTGTCATTGAATCAATAGAGTTTGCAGAAGCTGGATGGGTCCTCAATGCAATTTAATGCTTAGAGCAGTTTGTAATTGCCTTGTATCACGTTTTTTGCTAAAACAAATGCAGCCACAGAACAAACCAGACTGCAGCGCAATACGACAAAGCAGATTTTGTATTTTGGCAGGTATTATTATTAATAATAATAATAAAATAATACACTTCCTTGTACATGAAGCCATAATTTTTCTGTATTTGAACTATTGCTGTGGCACAGTGGGACTATTGTGGTTAAGTAACTTTGAACCTGATAACAGGTTACACAATTGAGACAAGGCAAACTGCAACATCACATCAGCAGCCTACAAAAGCAGCAGTGCCAAAAATAGGTCAAGTGGAACCATTAGAGGCTGAATGAAAATATGTGGGAAATGAGATTCTAACACTAATAAGGCTCCTTTTGTTCAGGCTGTGCATGGTGTTATCTTTAGTGAGACACAGACGAAAACAATTAACAAAGAAAGCAGTTTAAGTGTGCTGGTTATCTGTTTTTAAAGGTCCCAGTACTGCACCTTTCCTTCTGTTTACTGTTCTTGCATTGCAGTTTGTAAACCTCATTTAGCCTAATCCCCAATCTTTATGATGTCGTGTGGTGATTGTCATTGCTAGGCCGGGCCTGGGTTATGGTCTGTTATGGTGATAGTAATTTCCTAGATTTTTAACATCATTAAAACCCCTGTATCATGTGGTTGGACACTTTCAACGGGTTTGTTGTGGACCAGGCCTGAGACAGCAGTTTGAATCCAAACTAATTCTGACCACACAAGCTAAATATGAAATACTTCTCATTTGTGATGTCTCTAACGTTGTATCTAAAATCAACAATATTATTTTACACAGCCCAATCTAAGACTCAAATTTACACTGAAACAAATGTTGGCTTTTTGGTGGCAATTTGTCTGTGTGAATGGGTTTATGCCTGCATTTCGACACCAGGCATTTCCTCGCAATGTGTCTGTGTGAATGGAGCTTTAAAACTAATGCCAGCAAATGACACATCACATCCTCGCGTTGTTGATGGAGTACGTCAGCTAACTGACATAACCAATCAGAATAGGGGTACATTTTGGCATTCTGACCACACGCAAACACAGTAGGCTACCTTTGACCAAGATCTTGTGACTGTAATTAAAAATAGACCAGGTCGTTTTGAAATGGCGGAAGTTGAAAATAATGTGGTCGCAGCAATTCTGAGTGTTATTCATGAACCAACAGGTTGGTGACATATGTAATGTAACTATTGTCACACATATGTCAGAAGTTATATACCAAAAAATACATGCAAAATATAATATCTCTATACAGGCAAACGTGTTATGAGACTGCATTACAGTGTACACTGACTGTACTTTGTTTCGAGTTATTTAATTCGATTTAATGCAGTAATGTTAAACTTAAAAAAATGAAAAATAAAATAAGTTGTTTTGAGTAATCAATCAATTGCAGAACTGCACACCCAGACTTTTTTTTATGGACATAGTTATAGACATAATGTAATGTCATTCTTTTTTTAGTTGATTTAACTTTGTTACAGTATATGTCAACACCCCACACAATGCCTCTCGTTATGTGACAATGAACCGAGAGCCAGGTCTCATACTGGGTTCACTGGTTCAAATTATCTGTGACCGCTGGGTCCAGTGACCACACCGCAAAACACACCATACAGCCTCATGACCTGGTCCTAGCACGAAAACACACCCTAGATTGATTAATTGTTTGCATTTCCTTCCTGATTATATGTTGTTTTCAAGAGGCGCAATCCTGAGTACGAGCAGTCAGACCCACTGCCGCCCCGTAGTTCCCCATACTGTCACTCCCGCAGGTTGACCACAGACTGGACACCATCCAGGTTCACCTCTCCTGCAGGTAGGCCCAGGTCTTCCATGATACATCAGTGCCACCTTGTTCACTCTACCTGTTACGTCCAACTGGAATTTTTTCCACCTCCGTTGTCCCACCCACCATTCCTCTGGACCCTGCATTGGTGCGTGGTGAGGCACAGGCTTGACCCAGTCCAAGCCTGCACCCTCAGTCCCATTTTCTGTTTCCATGGCCCCAGTGCACCAGGCGCTCGCATCACGGCCCCAATCAGGCACAGTATCTGTCACTCTGGCAGTGGACATTCCTTTCCCACCCCATTCTTGCTTCCCCCTATTGTGCCCTCTCTACCCTTCACCCTCCCCCTCACCCTGTTAGTGATATGTGGACCTTAACACATTGCCATCGCTACATATCTTTGGGGTCTAAATTGAAAACGTATCCACACCAGCAGCTCAGCCAGTAGATATAACCAAAAATGTGCACTTTAATAAACACACATTATGACATTCTGTACTTTTCTATAGAAATAGGGATCAAGTCTTTATCTGGGTTGAAGTTCTGTATTTTTGCAGACTGTTTGTTTTTTTGTTATTTTTGTTTTGTTTGTTTTGTTTTTTGTCATGAACTCAATTCATTTTTTAGTTCCATTAATTTATTCTGTGCTACCTTCTTTCAACACTAAATACTTTAAATTAGTAAGTGTGTCATTCTCTTATTCATAACATAATCCAAAATGTACTGCAGGCACTCACTCAAAGAATTAACAAGGTGTGTTGTCATAATATTCTATATAAAGCACAAATAAGTAGACTGCACACCATTACTGTCCTTTCAATAATTCATTGGTGCATTACTTATGCTGTTAACATTTCCACCTCTCAGTTTTTGTTGCATCCAAAATCCACACAAAGAAACACCTTTATAATGATCAAATTGTCACCAACTCCCCTAAATTCCCAAATAACCATAACATTTTTAACATAACATAATTACAACAATGGATTTAAAAATCAGTTTCATGTCATTGTTTCATGTTTCCATGGTGATATGTAGGTTTTAAAGCATTATGTAGATACTTAAAAAGAAAAAATCTCTTTGAAATTAATTCTTATAACCCCAACCTGTTTTCCTCAGAAGTAAACATTTAAACTTCCCATAGGTACTCTCATAATAGCATTCTGGAAGATTTACCACACATTGTGTTTTCCTATTAAGACAAAAAGTTGTAAACTTAGTATAATGATACATATTTTATTAATATGGCCCAGAATGTTTTACATGAAGTATCTTATTAATAGAATTTAAGTGTGTCTCCTGGTTCTACCTATATACAATACCCTGCTTGCTCAATACTCTTATTTGCACACCTTCAGATGTGCATATGTTTAAAAAAGGTTTTCATTTTTTTCAGAAGGAGAAAGAGGCCAATCCAAGGTAAGGAAAAATAAATAAATAAATAAATACATACATACATACATACATACATACATACATACATACATACATACATACATATATTTCTTCACTTCTGTTAGACTGTAACTGGATATCAGTTTCCTTTCAATCAGAAAGTACTTGGCATAGACACTTCATTTACATAGAAAGGCTGGAGAATAGACTCTGTATCAGACAGTTTACTATGTCTATTCTGATGTTCAAAATGCTAAACAAGGTGGCCAACTTTATCCCAATATTAATATAAATGACTGTCCAATCTCTATATTATAGTATCACTGCACATGTATGTACTATATGTGACTTATTTATGTATGTCAGTAAATATCTTCATTTATCTATATCTGACCTTCATCGATGTAGCAGTCCATGTTTCCACCTGTGCATGTTTTTCAGCTGTAATATCATCTCTAATTGAATGCATATCATGTAGGACATTCAGGCAGGCAATTAGTGTGCTTCACATCCCTGTCCAAAGGGATTACAGCTGCCGTGGGTGAGGACCTCCTATGTCAAATCAGGTGTTTACAACAAAGCTTTCAAAGGACTCAGAGTTTCTCACAACCCACAAGACTTGTTGTTTGTAATACCTGACCGTGAAGTCCCCTTTATATCCACAGAAATGAAAAAGTCATGCTTTTTCAGAAAAAAAAAAACATTGTGTGAAATACAGGAGGATTTCAATGAGATTTGTTATAAAAGGCAAAGCAAGAATACTTTTTTGTAGACAGAAAAATGTGGTCATTGATCTTCTGGTACTGCTAATAGCTTTGGGAAGGCTGTAATAGCAGTAACAATGGGCAGCTTACCTTTTTTAACCATTCAGCTTTTCTGATGATGGACCATTTTTTAAAATTATGGTGTGTACTTTAATGGTATAATTTATTTCTTAATTTAAAACAGATTTCATATAATTTGACTACTGCCTGTTACTATGTCTTAGATCATTTTTAATGCAATGTACTATTTCAATGTTAATGATACAAAGGATATTGGATTAGTCTTAGGTGACACATTTTGGCTCACTGCAGAGACATGACTGCACAAATGTTAAGAATAATTATTTTACTATGGAGCAGTACTAAGTACCAATATTAGTGAGTTACTTTAGGACATTGCTATGCTGCACAGCAATGCAGTTACAGATTGTGTGAATGAGATCACCAGTCCTTTTCTGTAAAACTAAAGCCTAATTTCAAACAGAAAAACGTGAGAGTTCAGGGAGTAGGGAACATCAACAGCAACTATTTTTTCTGACCATAGCCACAATATTATTAGTATTAAAACATACACCGATCAGCCATAACTTTATGACCACTGACAGGTGAAGTGAATAACATTGATAATCTCATTATCATGGCACCTGTCAGTGGGTGGGATATATTAGGCAGAAAGTGAACATTTTGTCCTCAAAGTTGATGTGTTAGAAGCAGGAAAAATGGGCAAGCATAAGGATCTGAGCGACTTTGACAAGGGCCAACTTGTGATGGCTAGACGATTGGGTCAGAGCATCTCCAAAACTGCAGCTCTTGTGGGGTGTTCCCAGTCTGCAGTGGTCAGTACCTATCAAAAGTGGTCCAAGGAAGGAAAAGCGCTGAACTGGCGACAGGGTCATGGATGGCCAAGGCTCATTGATGCACATGGGGAGCGAAGGCTGGCCCGTGTGGTCCAATCCAACAGACAAGCTACTGCAGCTCAAATTGCTGAAAAAGTTAATGCTGGTTCTGATAGAAAGGTGTCAAAACACACAGTGCATCACAGTTTGTTGCGTATGGGGCTGTGTAGCCGCAGACCAGTCAGGGTGCCCATGCTGACCCCTGTCCACTGCCGAAAGCGCCTACAATGGGTACATGAGCATCAGAACTGGATCATGGAGCAATGGAAGAAGGTGGCCTGGTCTGATGAATCATGAGTTCAAGGTGTTGACTTGGGCTCCAAATTCCCTAGATCTCAATCCAATTCAGCATCTGTGGGATGTGCTGGACAAACAAATCTGATCCATGGAGACCCACCTCGCAACTTACAGGACTTAAAGGATCTGCTGCTAATGTCTTGGTGCCAGATACCACAGCACACCTTCAGAGGTCTATTGGAGTCCATGCCTGTTTTGGCGGCAAAAGGAGGACCTACACAATATTAGGCAGGTGGTCATAATGTTATGGCTGATCGGTGTATATACATAACAATATACACTTTGTACATACATTTATTGCTAGAACATGGGTCTCAACATCATTCAAAGCATAGTAGCCCTCCTGAAAACACAATCCATATATGAGGCTGTTATCAGTAGGAATAAGGATCCAACAGAATTTGCACAGTAACACTTTAGCATAACCAAATTAAAATCACTGATATGCTGATATATGAATGCATGGAATGCAACACTTTATTTGTGCCAGAAATCAAGAATTTGATGAAAATGGTGAAAACGATACATGCAACAAATATTTGTCCTCTCCAGCCATTCCATGCGTCATTCCCTCCCCATTTAAGTGAGGGAGGGGGAGCTTTCAATTGCTTGTGGTAATCACATACAGGAAAATGATTACAAGGCTGAAAGCTTAATCCTCCCATCTCATCCCAATATCCTCTATAGTGGGGAGTACACTGCATTATTGAATGACCCTCTCTGCCCCCACTACCCATAACACATACTTGTGTGGAATTATTTCAGGAAACAAAACAATATTAAGTCTATTATCGTCTGCATCTAATCTTATAATTGCAGGTATGCTGCTAAACTGGGCACCATTTAATGTTTTGGATATATAGACAGAGAGATACCAAACAGATAAACACGTTATAAATTTTGAGCTATATATTCAAGAGATTAACAAAAAAAGAGAGAAAGAAAAGAAAACAATGCATTTCAAGCTTTAGGATATGGATTTCTTTCCAACCAATTCCTGTTGCATTCTCCACACAAAAGATATTGATTTATGCTTTTTTTGTACTTCATTAAAATGATTAGACTGGTTGAGAAAGTCCTTTAATCTAGGAGGCAGTGGGATCCAGCATTGAAGAGATCAATGGTGTGGTTTCTTAGGCACCACATTGCTTGTGGCTGTCCATGATCTTTGTGAGGAAACAGAATGGAAAGACTTGTGTTTAATATTGACAGTGATTTCTCCCTTTCCACCATACAGGAAGTTTGATTTCTGTTTTCTTTGGAAATGTGAAAAAATCTTGAGTTTCTTAAGAATTAAAAACAGACTATAAAAAAATAGGTTCTGTCAGGATAGAATCATTTTATGATGATGGTTTTTGATGAGAATGTGACAGAAGATTTGTAATAAGATTTTGGAAATGTAAAAAGTATATGTGTTATGTAGGAAAGCAAAATAAATATGTAAAATGTATATATATATATATATATATATATATATATATATATATATATATATATTCCCCTACTCGCTTCCAGAGGTCATCCTCACCTGAATACTGACACGTTTCATTCACCCTTTCAACATTCCTAACCATCATTTGTACTTATTTCTTCTCTCTCCCCTTCATTGGTGCATCACTCCCAACCTATTTCTCTAGCCTCCCTCTGCCCCAGTATAAATCTACCCTTGTCTCCTTCACTAATTGCGAAGTTTTGCCTTATCCTGGATAGACATCTCTGAGCCTTATATTCCTAGTTTACCTGTGTTCTGACTTCTGTATTTTTGCCCCTTTGACTACTCTCTTGGATTCCCTGGTTTTGTCTGTTTGCACGTTCAATTGACCCCTGGACTGTTATCTCTTTGTTCTCTGGATTTGCCCCTTTTTGATAGTTTGTCTTGGTACACTTCTGTTAGTGAGTCTGCACTTGGGTCCCCTGTGCTCTGCTCAGATCCTGACAGCCTTCATCCAGCAGTGGATTGATATAGGCTGATGGTGATGGTAACCAACAATGGCTTTCTTCCCTCCTATTCATATAAAGCTAACACACATTTTCTTTATTAAGAACCCTTTTATTTAGTTCTCCATGCTGACAAAATCTTTGAAATATGTTATTCTAAGGGCCCTTAGAAACACTATGGTTCACAGAGCTCCTTGATTACACTGTAGAACAGGCTTGTCCACTCAGATTTCCTCTTTGTCACACAAGTCTCAATAATTAAACTCCAGGAGAGTCATTCTAGCTGGTCCTTGTGCCCTGTGATCCCGGGTTCTCTTTGTTTTTGCCTGAATAATAAGATAATGTCTCCCCGAGTCTGGCACTCTAATTATTATAAAGTGCCTGATGTTTATTGTGCCGACACTGTATGGACATCACAGTGAATTCATTACAGAATGCCTCCTGAGCTGCTTTCTCATTACAACTTATTATATTTCACTGTTTATCACTTTAGGGAGCTTTTCTGAGGGGCTTATTACATTACATACCTATCTAACATTAAGATTGCCAGGCTTTTTGAGCATTGTTGGAGGATATGTGTACTGGGTAAAGCAATGATCTTGTATGTACAATCTAAGTTGTTTTGTCTGATCTGTATTACAATTTTAATTAAGTGAATCAATAAATCGACTGCCACTCTAAAAATCAGTTCAGTCAAAAGGAATTGTTACTCTTTTCTTTCATCTGAATCAGATGAAAGAAAATGAAATATATCTGAAAATATATAACTGTCATTTAATTATAGTTTAATGGACAATATGTATTAAACACTTTTTGTTTTTATTTTTTCAGCATTGTTATAAAATTAAGAGAGTTTTAGTTGCAACTATTCACACTCTCTGTATGTTTTCCCCTTTAAAAATAGATAATAGTCTGAATAACAAACCCTTGCACAAATGTGGCCTATCATATTGAGTATGGTACAGTTCTAAAAAAAATAACTTCACAGCACGTGGAAGAAAAAGTCAGGGAGGTAACCAAAAAAGTAATATATAACAGTGCATTTTTACAAACCCTGCTACATGATCTTTAGAATACCCCCCTCCCCTCCCTATTTTAGAAGTATATGGCAATGCAGATACTAAAAGCTTTTTGAATTATAATTTTATTTTATATGCTGAGATAGCAGTGGTGTGTGGTGGGTTTTCAAGTAGGTCATGCAGTAAGAATGTAAAATACCTTGGGTATTATAGCTCCATAATCCCTGTGTCAATTTGAGACAGGACAGGACCTATTGCAGCATGACCTGAACTGTACTACGCTAGCTTGGCTACACTTTTTAAAGTTACAGGATATTAAAGCAGAGGCAGCACATACTGATAAACAAAGTCCTCAGAAGTTATACGTGCTTTAATGTTGTGATGGTTTGCATGCCCTGACATCAAGTAACTGTTCTATCGTCATACAGTTGATTCCAATTAAGCAAATATTATATAGTTTCATTGTTTTAATAAAACAAAACTGGCCAGGAATCTTTCACAACTTTATTTATTTTTAAATTGAATACTAACTACATGTATACCAACATGTGAAATACGTATTACTCTCTATGGAAGCCTCAATGGTTAATACAGATTAGACATATACATTTGTCACAATAAGAGACTTTTCCTGAAGGTCATAGCATTATGAATTTAGTTAAGTTACTATTTCTGTAGAGACTGGGAGCCTCCACCCACTTCTAGTACTTTTCTACTACAGTTATTTCTGGAGATTTTAGGATATTTGGGATGGGTTGTGGTGTTCAACACCTGAAAGCAAAGAGGGTTGACCTCCGTGGGTGGCACAAGGCCATTAACATCTGATTATTTTTCAGCTTCTGGCAGCCTCTTATGTTCTCTTACCATGGCCTAGAAGCTGATGGTGCTGTCACACTTGCATTTGCTATATCAGCATGTCCTTGAAAGGGTCAGTCAGATAGGATTGGGGACGTGGGGGTGGGGATATAAAAGAGTTATGTCTTAGAGCTGAGGCAGCAAGGCAGTTGTGGAGTGGCATTCCAGCAATTAAATATTAACATGCTCCTAGATGGAAATATTGTCCCTTGTGGACTTATGGGCCACACCAAAGCAGGCCTTTAATAGTTCAGTTATTAATGTGGAACCCCAAGAGGCACGTTGTATTTCAAGAAAGATTGCAGGATTAAGCTTCAATTGATAACCTTATCACCCTTCATCCAGATGGTGACAGGTTTTCATTTTCAGAGAATGGACTACCATGTAAACCACAGGACTTTTTTACAGGACATTGCTGATTAAATATTTTCCTTTAATGTACAAACAATCATAGAAAAGAGACCAAACTTTTTAAAATAAAACACATCTTGGTAAAACCCTGGAGGTCAGGACTGTGTAACCAATGACTTGCAAGCTGTACTTGGGGCTGGATCAAATCAAAACTTTGACCCACCTTCTAATAGCAAACTACAAACCTATACTTCATAGCGGTTACAATTATGATTAGAAGAAAGTGTCATCTTACTAAAAATGAATCCGCAACTGAGTACAGTTCTGTAGTTTTCTATTAGCGGGTGGGTCAAATTTTTTATTTAATCCCAGCCTTAATCCGACCCTTAGTCCTTAAAGCTAAATTTGGCTTATTTGAGTAAGCTTTTAAATTACACATTTTCAGTTTAATAATATGATGTGTTCAAGCTGAAGCTTAAAAAACTACAATGTCATGTTTACAGTGACACTTAGGGGCAGATTAAATCAAAACTTTGTCCCACCCACTAATAGCAAACTACAGAACTGTACATCATAGCAGTTACATTTATGATTAGAAGAAAGTGGCATTTTACTAAATATGCAGCCGCAACTCAGTATAAGTCTGTAGTTTGGTGGGTCAAAGTTTTGATTTAATCTGGCCCAAAGATTACAAATGAGAGGAGACATCTAGCCCCATTAAACTAATTTGGTTGAAAATATGTTTGAACAGCCTTGCTGAGAGGCTTCACAGATGAAAACAAGCAAACATCCTATTTCTTTCAGAGGCTACATAACTTGTATTCAATTTCAGCACTGGAGTGATATCAACTGCACAAATAAATTAAATTAGTTAAAAAGCACTTACTGTGGCAGAGTTAAATAAGGTTGCATGGTTTTGATTTTGGTGTTGCAAAGATTTTGTTCAATGAAAAAAAAAGAATGTCTCTAGTTTTTGTTTCGTATTGAAGAATTGTATTTTCTTGTCTACACATACATAGCCAGAGACATGTACCATGAGATTAAAGAAGATTAACATTTTTCTTTTTTGGTTTATTTGGTCTAAGATTAAAAAAAAAGTATTTTACACTCAGTCCATTCAAAGCGAGAATGTGATAGTGATAGCGATGTTCTCATTATGGTTCCTGCTGATACACTTATTGGGACAGAGCTGTACAGGGACCACCAAAAAAAAAAAAAAAAAAAAAACAGTCCCAGTGACACTTAGAGTGGAATGACAAAACACAAGCATGTGTTTATGTAGTCTTTGATGCAATCTATGGAACGGAGGAGAATAACAATCCTCAGATGATTTATGATGCAGCCTGTTTCAATAAAAAAGTCAAAACCTATAAAGATGCAGCTTGAAGGAGAATTCTGGGATACACATAAGACTCCAATTGCTAACAAGGGCATAATTAGCTGGAAACAGTACAGAATGTTCTGTAACTCTAATACACACACAGTTAATGAGCCAGATACATTGAAAAGGAATTTTACTGAGTTAATTGAGAAAATCTGATTTTAAACAGGAAAAACTATTCCCTTTACTGCATTTGGAAGGACCCAGAACATGTTCTTTAGACTCTTATACCAGGACTGTCAAACATTTTAAAGCTTATTAACTGAAAATATAAATAAAATTATACAAAGTATGTTTTTTCTGTTTTTATACTATCAGGTCTTATAAAATGTGATTGCCTTTTCATTTCCATTTGCAATTAGTTCACTTAACCCTACAGAACTTTAATAAAGGGCCGGATTGATTAAATCAAAACTTTGACCCTCCCACTAATAGAAAACTACAGAACTGTACTCATACATTTTACATGTAATTCAGTGAGGAGCTGAGCTGCGAGATTCCCTCCTGCAACTCTTCCGCTTGCACTTTACAAACATGTTTTATTTAATTCTGCCCCCGCCAGCGCCTGCGCAAACCTGTGCCTTAACCGCGAGAGGCTTTAGACAACTCCGCAGTGTCTAAAACTAGGGGACCTGCGAGAGTCTTTTCAGGGTGTTTTCTCGCAGATATTTTCAGTGGTGTAGGTTTCTAGTAGCGGCTGTGTGAAAGTTGTGTTTTATTCTCTCGCATTTTGCAAGAAAGGAGCTGTCAGAAGGTCTTTTTGCGACACAGATCGGTCAGATTTAATACCACGATAGTTTAACAGCGCGATTTCCGTTCGCAGACATGCGCTAATGCTTCTGCCAGCGACTGCCATCACGAACCTTTTTGATTTAATCCTGCCCGTTATTTCTGAAAGCCAAGGAGTTTAAATTCTGAAAATAATTATATATAAAAGAACATAGGGTCAGTGGTGTTTTTTCAGTTTTTTTTTTTTTTTTATATATATAAACTGCAGTTCTCTGAGATTAATTATTTCCTGTGTATTCATATGGTACATGAAGGCATGGGAGAAGGAAGCAAAATTACACAGTACTCACACATTCACTGCATAATAATTGTGTATGACCTGACCAACACAAATACACTGATCTGTTTACAATCCTCACATTCATAGTCTTTTAAGAATAATGTAATATCTTATCCTTTTAACAGACCATTTTGTTTAATGGAGAATCAATTAACCAAAAAATAAAATAAAATACGGTTTAAGTACCAAGTAAAAAAATAGAAAGACAAAGATGATATAAATGACTTTAATTATACACATACACACACACTTATGAAGTTCCCCTGTCCCTGACAAACACCTCCCTCTCCCTGTCTCTTTCTCCCAGCACCTGCTAAATTAAAATAGTTCTCTCAATTCCTCACATCTGATTTCTTGTGAAATAATCATTGTTTGTATTTCCTGCTAGCAATTCCTTCAACCCATCTGGTTTTCATTTAATAGCAGTTGAAAAAAAGATTGGTACCAAGCATTAGACGTAAAGAGAGGAATGAAAAAACGAACAGAAGAAGGAAATATATATATATATATATATATATATATATATATATATATATATATATATATATATATATTATTCATAATCAGTGAGAAGGAAGTCATTTGGTCTTAACATAGAGTGAGGGAAAAAAGTATTTGATCCCCTGCTGATTTTGTACGTTTGCCCACTGACAAACAAATGATCAGTCTATAATTTAAATGGTAGGTGTATTTTAACAGTGAGAGACAGAATAACAACAAAAAAATCCAGAAAAATGCATTTCAAAAAAGTTATAAATTGATTTGCATGTTAATGAGGGAAATAAGTATTTGATCCCCTATCAATCAGCAAGATTTCTGGATCCCAGGTGTCTTTTATACAGGTAAAAGTGAGTGCTCCTAATCTCATCTCGTTACCTGTATAAAAGACACCTGTCCACAGAAGCAATCAATCAATCAGATTCCAAACTCTCCACCATGGCCAAGACCAAAGAGCTGTCCAAGGATGTCAGGGACAAGATTGTAGACGTACACAAGGCTGGAATGGGCTACAAGACCATCGCCAAGCAGCTTGGTGAGATGGTGACAACAGTTGGTGTGATTATTCGCAAATGGAAGAAACACAAAATAACTGTCAGTCTCCCTCGGTCTGGGGCTCCATACAAGATCTCACCTCGTGGAGTTTCAATGATCATGAGAACGGTGAGGAATCAGCCCAGAACTACATGGGAGGATCTTGTTAATGATCTCAAGGCAGCTGGGACCATAGTCACCAAGAAAACAATTGGTAACACGCTATGCCGTGAAAGGACTGAAATCCTGCAGCGCCCGCAAGGTCCCCCTGCTCAAGAAAGAACAATGGACAGGGCCATGTACTGTCAAATCTTGGGTGAGAACCTCCTTCCCTCAGCCAGGGCATTGAAAATGGGTCGTGGATGGGTATTCCAGCATGAAAATGACCCAAAACACACAGCCAAGGCAACAAAGGAGTGGCTCAAGAAGAAGCACATTAAGGTCCTGGAGTGGCCTAGCCAGTCTCCAGACCTTAATCCCATAGAAAATCTGTGGAGGGAGCTGAAGCTTCGAGTTGCCAAACGTCAGCCTCGAAACCTTAATGACTTGGAGAGGATCTGCAAAGAGGAGTGGGACAAAATCCCTCCTGAGATGTGTGCAAACCTGGTGGCCAACTACAAGAAATGTCTGACCTCTGATTGCCAACAAGGGTTTTGCCACCAAGTACTAAGTCGAAGGGGTCAAATACTTATTTCCCTCATTAACATGCAAATCAATTTATAACTTTTTTGAAATGCGTTTTTCTGGATTTTTTTGTTGTTATTCTGTCTCTCACTGTTAAAATACACCTACCATTAAAATTATAGACTAATCATTTCTTTGTCAGTGGGCAAACGTACAAAATCTGCAGGGGATCAAATACTGTTATCATTTTATGTTATTAACATATGTGTTTATTAATAGGAAATGCTGTGAAATGAGATGCGTGAAAAAGAGAGATGTAGACTTTTTGGTAATTCAAACCATTGCCTACAGAGTATAATTTGCCCTATCTCTTCTTGAAAGGTTTGAATGATTGAAAGAAAAAAAGCCCTAGCACTCACCTTCCTATCCATATAAATGTTATTGCCCTGGGTAAGGAAATAATTGGGAGAAATGGGAGATCTCTGATATATAAGGAGCTAAATTGTATTATAATTTATTTCACATTAGATACCCTTAACCTTACAAAACACACATAATGGAAGTCCTAATTGGGGAATACGAATAAGGGGAAGTTGAAAATACAGTGCCAGATTCTGTTTAGGTGAAGTAATAGCACATAATTCAGAGGTCAAAACTTCCAATTAAATGTGCAAGACTAAGGGCCGGATTAAATCAAAACTTTGACCCACCCACTAATAGCAAACTACAAACATCTTACTAAAAATGAAGCCGCAACTGATTACAGTTCTGTAATTTTCGATTAGCGGGTGGATCAAAGTTTTGGGTGAATAACAGATCAATGTAAATCTTTTATTCACCGTCCACTTCCCAGCTAACACACATTGGCTGGGATTAAGGGCTGGATTAAATCAAGTGCCAGATAAAAATCAAAACGTTGACCCACCCGCTAATAACAAACTACAAACCCATCATAGCAGTTACATTTCTGATTAGAAGAAAGTGTCATATTATATATATATATATATATATATATATATATATATATATATATATATATATATATATATATATATTTTTTTTACTGCTTGACAAAATAATCTTTGGTTTGGAATGTAGCATTACTGAATACTATTTGTAATTAAATATTTTGTAATATTACACTAGAGAAAAGAGAAACAAAAATAAAAAACATTACAGTATCTCTCGAGCATTATAGAAGGCATTCAGTTAAATAATCAGTACTGTATATTCTTGTACTCCAACTGTTTTGTATTGTTTTTAATTCCTGTGGATTATTCTCGATTTGAGTGTGCTGGATACTAATTTCTGTTTTAATATCGGGTAATGGTCTGAAACTGCAGTTATATGGGTCAGGGATAGAGGGTTATGTCCTGATGGCATGGTATTATTAAGCGGTAGGCTTATGTATTTGTACTTGATGCCTGAACAAATAAACATGCCGCCACATATTTGTCTGCCTATTCTTATGTCATCTTCCAACCCGATCTCATTACATCTTAGCCAACAAAGCCCGCACTGTGTCAATACCTAGCTGAATGTCCTTCAAGGAAAGTCATGTGATATAGAATTATACAGCATATTCCACAACTATTGCTATTATCCATTATCCTAAACAAATAAACAAAGGTTGCAGTGAAGTCCCTTTTGTTAATGTATTCCATCTAATTAAATCATAATTAGGGTCCTGTGTTTTATGTGTATTTTTCAATTGTAATTTAACTGCAATGCCCCAAATGCCCCAAATTGCACTTTGACCAATTAGAAAAATAGAAAATAATTATTATTCATGTATATGGTAACTGAATAAATTCATGCATAAAAATAAACATCGATATACTTAAACATGTAGTCCAAAACATCACAATCAAAAGGCATTTCATTGCATTTCATACACACAACAATCTACACCTGTTGTACACCGATGACTTTATTTTGCAGAACTCAAAAGTCAACAGATCAACATTTATCACCCAAAAAAACAGAAAACAAAAGGCTGAGATTGATGGATATTAATCAACCTTCTCCAATAATAAAATAAGGGGAAGAAAGTTATGAATGCCAAAATTATGTTATTTTCATTTTTCAGAGGCATTTGTTTGTGTTAATATTCCTCTTAAAAAATGATAATTCCAAACTATGTGCACTTCTGAACAAACGTGATAAATGCAGGAACAATTTCGACAGCAGGTGAACCAAAAAGGCAACTACCCCAAATTGCAGATTTGCACACGATGAAAATTGTACAACTGGTAAAGGTGTCTGACATTGTCTGCAGATGCAAAATATCAGCATGTTTTTCGATTTCATTTGTTCTCAAAGGATTATTGAATAACCCCAAACTGAAAGTAATATTAGCCAATACAGTTAATCTGCACTATGTGAATTACTGGTGGTACAGGGCATTGTGAAATTTTAAAACTCATTAAAGCAAAGTTATTTTTTATGTGACTGGATTTATCTCCATCTAATGCCAGTTACATAATAAAGGCATACAATTACATTCTTGGAGGTTTACTACCAAATTCAATACATTTGACTTATAATGCCCACATAGTAGCCCATTCCAGCAATATCTGGGTAAAGCTGGTTGCAATTTATTACAGATATTGATATACTGCAGAAAACTACATTCCAAAGACCACCTGACAGAAGCAATCCAACAGGAAGGCTATACTTTACCCATAAAGTTGCCACCTGAGCCAAATCAAACACTGGGCACTTGGTATTCTTCTGCTGAATATGACTCAAAATACATTTCTTGTATGCAAGGTTTCTTGGAAAATTAAATGTACATTAATTAAACACTGTAATGTTACAAAAACTGTTGAAATTGACTTACAGGTGTTCAAAGTTAATACTTAGTTTGCATTAAAGCTGTAGAATTATTTCCCAATTTAACACAAAAGGATAAAAGTTATTTGTCAATTGTTACCAATTCTGTAGACGCTGCAAGAAGTGTATCTTCATATGACCAAGTTTTGACAGCACAATGTCAATATCTGACAGTATGTATCCCCACCAATAAATTAAAAAAATTAAATAATGTATTTACATATTCTAAGACATAGTATTGGAGATATATTAGTAGTAAAGGGATGCCTCTTTAAATAAATGTCCATAGCTGCTATGTCTTGCCAAATGTGCCTTAATAGAAAGACTAATTGACATGATTAAAGAAATCTTGAGATTATTGATCAACAAGCGGTTTAATTAAGTAGACTACATTGCCACCTTGTGCAGGGAGGAATGAAATGCAGCCTTAGAAAGCAGGTCACATAAAACAAAGGCCCCAAATTATAGTTATTATTTCAAGATTATTTACACCTAAATTCATTTGTAACTGTTTTTTTGATGCACCTAAAGTTAATCTGACATGTTTTATCACACGCGTTTGAGGCTATAAATGCCTTATAATAAATCAAATGTAAACACCTTTTTATGTAAACCTTTATTTAAAATAAAAAATTGTTTTAAATTAATTGCTAGTGAAGACTCAGAAGAACAATAGTTGATAAGCCTTTGTTTGCATTACAATACAATCCCCCAGAGGAAAAAATTTAAATAAAACTATTGCTTTTTGGTACTATATATATTATTTTTAAATAACTGAGAAAAAACATCGACTTAATATATATTTCATAAAATATCTTAAGCTGTGATAGACACTTGGAGTCAGTGGAAAAACTGAAAATCCATTGAGAGTGCAGTAGCTGGTAAAGTGAGGGGTAACAGAAGGAGTCTTCAAGCTTGAATTGACAGGAAAGTGGCAGTGAAAAGTGACTTTAACAGTCAATTGTATGATTAACTCAGGCTTGTTATTTCCCTTTGAGTTAGGATATAGAGCAGTGATCATTCCTTTTGCACACTTGTTGGTAATGTTTTTTTTTTCTGTTTTTTTTTTGAGGATCATCATGAAGCCCCTAAGAAGCAGATAATGCATGTTTACAAACCAATGTATTTGCTGTTAGGTGTTAGTCAATTCAAGTGTTAAAGGGCTGATATAAATCCCATGGGCTTCTGTAAAATAACACTACCTATCAGGAGTCCCAATGGTTTCCATATATCAGTTTTTAAATGGAAAGATTCTGTACTGTTCAATTTTTAATAATGAATAATTCTGAAAAAGTATCCTGAGAGATAGGCCTTTGTGAAGATGTCTAGTGCTCATGCTGCTCATTGCCACTGAACATCACTTCCCACTGAATCACATCTAGAATTGAAAAGGTCCCAGGCAAAAACATGTATTCTGATAACAGGAAGAACCAAAATCACATTTAATACATGCCCTTTAACATCACAGAATGGGCACTTATATATTTTATATATTTTCTTATTCTGCTGAAATATTAGGTTAATAAGCAAGACCACATTTAAACTGTAACATGCATAGTGTTTGGAGTATATCCAAGAAATGTATGCATTGTCACTGTGTCTGGCTCTGTTGGTGTTTATATGTGTCCGTTATAGGATTTAGAGCTTTGGATTAGATTGGGTAGGCCACGTAATATTTTTTAGATTTCAGAATGCTTACAGGTTAGGGTTTAACTACACCAGCAAAATAGTATGATATTATGTTATTCCAGTAGCACAAACCTTACCTTCGAGATAAAAGACATTTGTGTTATCACCCCATTACATGACCACTAATTAATATATTTCAGAATGAAACAAAAATAGAAAAATAGAAAACTGAATCACTTAAATAAGTAGTTGCACAAACAGAAGTGCACGCAGACTTCTTCCAAGGCTGTGTTTTAGGCCTGTCTCAGCATACATGGAGATAGTACAGGCTGATATGATTAAATGAAACAACGGGTGATGCATCAACCTGTTATCAAAGTTTTCCAGTATTAGCTGTCAGCACTATCAGGAAGGCAAATTGTCTGGTGAAATTGCACATCTCTAGCACACACTTGATTTCCTGTACCTGTAAAAGGCAAAATTGTTACTGTGAATACAATTCAGTTCAAGGCCGAATCCCCATCAGGGTAGGAATAATAAAGACTCTGACATGATCATCCTCCCGATAAATATTTCCTGAAGATTTTAGTTTGATTTTTGTATCACTTACAAATGTAAACTAATCAAGAATTTAGAGAAATGTATGTATTTACCTGAAAATGGGTAATGTATTTTTTTTCTTCAAGTGGTTTATATGGCGATTTTGGCATTTTCGAACAATCGCATACATTGTAAATTCTATGGCTCATATTGCTTTACCACTCATATTTTTAAATGATTTTTTATCTACCCCAGGATCTCTATTGTAGCAAAGTATTGCCACTTGTTCTGGCACTCTGGTAACATCTTTAATGGAGCGAGAAGAAGGATGCTGGCATTTCAGCAGGGCTTTGCTAGGCAGTCAGGCTGTGCTCTCTGTGACAACAATCTGGCTGGTGACGTGTCCTGGATCTGAGCCAGCTGTTTACGAACCCCATCACAGGGAATTCAAATGAACACAATATGTGTCCCAGTGAAAGCAGAGATTGATGATCTGATGGTAGTCAGTGCTGTGATTTTTTTTATATATATATTCACCAACGTGGATCTTGAGTAGAACTGCAAGCCTTCCCTTGGCCTGTTTTTATTCCAGTCTTGGCTCACCTCACATTTTTAACTTCGGCTGCCTCATTTGAACCTGAAGGACAACAAATTGCAGACTGAGAAATTACTGATTCATATTCCTATTACAGTGTTAAAAGTCATATATCTGCTATCATGGGTATCATGCTATATCTGTGTCTGCTATGCTGTACCTTAGTATAATGTATGTTAATTTAATCTTAAATTATTATTAAAAATATTAGTTATGCAAGGTATGCTGTTTTCTTACTTCCAGAATGATTGTTCCCGTCATTATATGAATTTCCTTAGCTTGCGTGATACGTTTTTAGTGTTCAGATACTTGGTCCTAGTGCTGCCACCTACTGCCACATCATGAAATGGTTGTTGGACTGATGCATTCGTACAAAAGCGTTTTTTTCCCTGTAACTCTAAAATGAATCCTTAACATAATGGATTATTTTCTTGTGTATTTCCTCCTGATTGGTCAGGTTATTTTGTTTATAATAAAACAATGCAAGATTAATCTGAATATGTACTGGTAGGTATGTTTTTATTTAATTTGGCATTCCCATTATAGTAGACATTGAAGATATTTCAATTTAGATTTTTCAGTTTAGAATGAATCTTAAACCTCAACAAATTATTTGTTAAAAATCCAAACTGCATCTATGTAAATTTGTAGAACTGCTTTAATTAAACATGTATTACTGTTTCTGTATACAGAATAAGAATAAGGTATAATTTCTAATAAAACAAAACATACATTTCTTGTCAGATATAATTACATTGTTGTACAATACAATAATATATATTGTAAATACAATACAATATATATATATATATATATATATATATATATATATATATATATATATATATATTATAAATCAATCAATTCCATGATTTTTTAATTTGGCTTTGTGCATTTCACAGAGTGCTTCACAGATTAAAACAACAATACAAGATTATGATTAATACAACATGTAAAAGTGAACCACTAGGCACAGAGGAGAGAAAAATGAAAACTCCTTTAGAATGACAGACTTTTACAAGAAAAAAATAATCTCTGGTGGTCTACGGTTTAAGGTCTAATCCTAATGGTTGCCTCCCCTGCAAGTAATGTAACAGCATGAAAATCAGAAAGTCCTTATATAGTATTGCTGTTTTTGGTCTTTCCTCTCGGATGGCCTATTGGTCCTCTGGAGGGAGGTGCCTCATCTGTACGTGGGGAGAGGTACCTCATCAGCCTTTGGGGGGGAGGTGCCTCGTCTGTGGTTGGAAGACACGACAAGAGATTGTAATCAGTGGACTGATGGTGAGATGAAGGAGATGACAGTAAATTGTGCATAATTGTGCTTAACAAGTGCATGGAACACTGGCAGCACTACAGGTTTTGAGGACTAGGAAAACAGAGAGATTAAAAAATGAGTCTTCAGCTGTGATTTTAAAGCTCAGACAGAGGGGGCATTTTTATGTAGGCTGGAAGATCAGATGACTAAAACACATAATTTATTACTTTCAATAGGCCCATTTCAGTATTGTGGCCTGAGTGAAAACCTAATTGATTTTTTTTCATAAATGTTATTAGCGTTAAGAAAGCTATGAAATTGTGTTGCAATTTGCCTTTCACAGGAAGGGGAGAATTTAGATATATTTTTTTTGTAAATTTGGTTCGGCATTGGGTTTTTTAAGTAGTGGTTTAACTACAGCAACATTGAAACTCTCAAGAACATAGCCTCAGCACAAAGAGGTGTTAGTAATATTAAGTATTTGGTGGGAAATTAATGGCAGAAATTCCTTTAGCAGTTAAGTAGGTATGGGGTCTACTGCACAGGTAGTGGCTTTCCATGACTTTGCTGCTAAAATAATATTAAAAGTTGTCACAGGTGATAGTGGGAGAACTGAGAACTCTATCTGCTGATTGGTTAGTTTAGCTATAGTGTTTAATCCAAAGTCAGGAATTTTCTTTTGCGTCTTAAGAATTGTAGGCAGACCTAGCCGAGGATAGGGCTTGCTAGTATCTTAGAACACTACCATTCCATGCCATGAAGAAGACTTTTACTGTACGCTAACATTTATGGCAATCTAGTTTAAGCAAGTTTGGTTATTAAACTATGTTGACTATTATTATTTTGTGTTTCATTATTCTATCTAGTTCTTATTGGTGTTACTGTGTCTAGAGTAAAGCATAGTGTGCTGTTGAAATTATTGAATAGCTCATCTATCAAATCTGTTTCGACAATACTTGATGTGGGTGTAGCACAATTTAGAGAATTTAAGTGATGGGCTTTTGTATACCATTCCTGTGTGTCAGTTGCTATACCAAGCAGCTCAAAAGCAGCTAAAAGTAAGTGTCTCAATACAATTATATTCTGTGTAAAGGATTATACATCTTCCAAACTGAAGAATATTAATCTCTCTTTGAATAAAATCTGACAAAACAGGCAACTAGGATAATCAGATGACATTTAGTTGTACAAGACAAAGGACAGTACAATGAATGTATATAATGTCTATGAACTGTATATAAAAAAAAATCTCAGTTTAAAATGTTTGAAAAGCTCTTTGCGCACCAGCAAGAAAAGCGCTGGATAAATACAGCATTTTATTTCACGATACATTAGTAATCACGGTTGTGATGTATCTTTTTTAGTTTGGTTTGAGTCTTGATTACAATACCCACAGCTAATTAACATTTCAAGATGCATTGATCCTCATCATTGTGCCTCTCCTGTGAAATGCTTTATAAATGTAAATTAGTGTAGTGATGCGGGTATAAAGTACAAGAATCAGGTGAAAATATTTTTTCAGATGTGTTAAGACATTCATTAAGGATTAATGGTTAACTAAATTAAATGTAATGACTCCTTAACACAGAGAATTTACTAGCAGCAAATGTTATGCAGGAATTGTAAAAAATATTTTGAACAACTGTTAAACACACAACATCTCATCAAGACTAGATGTACATGGAGTTTTGCAATTCAATTAAAATTATTTTGTTTGTTGGCAATTTAAAACAACCGTGCAAACATCATTCTTTATACTAATGTAGGACAGATGTTATTCGGTTGTTTAGATGGGCATTGCTCATTAGTGGCTTCTTTATTTTTTGCAACAAATCTCATTTAAAAACTGCATTATTTCAAAATATAAGTCACTTTCTGTGCTTTTTTGATATTCTTTTCAATAGAAATAGTGGTAATTATAGCTGTATGCCAGATTGTATTTTTTACTTCGTATTGTGGATAAATTATTATTTTTAGAATCATGAGTCATACAGCTAAAATCATCTCTGGGACTCCTATATGAATGCAGGACAGATGTGTGCAAAAAAATACATCCTCTGACAACAGTTTGCACTGCCAAGGTGGTCAGGTCTCGCCATCCTCAATTTCTGAGTTTTATGCAAAAAAAAAAAAGTTCATA
Organism: Amia ocellicauda; assembly: GCF_036373705.1. NCBI lineage: Eukaryota > Metazoa > Chordata > Actinopteri > Amiiformes > Amiidae > Amia > Amia ocellicauda. The sequence goes on along the minus strand of NC_089853.1, from coordinate 14,264,871 downwards.
AAAAAATGTCATAAGTTCTTCGACTGCTGTTGCAGGTTCCAGAGGTATTGTGGGATTGTTGTATTGTGCTTCCTTTTGTAAAAGCAAATACTGAAAACAACAAGCAATATTAATATTAACAAATAGTATTAATTTTTGTTAATGCAACTTTAGCAATAGCTAAATGTGTTTACCATGGAACAACTTAAGCTCGTTTGATCTGAGCTTGTCTTGACCAATTGCATGCAGCACAGATGGCTATGCAAAGCCCAGATTCAAATCAGCAATGGGGCTCATCCTTTGATTCAAGCAGAGGGATTTACTAATTGAACCAGTCAGATTCTTCAAAATTATTTTTTTGGTTGAAAATAAGTAACCACAGCAGAAGATAATAAAGATGCAGGCAAACAGGTAAATTATATAGCCTTGACATTACATACCTTGAGATTTTAGGTCATGTATTTTAGGTCAGGTTGTAATGTGCCGTTTTACTGCCTTCCCTGGCATGGATGCTGATTAATTTCCCATTTAGTACTGGCCACCAGACCTTGAGAGAATACTCTTTATTATCTATTTAAATATTTAATGAGTTGCCATTTATTTTTACAGTTAGGGGAGATGGAGGCTGATTTTAAAATATAGAGGGTTAGAAAGGCAGCTTGAGTTGAGGTGAGTTTCATAGTGATTATGAAAAAGCCATCTAAGCTTAACAAAATAACCAGGGATTGTAGGGGACTTCATTTGCCAGCTGCAGGCTCCAAATAGGCGGCAGCAACACTTTAAAGTAATGACACACATGAATTCAAATGAGAAAAACGGAGGAATAGCATCTGGTGGCTGATAAAACTGACAGGCATTGCCAACTTATATTGATATTGTGTAAAATAAAAGGCAAGAAATGCATAATGTATTGTCATATGACTGGGTGGAGAGCCTAGAATTGGTCTTACTGGGATGTTTTAATTATATATATATATATATATATATATATATATATATATATATATATATTTTTTTTTTTTTTTCACACATTGCTCGATATTTTTTTTTAAGCCTGGTTTATAATGACCGGCCTCCTTGTTTTTTAAATACAATTATACATCTCTCATCTTCAACTAGTGCCAGTAAGCAAATCATAGTAAGTTCAGCCAAATACAAAGATGCAACATTTCCCTTTCTAAATGTTCTTCTTGTTGTGGTAGTGGGTTTGGTGTGGTATCTCACATATTTTAAAATCCAAGGAATCCACTTTCCTCGTTTTCATGCATTGATATACCCTGCCTTCATAAGCCTGAGGTTGATATTTCTTTGGAGAAATGTCAATACTGTGGCTCCAGTATTTCTATACCAGGTGCCTCTGTATCTATACCATAACACCTCAGTTATCTTTTATGTTCAAAATAGCTCCCATAGGGACTATGGGACATTGCTGCATGCGATGGGTAGTGCTGGGAGCTCATAACAAAGCTGCTGATAGGCCTCAGTATGTTGTCAGACCCTTGCCACAGTGCAACTAGACAGCACACTGACACACACACACCCACACACCCACACATAGACTTTCTCTTTTGCGATTCACCCTCTGGGAAGACACAGGAGTACTGTTTTGCCTACTGAATCTCTTTTTGAAAACTTGATTGCTTTTTACTGGTCACTGTCTTTAAGACTGGAGAGTTGGAGGCTGCCCCTCTCCCGGTTGCTTATGGTGTTGTTATATTTCTTAATATTAGCCTATAATTTGCTACAGTGTAAGACTCTGTCTCCATAGCTTTTCTTATTAAGTTTTGTTTTCTTTCGTTACCATCTCTTTGTTAACACACATTACACAATATCTCTCTTAGATTATTATTATTTATTTGTGTTTGTGTTGTTTAGCTCTGCTGTTTTTCCACATTTTTCCTTCCACAGCAACGAGAGAGTTGAGATGCCGCTTGTCTTGATTGCTTGATTGCAACCTAGGCAAGCAAATGACTCTCTCCCTGACTGTCCTCATTAACTATACACTATGGCTGAGGGTATAGTCTTGCTTACTTCCTTTCAGCAGGGTGCTAAGACATTACCTCTTCCCCTGTCAGGTTCATCTTGCCTCCACTTAGTGTGATATTACAGCCTCTTTGACACTGGGTTCGGTGCACCTGAATTAACACAGTTCCCAGGGTCACCTGATGCTCGATTCTGGTCTGACACTTGATGCAAATGTCATCAATGATGAAAAACTCAGTGCTAACACCCATTGGAAGCCTAATAGTGTAGCATAATATCTACAAACATACATATATTATTGCTTATCTATCCATCCATCTATCTATCTATATATACACTCACCTAAAGGATTATTAGGAACACCTGTTCAATTTCTCATTAATGCAATTATCTAACCAACCAATCACATGGCAGTTGCTTCAATGCATTTAGGGGTGTGGTCCTGGTCAAGACAATCTCCTGAACTCCAAACTGAATGTCTGAATGGGAAAGAAAGGTGATTTAAGCAATTTTGAGCGTGGCATGGTTGTTGGTGCCAGACGGGCCGGTCTGAGTATTTCACAATCTGCTCAGTTACTGGGATTTTCACGCACAACCATTTCTAGGGTTTACAAAGAATGGTGTGAAAAAGGAAAAACATCCAGTATGCGGCAGTCCTGTGGGCGCAAATGCCTTGTTGATGCTAGAGGTCAGAGGAGAATGGGCCGACTGATTCAAGCTGATAGAAGAGCAACTTTGACTGAAATAACCACTCGTTACAACCGAGGTATGCAGCAAAGCATTTGTGAAGCCACAACACGTACAACCTTGAGGCGGATGGGCTACAACAGCAGAAGACCCCACCGGGTACCACTCATCTCCACTACAAATAGGAAAAAGAGGCTACAATTTGCACAAGCTCACCAAAATTGGACAGTTGAAGACTGGAAAAATGTTGCCTGGTCTGATGAGTCTCGATTTCTGTTGAGACATTCAGATGGTAGAGTCAGAATTTGGCGTAAACAGAATGAGAACATGGATCCATCATGCCTTGTTACCACTGTGCAGGCTGCTGGTGGTGGTGTAATGGTGTGGGGGATGTTTTCTTGGCACACTTTAGGCCCCTTAGTGCCAATTGGGCATCGTTTAAATGCCACGGCCTACCTGAGCATTGTTTCTGACCATGTCCATCCCTTTATGACCACCATGTACCCATCCTCTGATGGCTACTTCCAGCAGGATAATGCACCATGTCACAAAGGTCGAATCATTTCAAATTGGTTTCTTGAACATGACAATGAGTTCACTGTACTAAACTGGCCCCCACAGTCACCAGATCTCAACCCAATAGAGCATCTTTGGGATGTGGTGGAATGGGAGCTTCGTGCCCTGGATGTGCATCCCACAAATCTCCATCAACTGCAAGATGCTATCCTATCAATATGGGCCAACATTTCTAAAGAATGCTTTCAGCACCTTGTTGAATCAATGCCACGTAGAATTAAGGCAGTTCTGAAGGCGAAAGGGGGTCAAACACAGTATTAGTATGGTGTTCCTAATAATCCTTTAGTTGAGTGTATATATATATATATATATATACACACATGTAGACTCTGTATGTATTATTGGTGTGGCCATCCACCGCTGAGGGGTATAAGGCATGCCAAAGCAAGCTGCCTCCAGCAGACACTCATGTCCTCTGCACCACGCCAGGCAGGCTTTGACTGGAGTAAGCGAGATTCAAAGTTTGCTACCTCCGACACTGTTTGGCTAGAGATCCCTGAGATCCCATATAGTCGGAGCTCCTCCTGCTGTCCAGGAGCGGGAGCTTTGTCTTCAGCTCTCTGTGAGCCCATCGTCGGTGACCTCTGCGGCCTTGTGCCCCTCAAATCAGCATACGTAACCTAATAATTTTCTTATTTTATTTTATTTTACTCTAAATGTATATACAATAATCTAAGATGATACTTAATAATAATTAAAAAAATGTGTACTCCGTGTGCATCACATTATATTAATTTAAACAAAGGCCAAATTTCCTTATGCCATGAAGTGTAAAACTAGATGTAAAATCAGATGTTTAGATCATATGATACAGAAAATGCTTCTGAACAGGTGTCAGTAGATATGTGTTATGCGCTGTGCTCAGCTCAAGTATAACATGGCTCACTGTGGATGTAAGTCTGGTATGGTAACATCACTTCTATAGACTTAATGCACAAACCCCCTGCGTCAAGGGACTGGTCCTTTGCTGGCTTTGTGCTTATCGGTATAGATGGGTCTGTACAGTACTGATGTGGAGACCCAGTAAATCACAGGATATAATGACCAGTGCAGGCTTGATACTGTAATATAGCAGGGATGTCCAATCACAGTCCTAGAACTCTTGGAAGTTTTATAATGATCAATGTCCGTAGATCTTTACACATTGAATACTTAGTGATAATGTAGGCCAGTTAAGTAAATACAGGACTTATTTAAGAGATTAAGAGGTGGAAGGAAAACAACCTGTAGCATTAGAGAACTGGAGTTGGCAATCCATTTACTATGGCGTACTAGAAATACAAAAGGATTTCATATGGTGCAATACATTACATTGTACTTTGTAATTAAATTATACTGACATTATAATTACATTACATGAGAATTCAACATAGATAAGAAATATTCTGCTCATCTAAGATTCCGCTCAGCTCCAATTATAGTGTGTCACTCCCTGCCCAGGTCTACCTTCAATGTATCTCCTGCAGTCTGTATTTCAAAATGACATCATCGTTGCACATATTGAGTTGTGTATTAACAATTTCACAAGTGTTAGGGGTCCATGGAATCAGGCTGGGTGATTGAAAATTGCATTTATCATGCTGCCTTTTTCAGATAAAAACAAAGTATTATTTCAAAAGACTAAAAGGCTTATTCATTGCATGTTACAACAAGGATCAATATTGATTTTATTAAGATCTATCAATTGTTTTTATGATTTTCTATATGTATATCAGATATCAAAATATTTCTGATTTTAATGGGGAGGTATATTTAATATATTTTTTGTTATAATGTCTTACCATAACCTAGCCCTTTTTTGATTTCTTTTATTTCAGTTTATAGGATTATTACCAACAAGGGGATTTTTTTTTATTGTTTTATAGCATTGTGAATAGACTTATTTATATTCAACCTTCCTGGATACGGGAAGGACAACATCCTATGCTGGTCAGTAAATGGTATAATTAGTTTATTACCGAAACTTTACTGAGAAGCAACAGGATGACATATGTAAGTGTTCTACTAAATAACACATTTAAATTGCTTAATGGACAGATACTTTTACATACAAATTAAACATTAGTTCAGTTTTCAATCTTTTGAGTTTTCTCAGTTTAAAAAGAAAATGCACAAATAACTTTCAGAAAATCAAAAAGACAAATTTAGCTAACACTTTACATGTATAAGTATCATCAGTATTAAAGGCCTGTGTTAAACTATTATATAGTAAATCACTTTATTATATAAATAAACAAACAAACATAAAAATAAATAAAGTGAAATTAGTACATAATAGCAGCAAGCCACATACACATATATTAAACAAATGACTACACTCACAATGGCATAACCACACATATAAAATAATATACAGGCTATATTTTAAAAAGTCATGATCCTGAGATTTGCTGTGGAGAAAGATCATTACCATTCTGAAACTGAAGTTTTATTTGCTATGGATACGGATTTATTCAGGATTTATTAGCTTTATTTTTTACTCGAACAGTGAATCTACGGAACTCTGAAATTTCTGCTCTGTCATGATGTAGTGGCCTCCTTATTGCTGGGTGAATAAATAAATTATAGCATTTATATGTCCTAATGCTTACCCAGGATGTCTGAATATAAATAGTTTATTTGTAACCATAGGGCAGAAATCTCATAGTGGCAAATACACACTGTAATAAACAACAGTAATTAGGAGTTGTTTGCTGGGGTTGAAGGTTGGAAATGTGTTTTGCAAATACAGAGATCTTTAATTTTTCTGAATGTAAATTTCACCGTAAAAACACAGAAATTGTACATTTAGCTGTATTTTTTCTTTTTTTTGAGGACTAACCTCATTATAATATATGTAGGACTCAATCATTATTCATGAAAGAAATGTGACTATGTAGCTTGCCCAAAGATACAGTGATCACACTACCGCAGAATCTAGTTAGATACATGTTTATGACCTCATTTCCCAAAACAGGCACACTTGATTTGAAGTAATACAGTTTAAGTAATTATATTAACACAATAGTTATTTTACATTATATATTTTTACTGGCAAAGACAGTCCAGTTGTAAATGTCAGAAATTCAACAATACAAGATTATTTCTCCAAGGACCACTCCACCCCATCCTAGTGTTCTGAATTGCAACTGAAGTATACTGTCTAGTATATGATTCGCATTAGAGTTTTCCACAGTAAATTTAAATTGTAATTTCACAGTTTCCCCTCGGTTACATCATGCTTGTACATTGCCATGGTTTATCTCATAATTTATTATACCTCCCCATGCTTTTCTATGATATAACTTTGAATTACATCACTTCACTGTGATTGTAGAGGAATCTAGCAAGAATGATGGCCTTGAGGACTGAAGATTACTTCAGTAATAAAATAACATAATATATGAACATGAATATTATAATAATGGATCTTATAATAATATATATATATATATATATATATATATATATATCTTACACAACTCATGTTTCTTTGAATGTATAGATCACCAGAACTCACAAGCATTTCTCTTTCTTCCTCAGACCTGAGCCAAGACAAGACCCTCCAGGAGATAACACAGGTGGCAGTGCCAGTGCATTCAACGGTCATGCCCCTTGATGAATGAACACAAGCCCCTGCCCACCTCTGCCCTAGACCTCCTCAGTCTCTGCTCTCCTTGCCTTGTTTTGTAGATCACTGCAAGGACTGAGTATGCCCTACCAGCACCATTTCCTCTAGCAGCAAAGACACTGTAATCTACCACGTGATATTACCGAGCCTGTGTTTTCTGCAGCAGGCTTTGCCATTTCAGGTATTCGTAACTCCAGTGGCATAAGGTTTCTTTAGCAACTGAGCTCTCAGTTTCATCATTAAATCCTTAACCAGTAATTGTTTTAAGTATTTTAAATAGTTCTTATGTGCTGAAGAATTTTATATTTTTAATGATTTATGATTTCTAAATGTAACCTGAAATCTCTATTACTGTCAGAAATTGAAACAATTGAAAAGGGATTAGTAGCAAACTTATTCTGTAGTTTTCTATTAGCGGGTGGGTCAAAGTTTTGATTTAATCCGGCCCTTAATACCACGATAGTTTAGCAGTGCTAGATCCATTCGCAGACATGCTGCTAATGCTTCTGCGAGTGACTCGCAGCATGAACATTTTTGATTTAATCCTGCCCACAGTTCAGTTACAATTAAGGTGTATACGGATGTACAGCATTTCTTGTAGAAATGAAAATTCCAGCTCTCTCTTTCAGCCAGTTCTGTCACTGTCTGCTTCAACTTCTTGTAGATCTTTTTCCACAAACAAAAACAAAAACAAAAAAACACACCCCCAACCTTTCTTAGACTTCACTTCCACATAACATTGGTCTCCATTTGTTGGTTGTCAGACATTAGGATTGAGATGGAAGAAAAGTGTTAAAAAAACATTGATAGGGAGTTCTGGTATTGTATTCTGGCATGCACATGAAAGAGTTCTGTGCATCCACATTTCATTAAATTAAAGGTAAAATACTGCCTGGTTTTTGTCTGTGGTTTGTGGCTCTGAAGTTGTATAAAGTCTTCTGATTTATATATATATATATATATATATATATATATATATATATATATATATATTCAATATTTCAGTGCCAATTGGGAAGATCATTGACACCGAAGGAATCATTAATTTCAAACCACAAATCATGTACATATTCTGGGTTTCTTATATAGTACAAAGTACACTGGATAATGGCACTCCTCTTTTGTTTAATATTTTCACTTCTTGCATCATTGGGCATAATTATGTAATTTATATTTTATTTGCAATAGACTATATGTGTTAATGAAAGGTAAAGTAATGATGTACTGTCTCTCAAAGCAATGTTTTTGTAGTTGTAATGTTTTCATTCTTAAAGTACCAGGACTTGATATGGTATACTACCTGTCTTTATGTTTGCATTTCCTTTTTTTTACGGCAATAATATTCAATTTGTATGTTTTATTCAGGTTGTCTGTGCTTTTTTATGTACTTTGTTGTTGGGCATAGAGTTTAAACTGATGTTCATTTTTATGTGTATAATAAAATGGAGGGAAAAAACACTCAACTGAAATTTTTGGTGGAATTATCATCCAATTGCTGCTACAGAATTTAGAATCACTAATTATAGACTGAAACTATGGCCCTTAAATAACCCAGCAGAACTGTATACACACAAACATCCACATAGCAAATACATTTTTACTTTGTCATTCTGAAATGGAAACAACCACACTCAAATATCACCTGTCAATGAAACACTGTCCAGTCCCAAAGGCACCAAGTAAATGTCAGAGATTGCTGTTGCTTGGACAGATGTGAATTACAAAACTCGAAGGTCTGAATAAACCCCAGTTGCCAAACAAAGACTATTAGTATATCCATTTAGATTATCAATACGCTGTTGATCCTGAAGACATTATACATTTTGGACAGCAAAACTGTGTTATAAATAATACATTGCATTATACATTAAACTAATCTGAGCCCTCAGTCTCTTGACCTTACCTCCCTATGCCCACGTTCATCAGTTAATTAACATTTTAATGTGAACTTAATGTTTCCACAGATTCAATGTTTTGACAATAGAAATTACGTAATAAATAAATAAATTCACCTTCTCCTTACCTGATGCAGTTAATTGTTCCCGCAAGCACCATTCTCACAAGCTTTTCTACCTATCTTCCATACATTATGCCACATTAAAATTAGGTCAGACTAAATCCCTGGTCTGTTTCAGTTAGGACCTTGAATCGATCCCACTTTGATTCTCATTTCAGAAGCAAGAGCTTTCACACACAATTAATTAATACAAATGCTTAATGTAGTAAATAAACATAAAATATCTTGCTGCAATTAGTGCTGCCCAGCAACTCATATTTATTACATAGAAAAATATAAATTACCACCATGAATCATACCAAATTAACCAGATTACATTATACAGACACATTTTCTACCATTTCTACATTTTTTGTTATCAGGTTATTTTGACAAAACATATTACACCTTTGAAACAAGATTTACAAACTAAGAGAGTAATATTTATTGGAAAAAGCTAGAGTGCTTGATAAAAATGGAAGGAATGTGATTCATTTACAGCCTTGACACCACTCTCTATTTCTCACTGTCAGTAATGCATCTACTCTCTGCATGGAGCTGTCAGCACTGTGGAACACATATATAGCAGCAGAAGGTGAGAAACTACAGGGTGCATTTCAACTCCTTGATAAAGATTCGTCACTACTTGAAACCAGACAGTGCTGAGCTGGTTTTGGAATACAATAAAAGATAAATGACTATAAAAACTTCAACAACAATTTTGCAGATCACATCTTACCATTTAATTTGCCTCAATATTGGCTTATATATATATATATATATATAATGATTCTTTGAAACCCCAGATTATAAAGATTATAGCTTAGTTGGTCTGTTTTTCAATTTCTCTGTAATGTTTATTTATGTTTCTTAACATTATCAGCATTAAATACAAATCTAAGAGACCATTTCCACGGTCAATTTTACTAATTATATATTTATATATATACATATATACAAATTTGTAAAGCCACATACTATAATCGGAGGAAGAGCAGGGCCATTGTTATCACTGTGATTTATCCTAATAAGACTCTGACTCTGGTAAAATATCTGACATTCATTTAATTGCACAGTTCCACTCTACTTTATCCTTAACTCAATTGTAGTATGACAGCCAATAGTTTTTTTTTGCACAAACCATATTGTAACAGTTTTCAAACTTCACTGTCAGGCTAGGGTTCAGAAACACAAGACTGACAACATTAAACAATCCAATGCTCTTTATTTCTTATATGCTACTATTTTTTATTTGGTAAAGTATTTTACAATACAGATAAAAACATTCAAAACAAATTTTAATACTCGTGATTTAAAATTTGTTAAAATCAATATTCTAAAATCACTTAAAAATGTTAAAATCTTAAGTGATTAACGTAAACAGAATACATGAACTCAAATAAACAAGTGCATAAAACAATAAAACAAACTTGTGATTAAAGCAAAACTGCAAACCAACAAAAGGGTCAAATACATTGAAAATAACTGAAAATGCACAGGACAAAGCAAAAAACAAATAAAACTATAAAATAAAAAAGATCTTGGACTCAGGCTCCAGCAGGGGGAGATGGCCGTCCCCGGAGGTGGGTCCCATCACGGGATCCTGAGCTCCCCCAGATATTGTATTTGCCAGTTCTTAAAGGCTTCCTCCTTGCCCCTCTGATGGACCTCCAGATTGACATTGTCCCTAATTAGTACCATGCCCCTCTGCGCGATGACAATTGGGTCCAGCTCCTGCTTGTTGAATAAGCAGATGTTCCGTCCCTCCCACAGGGCCTGTTTCACTGCGCAGACGACACGCCACCAGCACCTCAGGATGGAAGATGTCAATCCCCTGGCTGGTCCATACAGGATCTGCTGGGTGGTCGCCCATACAGGAACGGCAAACCTGTGGAGGAACGCAGACCCTGCAGGCGGAGGGGCAATCCCTAAAGATGTGAGCCTGCGTCTCCTTCCCCAGGCAAGCCTTGTAGGGGGATATGTCATAAGGGGCCAGGCCACTTCTGTGCATGAACACTACGGTGGGGAGACACTGACTCACAGCCATCCAGGAGACATCTTTCTGCGTATTTGTGAGGCAAACGTGCGTAGCGTTAGCCCAGATAAACCGGCAGGTTTCGGGAGGGAAATCTTCTATCCGGCTGGTCTCCTGGGTAGATCTCATCGGGCTACAGATGGTCTTATAATCCCAGGAGGCCAGCATGACTTTATGGAGGCCTACTATGGAGCGCCCTGTAGAATGGCGGGGGATCCCACGAGTGCGGCCTGGTGTTATCCATGGCACAGAGGCCGAATGGTCTCAGGCTGCTGGCAAAATAAAAGCGGTTCATAAAACTCACTTTCTTGCCAGCAGCCTGGATGTTCTTGACCACGTAGGCCAGCCCCTGTGCCTTTATCAGCCGCACAACGTCCGGGACCCCCCTGCCTCCATCCAGGGTACCATTCACCATCTGCACTCTTTTCAGCCTCTCCATTTTGCTCCCCCAGACAAACCGAAATATAATTCTTGTCTAGTTTTGCGATGACTTTGTCTGGGGGGAAGTTCATACCTACGTAGAGAAGTATTGGGAAGAGGATGGCCTTTACGACCAGCACCTTACCAGCCATCGTCAAGGTCCTTGTGCTCCAGCCGTGGATCTTTCTTTGGACTTTATATAAAGCTTCCTCCCAGCTCCGGGTGCCCGTGTTGGTCCCGTCGATCGTGATCCCCAGAACCTTGATGGACGGCTTCACAGGGAGCACGGTCGGCGAGCCCCGGCCGACAGGCCATGCCCTGGAGAGGTAGACCTCGCTCTTGGCCCTATTGACTTACATGCACTTGCACCCCGCCTTTAGCAAGGCAGGAACTGGCAGTAGAAAGACCTGACTAAGACACGAAAGGTGGGGAGGGCTGTTTCCAGCCCAGATGAGTGCACTAAGGGGGAGGGAACAGAACATCAGGCAGAGGGACACACACAGTGGGAGGAGACAGGGGAACAAAATGCAACACACAAACAAACATCCCCAGACCCCAAACACCCCACACTGTCCACTCCAATGTCCAGCGGGCTGTCCCCCAGCAGCCCTTGCGCGCGGTGTGCATACTAAGGGCCTGGGAGGCTCTGGCCCCCTGGTGGCCGTTACAATAAAATCTTTGATTCGGTATGTATTTTAAATGTCCAAGTCTCATAGTGGGGGGAAGAGTTAGACTTTTTTTTTATGATACATACAAAAAAAAACAACGTTATTTAATGTATTTGTTAAAAAAATCAGGTGTTCTAGATTTACGGTGTCCTACAGAGATATGTAGACATACACACATATTCAATGTTAACCTTTTACACTCTGACCCATTATTTTAGGATTGCCGAAAAAAATGGGGCAGATCGCGGACTCGTGTATGTAGGGTCTTTGTAGCCTGAGCTGCAGACTTTTTCTGACCATTTCTCAGAGTGTACAGGGCTCACTTGCATATGCTTGCATTGGTCAGCTGAATAACCTTTTATAATATGAAAGGCAGGGCCAGTTCTAGACATTTGGAGGCCCTAGGCAAATTTTTTGTAGGAGGCCCCCCTCTTGATTGGTGGACTGGTGTGGCCGATGTGGGTCAGGATTCCCCACCTGGGATTTGAGCCGCACAACACCGGTGCTCCGCACCGCAGCGGCTCCGGTGTAGTACAGTGGTAAGCCCTCTACGCTAACAGGCTGGGCCTCCTACCACAGGAGGATTAACACTGTACTACTTTTACCGAGGGGTTACATCACTTTGTAACGAGCACATTATGACACGAATGAGCCCTGTTACACTTGCGTATAGGGATGTTACGGTTATGGAGGCCCAGCCTCCAAGCCCGAGGCCCTAGGCAATTGCCTACTCTGCCTATAGGTAGTGCCGGCCCTGATGAAAGGGCACACATTTTTAAACATATTTTTATATATTGCAAATACTCAGGAGATTGTGTAGCCATGCGGCAAAAAGTTTTGTGGTATGAAAAAATTACAAGTATTCACCCCCCTTGGCATTTTTCCTATTTTGTTGCCTTACAACCTGGAATTAAAATTGATTTTTTGGGGGATTTGTGTCATTTGATTTACACAACATGCCTACCACTTTGAAGATGCAAAATATTTTTATTGTGAAACAAACAAGAAATAGCAAGAAAACTTGAGCGTGCATAACTAGTCACCCCCCCAAAATCAATACTTGTAGAGCCACCTTCTGTAGCAATTACAGCTGCAAGTCCCAGACATAGCGTTTTCCTTGAAAGCTCAATTTTAGTCTCATCTGACCAGAGTACCTTCTATATGCTTGAGGACTCTCCCACATGCCTTTTGGCAAACAGCAAATGTGTCTGCTTATTTGTTTCTTTAAGCAATGGCTTTTTTCTGGTCACTCTTCCGTAAAGCCCAGCTCTGAGAGTGTACAGCTTAAAGTGGTCCTATGGACAGATATTCCAATCTCTGTTGCGGAGCTTTGCAGCTCCTTCAAGGTTAGCTTTAGTCTCTTTGTTGCCTCTCTGATTAATGCCCTCCTTGCCTTGACCATGAGTTTTGGTGGATGGCCCTCTCTTGGCAGGTTTGTTATGGTGCCATATTCTTTCCATTTTTTAATAATGGATTTAATGGTGCTCCATGGGATGTTCAAAGTTTTGGATATTTTTTATAACCCAACCCTGATCTGTACTTCTCCACAACGTTGTCCCTGACCTGTTTGGAGAGCTCCTTGGTCTTCATGGTGCCGCTTGCTTGGTGGTGCCCCTTGCTCAGTGGTGTTGCAGACTCTGGGGCCTTTCAGAACGAGTGTATATATACTGAGATCATGTGCACACAGGTGCTAACAGGTAACTAATTATGTGACTTCTGAACGTAATTGTATTAATCTTATTTAGGGGCTTCATAGCAAAGGGGGTGAATACATATGCACACACCACTTTTCCAGGTTTTATTTTTTAGATTTTTTTTTAAACAAGTTATTTTTAATTTCACTTCACCAATTTGGACTATTTTGTGTATGTCAATTACATGAAATCCAAATTAAAATCCATTTCAATTACAGGTTGTAATGCAACAAAATAGGAAAAATGCCAAGGGGGGTGAATACTTTCGCAAGTTTTAGACTTAAATGCAAAGCGTTATGTTACCCAACACAGAGCATCAACTAAAGAACGCCATGCCTACTGTGATGCATGGTGGTAGCAGCATCATGTTATGGGGATATTTCTCATCAGCAGGGACTGGGGAAATAGATGGGTAAATTAATGGAGCAAACTATAGAAAAGTCCTTGAAGAAAGTCTGCTGCTGGAACTGGGACAGATGTTTACCTTTCGGCGTGACAACGACCCGAAGCACACAGCCAAATCTATACTGGAGTGGCTAAGGAACAAAAAGCTAAATGTCCTTGAGTGCCCCAGTCAGAGCCCAAACATCAATCCAATTGGAAATTTGTGACATAAGTTGAAAATTGCTGTAGATTAACACTACCCAAGGAAATTGACACAGCTTGAATAGTTTTGTAAAGAAGAATGGTTAAATATTGCCAAATCTAGATGTCCAAAGTTGGTAGAGAGCAATCGAATCACAGCTTTGCTGCCAAAGGTGCTTCCATCAAGTATTAAGGGGTGGATACTTACCCAGTTATGATATTTGAATTTTGTATTTTTAATATATATATTTTCTTCGCAATAAAAACTTTACTTAACAGTGTGGAGTATAGTGTGTGGTATAATACATGAGAATGTATACCAATCATCATGATTAACGGAAGGCTCTGAATGACATTTATATGAAACTCAACACAATAAAAATCAGCTGAACAGATACAAAAAAAACAAAAAAAAACTTGAATCAGTGTTCTAGAATAAAATTGGTGTATTAAATATAGAAGATATTTATGTATTGTTTTAGTTCTTGAACTCAACTTCTTCTGAAGGCCATTTTTGAGCAGACTTCTCCAGACAGTAGATGGGTGTACCAGGGTCCCACTGTTTTCTGCCAATTCTGAGTTGATGGCACTGCTGGACATCTTCCGATTGCGAAGGGAAGTAAGCATGATGTGTCTTTTATCTGCTGCAGTAAGTTTCCTTGGCCGACCACTGCGTCTATGGTCCTCAATGTTGCCAGTTTCTTTGTGCTTCTTCAAAAGAGCTTGGACAGCACATCTGGAAACCCCTGTCTGCCTGGGAGACAGCTTGCTGATGCAGTATAACTACCTTGTGTCTTGTTGCTGTGCTCAGTCTTGCCATGGTGTATGACTTTTGACAGTAAACTATCTTCAGCAGCCTCACCTTGTTAGGTGAGTTTGGTTGTTCCTCACCCAGTTTTATTCCTCCTACACAGCTGTTTCTGTTTCAGTTAATTATTGTGTTTCAACCTACATATTGAATTGATGATCATGAGCACCTGTTTGGTATAATTGTTTAATCATACACCTGACTATATGACTACAAAATCCCTAACTTTGTGCAAGTGTACCTAGATGAATTGATGCTGTATTGAAGGCAAAGGGTGGTCACACCAAATATGGATTTGATTTAGATTTATCTTCTGTTCACCCACTTTGCATTTAGTTAATTGATAAATATAATCTATTAACATGTCTATTTTTGAAAGCCTTCTTACTTTACAGCATTTTTTCACACCTGCCTAAAACTTTTTGCATAGTATTGTATATATTATATGAAGAGCCGGTATTAATTTGTATAAACTGTATAATGTTTTATATATTGGTAGTGGTAGTGGTAGTGGCTCTGGATTCATATCTGGAAGGTTGTTGGTTCAAATCCCGGGTAGGGCAGTGCTGTTATACCCTTGAGTAAGGTGCTTCACTTAGATTGCTCCACTAAAATACCCAGCTGTTAAATGAGTACATAAGGGTACTCTGCTAAGTGGATAAGGGTGTCTGCTAAGTGACGATAATGTAATGTATTAATAAAATGTCAACATTTACATTTAATAATACATCAACATGGTATTAATTGATTAACAGTTTCTGCATCCCACACTGTCCCCTATGAAGACAACCAGAGACCTTGGAAACATGTGACTGATCCTGCTTAACTTTTGCTGTTCAGAGAGACTCCTCTCAGGTGGAGAGCTTCCAGGCTAGACATGTTAAATAAATACATTATCCTCTGTGCTTGAAGACTTAATTTCTGTACCTGGGTTTAACATTATATATAATGTGACACAGTGCCAGGAGGGGCGGAAAAGTTGCCATGTTGCCAGAAGCCCTAGTGGATGAATTGCAGGATTCTGGTCAATCAGAAGCAGCTGACTAACAGGTCCTGCATAAAGCATGGAAGTCAGCATAGCTTTACGTGTGGAGAAGAACCTATATGTTGGAGGAGTTTGAGGCTGACGAGGAGTATATGAGGAGGTGAGGAGAAGAAAATGAAGACAATGAAAAAGAGATGTGCACATTGACTGGGACTGGGATTAAGGATTGTGATTGGGAATGGTTTGTTGTATGTGTTTGTCTCTTTTATTAGTATTTATACTTAGCAAAGGACCTGTGTAAATATGCAATGAGGCTTGAAAAGGAGCTAGGTTTTTATTTAGATTTTGCCTGATTATTTATAATATATAATACATTCACAAGCCTTTCACGGTATCCTGTTTCACAAGCCCAGCACTGTCATCCCCACCGGGTGTAACATTATGGCAGACTGAATAAATCTCAGCAAGATAAAACAATCTCTTAATAAACAAGAGGACTACTGATTCAGCCCCCAGGGTTTCTGGGAGATGCAGTGCCCTTCATGGTGGCCATTTTGTGTTGCACCTTGCACTGCACCACAATAAGTGCTAAATACAAATTATTTTGTTTACTCAAATTGAATAAAATGGATATTATTTATTTTGTAAATTAACTAAGAAATTACATCCTAAGAGTGACTAAATATGAGTCATTGCCTCTTTCCTTATGTATGATAGGAAATATAAATAGAAAAGCAGGCTTGGTTAAACTGACACATTTCATTCCCCTGGATTGGTGGGACATCCTTAGTGAAGCACTGTTTAAAATAGAATATTAATTCAGCACACTTCTTTAAAAGACCATTAAGTTAATAACCTGTGAAGTTTTTTTTTGAACCTGCAAAGCACTCTGGCAACAGTGTAAAGGTCTATATTCCATGAAAATTGAGTGATTGATTGAATAATGCTCTCTTATGAGTGCAGGGGCAAACAACTTCTGTCCTTCCGAAAACATTATACTTTCTCTCCTTTTGGCACTGCTACGGAATTGAAGTAATGATGTGCTATAATTGGTTTAGCTAACAACTGCCTGGCTTACAATGACTTTAAGCTTGACATTGAACATACTATTTGGAATACCTGTGATGTAATTTTATTAGTGTCATTCTTAAATTTTCAAGATTTTGCAAACACATGGGGTGGGACAGAGTTAAGAAGTACTACAATTATAATAGATTTTACAGATAATTACTTATTATCTCTAATATCTCTCTGCTCTGTCTCTGCCAGCCTTGGAATTACCATAACTGCACTCACTGTTTCTGTATGACTATTATTAATATCATGTAAGTACTTCTATAGAGATACATTCAAGCATTTTCTTTATTTGTCTTATTGATGTTTTACTGCCTTGTTAATACTAATTATGTAACACATAGTGCATGTTTTATACAGAGACCACTGTGGGGACATATTTAAGGAACACTGGTATATATACTACCTTCAGTAAAGTATAGAAGTGACAGGTACATAATTCAATAATTCAAATTTATGTGTAGACTTTTGATCTGATTATGCTTGGGCATAAACACAATAAGGGTATTAGCATTTTAAGATAGAAAATCGCCCAAAAAGATTCTTACCTGTGAAGAAAAGATGATTAGTCTGTTTTCTAAGTTGTTATTGCAGATTTACTATCTTATCCATGGTTTTGGCCTATAGATTTAGAAATAAATAAATAAATATAAACTGGTAATAGCATTTCATTGCTACCACATTATTACAATTTGATTAAAAAACATCATCAGCTTCACTCATTTTATTTCAATCAGTTACTCCATCTACTTTTTAGTTAGTAGGTCAATTAAAAAGTCTTAATCTCAACACCAATTTTCCTATAGATTTTTCGCTCTTCAGAAGTTCGTCAATACCTGGATTACATTTAGCAGCTGTGATAATTTGTTCAACTGCAGTTCTAAATAAGGAGCTTCTCAGAGTTGCCAAAGGTGTTAGGAAATTTGTTTCATACCATTGCATAATGTAACATGAGGCTCTGTTTTCAAAAATAAAAGATTCAAGTTGCATTTCTGAAAGCTTTATATGATCATGGATTTACTGGAGAGCTTTGTTCATTAAATGTTTTTTTCTTTTGCAACAGACAAAAATCTGTTGCAAATCTCAGGGTGGCCACCCTGTTGCTAGCCATGTTTCCTGATGTCATGATGTGGCACAGCAGTAACCATGGCCTCAAATTAGCAGTTGTAGAATTTGTGGAAGATGTAAATGTAACATATGAGATGAAATCATTGTTTGACAAACTCTGCCTTAACTTAATGGTTACACATATGAAAGGAACCTGTTGGTAGATAAGTATGTGCTGTTTGACAAAATTATACAGCTTTAGTACAGAATTTTGAAAATGTGTGGAAAGATGGCAGACGAGATTCAATACAATGAATTACATAGATCGCATTACTAACACATTATTTGGTTTCCCCTTCAGAATTAAGGTTTGGGGGAGGATTGAACCCTGTCTTTCCCACCATTCTCCCCCACCACCCATCTCCCAAAAATAGAGATAAAAGAAGTAATATTAATAAGGATGAAGCCTTAAATGCGAGGGAAAAGTGATTTCCACAACTGCCGTGGAAACATGGACAACAAGTCAAAAACAGATGTTGTTGAAATTTCTACAGAGTAGACAGGGAGAGAAACAAGCAGTCTGCGTCTTGCCATTCTACTATATGCTAAATGAACATCCCAGAACATCATTCAACAACTTTTGCCATTTGAAGAACAAACACCTTGACCAGTAAATAACTCTATTTTAATGTTAATATTAATTGTCATATAAAGTAATAATAATAATAATAATAATAATAATAATAATAATAATAATAATAATAATATCCAAAATAATGTGCCAGTGCAATTCAATGTTAATGGAATGATTAAAACAGTAAAAACAAAGCACTGACTCACGTTTTATTAGCACAAAATAAAAGTATGTGTATTTAAAAAGGAAATGGCATGCAATAGTATAGGCTTAATGTCACGGGTGATATGTGACACCTATGCCCGACTACGCCACCTTAATATTTTAATGAGGAGGGGAAACTCACACCACCCTCTACAGTTCCCCACTGAGGCTTGGACCACGGTCTCTTGGATAACCATCATGTACACAGGAGAAGTTTAGGTAAGAGCAAGTAATTTTATTCACAACTCACATGGGGCAAGAAGGGAAAATATACTAAAACACCTTTATTATAAAACTGGGTTGATTAAAAGACTCAGGAAAGCCATGGGCATAGTTTGGGCATGGGGGGGCTTTGCTGGATATGTTTATGAATGTCTTTTCAGTAGTTTACAATTAAGATTAAAAATAAATTAATACATTTTATTCACCTGCAATTTCTAATCTTAGGGGCAAAGCAAACTGGAACCCAACTCTGCTTCCGCACCTCAGTCCCAACAGGTTTCATGGTATTTTCATAGAGTGATGCAACATTATGAGAGATTCCTGTTTTGGATGCAATATTTTTGGTCAGTTTTATTTACTTAATAATTTATTGTTATGCTGTTGGTAATATAGCTGGTAAATATGTAAAATTAAGCTAAAATAAAATAAAAATTAAGGGTAATTAAATAATTAATATAAACCATAGCTGTACACTCCAACACTGTACACTGTAACTATACTAACAAACTGTAAATTTAGAAGATAGACCTACATATATTAAAACTAATCCAGGTGGCGTGTGAGTCTACTGGGTGGGGTGGGGTGGGGTGGGGGGGTAGTGTGATTGCATAGAAAATTAAATTATACACATCGCAAGAAGTGAAGATAAAAATAAGCCATCTGCCTATTTTTTCCACCTGGCCGGTATTTTACCAAATTGACTGGTATTTGTATGTACCTTGACCCACTGTATGATGCTCAATTATTTGAAGCATTGTAATCTATTGGATATGTTCTTAAAAATGTGTTACAATTACAATTACAATGTGATACAGCGTGTGATTCTCCACCCTACAGTCAACAATTCATGATCATCCCCCTCCCGCCCCCCAAAAAAATATGTCTAACTCCACCTATGACTAAAACCCTACCATAACAAAACGAAATACAAATTAATCAAACTATATTAACTAAATTAACTAAAACTAAAACTAATCCTAAAACAAAATCCTGTCTTTTGCCCAGAATAATAATAATAGCAGCCATACATGACAAATTTGACAAATGGCAGAGCATTCAGTTATAGGGCCCTGAAACTGTGGAATGATATTCCAGCCTATGTAAGAGATTCCCCTTATGTCTCAGCCTTTAAATCATTAATGAAAATGTCCCCTGCCTTCTGTCACAGACTGACATTGTTCTGTAAAAATATGTCCATAAATAGAAACACTTATTTTTATCTACAGCATTGGTAAACACTGACAAATATATTTTAGCCTTCCATGTTAAATTGGGAAATAATTCTACAGCTTTAATGCAAACTCATTTTAAACTGCACATCTGTAAGCAATTTTCAACAAAGCCGGCATTAAATTGGATGTATTTGGTATGATATTCAGCAGTAGAATACCAAGTGCTCCATTGTGTTATACATGGCTCAGGAGGCAACTTTGTGGGTAAAATATAGTCATCTTGTTGGATTGCTTCTGTCAGGTGGACTTGAAAATGTAGTTTTCTACAATGTGTAAATATATTGCAACTCGTTTGTCTGCTTTTGGAAAATTATTTTACCAGATATTGCTGGTAAGGGCTATTATGTGGGCAAGTCAAATTTATTGAATTTGGTATAATATCTTTAAGAATGTCATTGTATTTCCTGATCATGTAACTGGCAATATCAGAGTCAAATCTAGCCACATTATTAAAATTAACGTCAGATGTGTTTAACAATTTCACAATGACCTGTCCCAATGATAATTCAGAGTGCAGATTAAATGTATTGACTAATATTACTTTTAGTTCTGAGGTATTCAATAGTCTCTAAATAATAAACAAAATCAGCACAACATCAGTATGTAGACTTCAGTAACTGCAGATATGTCACCAGCGGGACATTGAATAATGCGTGTTAGCCTATTTTTATTTATTTTTTTGCTTTGTTTTTTCTCACTTATTCATTATAAATCTTCCTTATTATCACTATTATTATTATTATTATTATTATTATTATTATTATTATTATTATTATTATTATTATTATTATTATTATTAAAGTCATGTATGTTTACTTTGCTTTTTCCCCCTTCACATCACTGATATGCATGAGTTTTATTCGGGATCTATTTGGTGGACTTATTAGTATTTTTTAGCCACAAATGGACTGTTTAAAGTACAAGGCATTGGGTTTTTAGTTTTTAATTAGAGTTTTTATTTCCTTTTAATTTGGCCATTTTATTCTTGGGACTGTACATGGACACTGGTTTCTTTGGATCATCAACCCCGGACGAGAGCAGAAGCTGGATTTGTTTGTCCCCACCCCTCTTTTTACTTTGTTAGGACAAGTGGACTATTGCCTGCCCCATTCCAGCTCCTGGTGCTGCCTGAAGAGACCAACAGTCCCTGCAAGAACTTTAATATATATATTTTTTTTGGTATTTAATCTTTTATTTGTGTTTTAGTTTAAAGAAGTCTGCCTGATTTTGACACATCTTTGTAATACATTTGATTAATGGTACTGTCCTGTGTGATCTGTGGTGTGTTCCTGGCTTGTTAACCCCCAATTTAAAGAACCCAAATCAAAGGGAGAGTTAAGAGGTAGTTTGTGTAGACCAGACATATTTGGGAAATTGACCACCTCTCAGCAGGTCCTAGCGCCTGTGGATAATGGCGTAGTCGTGCTTGCATACTAGTTTTACGTCCAAGTGGAGTAACTTCCACACAGTGACAGATACACCGTCAGGCATCTTTATTAGTTTTTCTTGTGCAAATTAATAGTTTTTCTTATTAATGATCTGGACTCTGGGATAGTTAGCAAACTGTCAAATTTGCAGATGATTCTAAAATAGGTAGATACAATCTCTGCAGCACAGGCTATTCAAAGGGACTTAGATAACATTCAGTTGTGGGCCGACACCTGGCAGATGAAATTCAATGTGGACAAGTGCAAGGTATTACATGCAGGTAATAAAAATGTCCACTATAATTACACTATGGGAGGAATAGAACTAGATGAAGTAACGCATGAGAAAGACCTAGGAGTCTATGTGGACTCCTCACTTTCTCCATCCAAACAATGTGGGGAAGCAATAAAAAAGGCAAACACAATGCTAGGGTATATTGTCAAAAGTGCAGAACTGAGAACAAGGGCAGTAATGTTCAGACTGTACAATGCACTAGTTAGACCTCATCTGGATACTGTGTACAGTTCTGGGCTCCACACTTCAAGAAAGATATTGCTGCTCTAGAGGCAGTTCAGAGGAGAGCAACCAGACTTATTCCAGGTCTGAAGGGAATGTCCTACTGAGAGACTGAGGGAACTGAACCTTTTCACCCTGGAACAGAGGAGACTACGTGGGGACTTGATTCAAGTCTTCAAAATCATGAAGGGCATTGACCACATCAAACCAGAGGAGCTTTTCCAGATCAGCAGGGACACATGCACCCGGGGACACAAAAGAAAATTGGGCTTCAAGGCATTCAAGACGGTAAACAGGAGACACTTCTTCACACAGAGAGTAGTCACAATCTGGAACAAACTCCCTAGCGATGTGGTTGAAGCTGAAAATTTGGGAACATTTAAAACCAGATTGGATAGGATCCTTGGATCACTTAGATATTAATGGACACCAAACAAGCATGATGGGTCGAATGGCCTCCTCTTGTTTGAAAACTTTCCTATGTTTCTTATGTTTATAAATCGGCAACTGGGGGTAGATATTCCCTTCAATTGACCTTCTTTATGAATTGCTCCTGCATTTATAAGATATTTGTTAAAAAATGCATATAGTTTGGGATTATAGTTTTATTCACAGGGGAATATTAATATAAACAAAATCCTCTGTCAAAACTAAAATTACATCTTGTAAGCATTTATAACTTTCAATCTTATTAAATTTCAGCCCTTTGTTTTCTGTGTCTTACAATTTTTCTGGTGATAAATGTCTGAGGTCTCAAGAGAAAAATTACAAGATAAAATAAATTATAAATTAATAAATTATAATACCCATCAATGCACAGAATACCTGGTGTATACTGTTGCATGTGTTAGCTCAAATAAATACTTGCAAATAATGCACCCAATAAAAGCACACAGAATTACCCAGTGTGACTTATGTGCTGTTGAACATTTTAAGAAAGATCTGATACCGTCCAGGGTGTATCCTGCCTTTCGCCCTGTGCCTTCTAGGCTCCACAACCCTGACCCGGATTAAGTGATTTGTGGAAATGATGGAATGATCTACTGCTTTGTATTTCATTTTATATTTACAATACTACTATATCAACTTTTAGGAAATTCATGCCTTCTTCATTTTTCATTCTGCACATATTTCAATGTGATTCTTTGAGTCAATTACATTCCAGTTCTATTCATCAAACGAATCTCTCAATTCTGTCACTGTATTATTAGTATTATCACTCTGGCTATAATATCAATTATGTTATATTTGTTATTTGTCATTTTGTCCAGCATTCAAAGGCAACCTTTTGTTGTCACTTCAACTCAGACATTTATTCTGATACACTTTTATACATCCTAGAATACAGTATTGTATTTTGCATACATTCTATTTTTGTATTATATTACTCATGCATATAGATGTAAACTAGTGATGATGAATAATGGCATTGTGGTGGCCCTTGTTTTAATTTGTTTTAATTTATTTTGTATTTTTGCATTTTATACTTTAATGTCTCATGAGGAGCAGAGTCTACCTCCTCTGAGGGTTTTTGCTGACAAAATGCTTCATAAGTAAAGAATGTTTAATATCAAATTCACAGACTCTGTAGCTGTATATGAACTTATGAACTCAAAATCTTTATTGTCATTTTGCCCTCTTTTTCTATTACTCTCATCTCCTCATGTACTCATATTATAATAAGAAACCTTGTGTATTACTTAGCTCTGCATGGAACAAGATTGCCAGAAAGTCATGGTATACAAAACATGACTAAGATAACCTCTTTCACACCAGGAAATCCTAAACTACTGTGAAGGAGCTCAGATTTAATATTCACATATTCAATTACTGCCATTAGTCACTTGAGGTTAAGCAGAAAATCTAAATGATTATATTGACAGAAATTAATTGCTTTGTGTGTCTGTGTTTAAATTAGGAACGTGACAGGGATACAAGCGGTTGTGATTACTGCCATCTTTTGTTCTCTTTCCAAATAAGATCTTGTTAGATTGAAGAGTAACTGTCTCTTGCAGAAAACAAAATAAGTTCCTCAGTTGCATTTCCTCAGCTGTGTGTCTCCATTGTAAGGTGTAAGGAGATAGTTATTTTCACCATGGATAGTATTTCTGAATCTCTCTGACACTTTGACAGATGCTAGTGACAAAGAACTATGACCCACTTTCAGCTTTGGATGCTAAAATACTTCTGACTCACATGACACCAGACCCTTCTTCCTCAGCAACTGTGGACTGTTTGGTCTGGCGTTTCATATTGTACAAGAGAATAAGATGATGTACCTCGCTGAATATTTTTAAAGGAGGGATAAGGTGTTTCTTCACACACTGAAAAAAAATACGCCGATGTGAATTCCTCTTCACGTCCCGTCCCCCCCACCTCCATGTGTCTTTCTCTCCCCTCTGTAACAGGAGACCCGATTCTCTCCAATTTAAAAACTAGTCACACTGCTGCTCCAACAAATCCCTACTCCATTTACAAATGCATTGATCATTTCTGCATGGCTTCTGCAACTTGATCCCATAAAGCGTCTTTTCTCTCTCTCTCTCTTTCTCTGAGATAAAAATCACCCAGAGGCACAGTGCACACTTGAATCCACATATCAAACCGCTGAGCACAAGTAATTTCCTCACAAGCTGATCTTCATTTTTATCAAAAAAATGAAAAAGCAACCTGCATTATAAATATCCCCAGGGACAGACCTTCATCATTTGAAAGTATCAAGAGAAAGAAAGCATGGGCTTCTGGAATAAGAAGAGGGGTAGTTTAACCGGAGTAGTCGATTCTGAACAGATTCCCATTTGTAATCCTATTGAACTTGTAGCTCAGGCTATTCACTGCATAAGCAAATTCTAACAACCCACACTAAAGAAACAACACACATAAGAAAAAACTAAATCATACAAAAACAGAACAAAAATAACAAATGGAAGTTTTAATCATTTTACATATTCAATGTTGTTGTTGTTTTTTTTAGATGTATACAAATAGATTATTAACACAGCAATGGTATGTTTAACCAACAGGATGTGTGTTGACCAAAGAGTGAATGAAGATGAAATTCAGTAACAGTAACAGTAACACAGCTATTTGTAAGCCTGTTACAAAGAACAGAAATTAAGCTGAAACAAGGTAAATAAGGAAAATGTACCAAATCAGTGGTAGAGAAATGCAGTACATTTAAGATTGGCAAATCAGATTAACATTGAGACAACAAAAGATCTTCTTTGAGTGTTTGGGTAAGGATGGAGCAGCCAGTCACATTCTGGACATGCCGGTGTTCAATGTTGGTACTAGCGATGCCACCTTTGCCATGTTGAACAAAACACTGAGGTGACTTGAACAGATTGTTAGCTACACTTTAGCAATTATAGACATCCCAACAGTGAAAATATACATTTATGTTTAGCTACTAAGGTCAGTGTTAGCTATTTTCATACAAATTATTAATTTAATATGTTCAGATATAATACATAGCAAGCTAACTATGGTTACTAATGCATATTTTGGTTTTGTAAATAAGCTTGTTCCATAGTAAATGTTTTACAGTGATTTAGACGTTCCCTTGGTCAATTGCGTTGGCTTTGCTAGCAACAACTGCAACATCAGCACTGCTACCTCACAGCTCCTGGGACCCAAATTCAATTTCGGCATTTTGTGTCAGTGGTGGAATTTGCATGTTCTCCCTTGGCTTAGTGGATTTTCTCCGGATGCTCCAGTTTCCTTCCATATCCCAAAGACGTACATCTTCGATTGATTGGCTACTCTAAATTGCCCTGTAGTCATGTGAGCGTGGTGTGTGTTTGTGTGGTAGCACTGCCCTGCAATGGACTGTAGGCACATCCAGGGTATGCCTTGCCTTGGCACTGTGTCCCCTATACTAGATGAAGCCGTTTTAAATACACTTACAACATACTGTCATAACTATATTCATATTATAAAAAAGTAAGTGTTCCATTTGGGGGTATACTGCAGTATAGTAATAATGCTGATGAATAATGGAACCTTATATTTCTTTTAAGGAGAATAAATCAGAGAGTAGCTTATAATGAGTACAGAACTAGCATGGATACATTTAGATTTGTCTGTTTTAAAACCAATACATGCTGTTTTCATTGAAGAGGATAGCAGAGTATGTGGCAATTACCTTCATGTCTGAAATTGACTTTTATACACAATTACAATAGAACATAATGTTCAGTTCCTAAGGGAGCATATTTCAGCGAATGGGAGGGGAGATTTATGATCCCTCCATTCATCCTCCTCTGCAGCCTGACCCTCTGCCCATTCCCAAATTTTGCTCCACCATCCCCCCTGACACCTGGCCAACCCCTCCCCCTCTCCTTTTTTTTGTTTGTTTTTTGTTTTCATGGTTTTATGTTGTTTGAAGATTAGCCTGCAATACAGAAATACAGGTCTGTATATATGGCATAATATTGTGAGATCAAGCAACACTGTTTTTAATTGGAAATAAATTAAATGTTATCACATAAAATATCAGCAGCTAGAGAGCACAAATAGAACATTTGAAATTGTTTTTTGATACAAGTTTTGATTAGCAAACACAAACCAGTAAGTACTTAGTTAGTCGATTAATCTTTGCCACCATCCAAAAGGGTGCTGGGGATCTTTGAAATAAAAAAAATAAAGAATGAAAAAATCTTAATAATAAGACTGAGAATCCTATGTAAGGATGCTGTGTTGTTTGTTGTAATATTTATTTTTTTTATTAACATTTCTCTTGGGGAAACAAGCAGACCTATGTAAATAGCTGTTGGAATTTACCAAACACTGTACTAGGAACTCCAGCAGTACACACATAGATATTACTATATATGGGGCATGTCTGAATAATCTGCACAGAGGTTAGAGATTGAGAGAGAGAATTGCTATATCTTTTTGCAGTTTTTATTATACATAACGGGAGGTACATAATGCCTGCATAGGAAGTGGTCAGAAGATATAAGCCCTCTCTCGGAGGGTAGACAGAACTTCACCCAGCTAGTGTCTCCCAGTTTCAGCCACGTCACCTTATCCCTCTCTCCTCCCCTGTGGCACAGGAATACAGCTCTTATATATATGAAATAATATTGTGAGATAAAGCAAAGTAGCACTTTAAATTGGAAATAAACAATACATTATAATATATTACCTATTTAAGCCATTACATTAAATAATTAAGAAGTAATTCACTTAGTTGATATACCATATAAAAATATAAACGCAATATGCAACAATTTCAAAGATTTTACTGTTACGTTCATATAAAGAAATCAGTTAACTGAAATATATTCATTAGGCCCTAATCTATGGATCTCAAGTTTAAAGTTTCGAGGGAGTGTGCAATTGTCATGCTGACTGCAGGACTGTACACCAGAGATGCAGTCATATCAAGACCCTGGTGAGGATGATGAGGATGCTCAGCTTCCCTGAGACAGTTTCAGACTGTTTGTGCAGAAATACGTTGGTTATGCAAACCCACAGTTTCATCAGCTGTCCAGGTGGCTGGTCTCAGATGATCCTGCAGATGAAGAAGCTGGATGTGGATGTCCTGGGCTGGTGTAGTGGTCTTGCGGTTCTAATGCTGGTTGGACGTACTGAACAATTCTATACATTGTTCTAAATGAACATTCTATGCTATGTATGGAATTCTGAAGAAACAACTTCCTACTGAACATTAAACACGTTCCTCGGTCAATTAAATCTTCACTCAATGTGGTTGAGCAGCCAAGTTGGTAGAGTAATCATTCAAAAAGACAAGGTTGGCAGTCAATCCAAAAACCAAGAACTGTTTATTGGAATATAGCCAGCAAGGCATCAGGTACAAACATAACAAAAAAATAAATAAACAAAAGCAAAAAACAATACTAATTGTAATCAAAAATGTACTCTACTCTTTGGTAATAACCATTGGAGTAAACAGTTAATCAAAACTCAGCAGATGCATACAACCTCCTGTATGAGAGTCTCCATTACTAAATGCCTCCCCTCTGCTCTGAACTCTGGGCTTTATATACCCACCATTCCCTTGATGGAACAAATCAAAATGATAGGTTACAGACAACAAAGAAAATAACACTTTAATTGAACTAATCATAAACAGTAATCACCCTTTCCCACAGTTCCAAATTGAATTTACATATATAAATTATATAACATTACTTTTGTTACAGTCTATTAGTTAAAAATCAGGGTTTACCTATTGTAATTATAAACCCCTTTACACTTTAACGTACCATAGTACAACTGGAACGTTCTTTAGCAGGGCGGAGACGCTGTGCCCTGGCTATAGAGTGCAATTTCAGCTTCTCCCCAGATTAGAAACAGAAGCATAAACCTGGAGAGTAAAGGGATAGGTAAGCTATGGGTACTTTTCTTTTAACTTCAAACCTGTGTAACAGCCAGTTCCCAAATTCATCAAGTTGGATCGTCACACACCTCAATGATACATACAGGAAGACACAATGATTGTTAGTATAGATTGCATTACTGGTATTAAGAAAAAAGAAAACAGGGGGTAAACAATGCTGGACATTATCATTTGTTTATGCTCTTAAATACCTAATTAAAAATATCAGACAAAAAGAGGGATTATGAATAGGCTAGCAATAACAGACAGTGTTTACATGTTTTATAGATAAGACCATAGCACAATATACGCTCATTATTTCCAGTTGGGTAATGATGGGAGCTACCGTTCATCACAGCAATATTTCTGGGAAATTTAATTTCAGCTCATGAAACATGGGACCAACACATTTTAGTTCTGTTCAGTATACATCCACGTTTTCTCCACAAAGTGTAGACACCAAATGTTATCCAGATCCTCACCTATTCGTATTAGTTTTCCAAATATATTAATGCTCTCGTCATCAAAGAGTATATCTTCACAGACACTTAGAAATAATTTATGCATTCTGTTATTCACACATTGTATTGCCAACTCTTGTCCTTGTTAATTGGCATGTTACAACTTCAGTTATGTGTGAAAGGCAACACTTCTAATTCCACACCACAAAATGCAAGCAATTTCTGTGATTCTCCAACTGTGGCCCTTGAATTCTACTTAAACTCCTGCAACACCTTCCTCACTGTGCATGGGGGCAAGATGGACTTGCATCCTCTACCAGGCAGGTTTACCACTGTTCCACTTTTTTGAACTTCTTAATTATTGCCCCAATAGTGGTAAGTGGTATATTTTAACTATGTTTTGTATACATTGCCTGATTTATGAAGGTCATCATTGTCTCTTTTCATTTGTGAGTTCTGTGCCTTTCCCCCTGGGTGATGGATGACAAATGGATTTTACATGTGTATTACGTCATATGTATACCGCTGTGGAACAGGAGGCCATGGAAGGCCACAATACAGACTGAGATGTACTTATAAAAGTAGAACGTCAATGCAGATTTAATTTTGTTTGATAAAACCTGCATTGAGATGCAAGGAATCCAAGGAATACAGTAGGTTTCAATGCACTGCTAATCGAGTACAATGATGCGCAGTCAGCTGGGAAAACTTGTAGTGTCTCAAAACCAGTAGCTATGAAGAAATAAACAAAGAAAAGGGGGTTAACAGCATCAACATAAACAAAAACAATAGAATTTAATTACATTATTATTATTATTATTATTATTATTATTATTATTATTATTATTATATTTCTAAAACAATAATAGACAGTAAAGCGAAGGAGAAACCAAAACTGAACAAGAAAGCTATGGAGACAGAGCCCTGTTCCACAGCACAGCACAGAATAAAATAATAATAATAATAATAATAATAATAATAATAATAATAATAATAATAATAATGATAAAACACTAAAATACTCTACTTACAGCCAGGAAAGGGATAGCCGCTAGCTTTCCAGTCCTATAGGAGAGTGGCAACTTTTTTGATGGAGATAAATAGCAATGCAGAGAAAATCTGTACTTCCAAGCATGTTCTCAGAGTTTGAAGAGCAAAAGAAGAGCAGTCTGTGTGTTGTCTGGATGAACAGAGCTAAGGGGGAGGGCTCATCTCAGTGACAATCCAATTATTAGTCTTGTCATGAGTTTTCAGCCCACCTCCTTGTGTGCAGCAATGTCCTATAGTCCCTTTGGGACTTGAAAGATATCATCAATTGTAAATTAATTTGGTTATCT
Organism: Amia ocellicauda; assembly: GCF_036373705.1. Taxonomy (NCBI): domain Eukaryota; kingdom Metazoa; phylum Chordata; class Actinopteri; order Amiiformes; family Amiidae; genus Amia; species Amia ocellicauda. Next base: position 14,234,344 of record NC_089853.1, on the reverse strand, counting down.
GGTTCAACAAATGCAGGAGAGACATAAGATGTAAACAGCAATGTCTGAACTATAGGGATCAACCTGTGCTCTGAGTGGAAGCTTTTACAGTGGAGCTACTGTCAGCCTTGAGAGCTGCACCTTTTTGGCCACAGCATAGACAATAAAATACCTGCTGTCACAGTTATCTTTCAAGTCGGAAGCACTGCCGATCAAAAACATCACTCTATCAAAGCTGCCATTGGCCCCTGCGCATGTTACTCAGAACAGGTCCCTTCCCACTTCCTGTTCTATAAAAAGTGACGTCTGTGGCAGGTTCGTCCTCTTTTGTCATTTCGCTGGAACCAAGAACGTGAGCTCTCTGTGTGTTGTCTGTGCACTAGACTTTATTATTTTTATCATCACTGTTTTTTGGTTTGTTGGCTTCACGGCTGTGTTGTTCGCCACAGTTTTAATAGTGTGTGTGTGTCTCTATCTGTTTGTATTAGTTAATATTGATAGCTAATCCGATTCTTAAGCCTGCGGCTGTAGGAGCCTGGGGGTGGGCTGGTTCCTTATAGGAGGCAGCTGTGAGGTGGTCCAGCCGGCCGGCCATGTATTCTTCCGCTGTCTCTGAGATGAGAGGGGGATTTAAAGGTGCTGGGGAACCAACTGGACAGTCGGAGGACTGGGATGTCTCCGGGTTAAGACTGGGGTTCAGTGTTTAAAGAAGAAGTCCTTTTTGGTCTGAAATGGGACACCCGATTAAGATTTGGACTAATGGACCGTTTTAATGAGTTATATCTGTGTTACAAATTTGTTTCTTATTTTTCCTTTCAATGTAAAGATTTGTGTGTTCTTTGGCCTGACGGTGTAGTGACGGTGATTTTAACTTATTGGGGGTCTAATTGACTTCAGGGTCTAACAGTTGTGGTGCACTACTGGGATACATGGATGGTGGGCTTATAAAGAGGGGGTGTTAGTGAGGTCCCTGCCCTCACATTAATAAAAATAGAGTTGGCATGGTCGGGAGGTTTAGTGATGTGAGGTGGCTCTAATGGGGGGCGTTTATCTCTACCCCCCAGGAGCCCCCCGTCACACCTACGTGGCGATTGTATCCTACACCTGGTGTTTGGATACAGTGTTCTGTCCGGCAACAGCAAGGTTGCGTCTGGTTGGTGTTGTAGTGCCTCCATGTCCATCAACATCGCTGAGTGGAGACGTGCTTACAGTAGCGAGTCCCGCTAGGAGCTCCATTTGTTGCGGCGGCGCTTCAGTTGTTGTGTGCCCCCCGGCGCCCCCACTGCAGAGTTCCTGGTTCATGCGCGTGTACGCTCTGCAATGAGCTCCTCTCGCCCCCGCCATCGCGCCACTTGTGGCCTGGAGTGGGGAGGTCCTCTGCACCGTCTGTCTGGGCACCAACACCCACAGATTTGACTGCAAATTCTGTGTTCGCTACTGCGCACCCGGAGCCCCGGTCTCTCCGTCTAAGACCACTCAGGAACCCTAGGGATCGACGCGTTAGCCTACACATGGCCGCGCCTTCTCCTTTACACGTTCCCCCTTCTCCCGGTGGTCCTGGAAATGGTCAGGAGAGAACGAGTGACAGTTCTGCTGATAGCCCCACGGTGGCCTTGCAGATTCTGGTTTGCAGACCTGATCGCTTTCCTCAACAGAGAGCCTTGGCAGCTCTCAGTGAGAGTGGACTTGTTGTCCCAGGTGCAGGGCATGCTTTGGCAACCCAATCCGGGCCTCCTCCAGCTCTGGGCCTGGCCCCTGAGCAGGAGTGTTTGATTGCCTTGGGCCTGTCAGTCGGAGAGAGCTCCCTCTACGAGGTTGCAGTATTCCTACTGCTGGCGGACATTTAGCACCTGGTGTCAAGACGGCAGTCACGACTCAATTAATTGCCCAATTGGGGTCATATTACAATTTTAACAAGAGCTGTTGGACCAGGGTAAGTCCCCCTCCACGCTCGAAGTGTATCTGGCAGCCATCTCCACAATATCCAGATTGATGTCAAGCCCCTGGGTCTCATTTCCAGGCTGCGCAGTTTCTGACGGGAGCTTGACAGCAACGGCCTCCTCTCACCCCTTCACCCTTGAAGATAGTGCCACTTTAGACTGAATTTTTGCCGGAAATCACCTCTGCAAAATTCGTGAGCGAGTTACACGGCCTGATGGTACATCCATCATGTATCCGTTTTGCAGGAGATGGCTCCAGGGTCATGCTATGGCCTAACCCTGCGTTACTCCCAAAAGTGCTGTCTCCATTCCATGTCAACTGGACTATTGAGTTGATGGCTTTTCATCCTCCTCCCTTCGCTTCGGAGGAAGAGAGTCGGCTTCACCTGCTCTGCCCTGTGCGGGCCCTCAGGTGCTATTTGGACCGCACTAGGGACATTCGGCACTCGGACCAATTGTTTGTGTCCTATGGAGCGCAGACACAGGGCCAGGCGCTTTCAAAGCAGCGCCTCTTGCATTGGATTGTGGGCACTATTACCAAGGCCTACTAGTCCACCGAGACCCTGGTGCCTGAACACTTGGTGACTCACTCGACTCCAGCCATTGCCACATCGTGGGCCCTTTTTTCAAGGTGCCCCCTTGACAGACATTTGTGCAGCTGCAGCTTGGGCTTTGCCATTACTTTTGTCTGGTTCTACATGTTGGATGTGATGGGACCAGTTCCTTATATAGTTAATTTGTCAGCACAGTAGAGGTAATGTTGCCCTGTGTTAGCTGGTCTAATCAGCAGGCATCAACTGCTCCTGTGTTCCACGGGTGGTGCATGAGTTGGTTCCTGTGCCCTGTGGTGTATATAGTTTGTTTGTACGACATTTTAAGTTGTTAGCACAGTGGAGCTCTCCGCTCTGTACTGTTCAGTTGAATAGGATGCTCCTGTGCTGTGCGGAGGCAGCATGAATGTTCCTGCTGCCACGTGATATATATTGTTGGTTTTCAGCTCGGCTACTCTGTTGACTAGCTGGCTGTGTATTATGTTGTGTTTCAGTGGGTCTGTGACCCCGCTCCTGTTGGATCAGGAGTCCCCTGCCATGATAAGGCACAGAGGCCACACAAGTTGCTTGATTGCCCGTGCCAGATATTGTGCAAGTAGATTATGGCCTCGCTCCTAGCTGCACTAGTAGAGCAGCCGGCCTTGCTATTGTACGCGGAGGGTGTAAGAGTTAACCTCTGTAGCCCGGCTTTGTATGTGCTGATTCTAGACAGTTCCCAGTAAGAGCGTGACTGCAGTCCTCGATTCTGGGTGGCCCTAGCGGTCGCCTCAGGGCAGGCTCACTGTCTCCTCTCTTGCAACAGTTTTGTTATACAGTAACCCCTCCCCCTTGGGCAGTGCTTCCGACTTATCTGAAAAAGAAAGCACTGCCTAAGGGTTGCAAGGTCTCATGGGAGTCCTAGCTCCCAGCAAAAGAGAATGAACCTGCGCAGACGTCACATTTTATAGAACAGGAAGTGGGAAGGGACCTGTTCTGAGTGACGTGCGCAGGGGCCAATGGCAGATTTGATAGAGTGAAGTTTTCGATCGGGTTCCTACGGAAGTGTGCAGAAAACCCTCCCCCTTGGGCAGTGCTTCCTTTTTCAGATAATCACGGTTGCATTCCCAACCTTTCATTTTATTGGCTCTAATTCATTGAGGTAAAATGTGATCCCTGAATAATTCAGGTGTGTATGAGTACGTGTCTCACAAAATAGTCTAACACAAATTCACTGATCTAACTTCTTTCAGAACATGCATGATTGAGAGGTTTGTGTTCAAGTGTTTCCCAGACAGCATAACAGAACAAGAAGAAATATTCCCAAGAGAGAACATTAAGATTCAAATGTTTTGGTGGGGGAAAGGTGGTTTCATACATATTTCAAGTGTGATTGTGCTCAAATAATAATCTAACCAACCCCCACCTTTCTGCTACTGCTGTACAATGTACAACAGCTGATAATAGTCATGACAACATGTTTTACATTGTTCATGTGTTCATAGACTGAGTATAGGCACAGAGACACAAGCTTTTGAGTTGAGTACTAATAAGTGACTGTGACTGTAGCTATATGAGAGCCTGGGAGACAATGGTTTAGATTGCATGAGTGGGAAATACAGCAGGTTTTAGTTTTTTTGGTGTGATCTCAACAAACAGAAAATGCATTAAACTAGACAAATTTTGTATTGGAAATATGTCTGTCCATCTTTCCCCATGTTTTTTTTTTAAGATAACTATTTTAAAGTAAGGGAAGATGAAAATCAAACACCTGTTTCACATTATAATGTGGTTAAACTTATGTTTTGAAATATGAGTCGAACTATAACTGTAAAATAAAAAGATATTCCACTAATGCAGTTATTTTATAATCAGTTTAATACTATTGTAATCTTTTCTGTATCTTCAGCATCTGCCCCGCAATTTCATTTTCACTTTATTTTTTCAAAATATAGCTCATGATAGTTCTGTGGAACTGGAAAAGAAAAGGCACTGCAAATTATGTATTATGTAGTATATACACCGATCAGCCATAACATTATGACCACAGACAGGTGAAGTGAATAACACTGATAATCTCGTTATCATGACACCTGTCAGTGGGTGGGATATATTAGGCAGCAAGTGAACATTTTGTCCTCAAAGTTGATATGTTAGAAGCAGGAAAAATGGGCAAGCATAAGGATCTGAGCGACTTTGACAAGGGACAAATTGTGATGGCTAGACGATTGGGTCAGAGCATCTCCAAAACTGCAGCTCTTGTGGGGTGTTCCCGGTCTGCAGTGGTCAGTACCTATCAAAAGTGGTCCAAGGAAGGAAAAGCGGTGAACCGGCGACAGGGTCATGGTCAGCCAAGGCTCACTGATGCACGTGGGGAGTGAAGGCTGGCCCGTGTGGTCCAATGCAACAGACAAGCTACTGTAGCTCAAATTGCTGAAAAAGTTAATGCTGGTTCTGATAGAAAGGTGTCAGAACACACAGTGCATCGCAGTTTGTGTAGCCGCAGACCAGTCAGGGTGCCCATGCTGACCCCTGTCCACTGCCGAAAGCGCCTACAATGGGCACTTGAGCATCAGAACTGGACCACGGAGCAATGGAAGAAGGTGGCCTGGTCTGATGAATCACGTTTTCTTTTACATCACGTGGGTGGCCGGGTGCGTGTACGTCACTTACCTGGAGAACACATGGCACCGGGATGCACTATGGGAAGAAGGCTAGCTGGCGGAGGCAGTGTGATGCTTTGGGCAATGTTCTGCTGGGAAACCTTGGGTCCTGCCATTCATGTGGATGTTACTTTGACACGTACCACCTACCTAAGCATTGTTGCAGACCATGAACACCCTTTCATGGAAACGGTATTCCCTGATGGCATTGGCCTCTTTCAGCAGGATAATGCGCCCTGCCACAAAGCAAAAATGGTTTAGGAATGGTTTGAGGAACACAACAATGAGTTCAAGGTGTTGACTTGACCTCCAAATTCCCCAGATCTCAATCCAATCAAGCATCTGTGGGATGTGCTGGACAAACAAGTCTGATTCATGGAGGCCCCACCTCGCAACTTACAGGACTTAAAGGATCTGCTGCTAATGTCTTGGTGCCAGATACCACAGCACACCTTCAGAGTGGAGTCCATGCCACGACAGGTCAGGGCTGTTTTGGCGGTAAAAGGGGGACCTACACAATATTAGGCAGGTGGTCATAATGTTATGTCTGATTGGTGTACTGTATATATAGTTTTAATAACACTATTCATAGGTTTTTATGCTTTTTTATTTTTAAGGCACCATGTATTACAGCTTTCACAGTATAGCATATTTGGGTTTACTAGAGGGTGGCATGGTGGTTAGTGCTACTACCTCACAATTCCAGGGGCCCGGGTTTGAGTCCCAGCTTGGGGGCCTGTCTGTGTGGAGTTTGCATGTTTTCCCTGTGTCTGTGTGGGTTTTTCTCCAGGCACTCTGGTTTCCTCCCACTGTCCAAAGACATGCAAGTTAGGGTAATGCTACAAGCTAGATGAAAATATGCAACCTTCTGTTTACAATAGGAAGAGACCCTTACCAAAGTTGTGCAGCTAGCAGAGATGTAAAAAGTAGTCAGAAGTCATATTCTATCACAGACTTACTCTAGTAAAAGTAAAGTCTCCGATTCAAACAGTACTTGAGTAAAAGTAAAAAAGTAGCTACTTTCAAGAGTACTCAAGTACCAAAAGTAAAATTAAATTGTGTGTGTCTGTGTGTGAACACTGAGATTCATTTGATGTTTTAATCCAACATTTTATTTTCCATAAATTATCAAAGTATAAGATAACCACGTCCAACAAAAATAAATGTTATTTAGGCAAATATCTGGAAATTACTTTAATTTGTAATCAATATTAACAAAGGGTAACATTAGGGGATTTATATAAGAGCCTATTTTGAGTTTTCTTAGCAAACTCACTGTTCACACACACACACACACACACACACACACACACACACACACACACACACACACATATCCCAAAGAGTTGTATAATAAAACACAAAACAAAATAAACAATATAAAATATGTACTTCTGTAGTGATCACATTTGATATAATGTAATCTATTGCAGTGTGGTGCAGGAGACTGGGTTTGTTTTATATAAAGTGTAAACATCACCATGGACATGATTTTGGGACCTTTTCTCACATACAATTGTACCATTTATATCATAAAGTGAATAATAAAGTTAATATGTAAAATAATAATCACATTTAATTATGCATATTTATTAATTCTGTATCTTTTATGGACAGCTGTCATTAAAGTAAAGATGCTGTGATGTTCACCCACACATTGTCTTTTTAATGGATTTTGTCTTTTAATGTACAATGATGCAGTAATGGATATTGATGGAGCTCATTACTTCTCATTGTCCACGCTCTTTGGTATGGGGCGCATGCGTATACTGTGCCTGTTTCCCATTCCCATTCTTGTTCTTCGGGTCCCGGGACTGTGTGCGTCACGGTCCAGTACAGGAGAGACGGCTACTAACGTTGCATTAGGTAACCACAAAGTTTTATTTTCACAACTTGTGAATTAACTTGTTAATAGCGATTAGCTGTGGGATCTGTGCCGATCGGGTTCAATTGGGTCTGTGTGTCCCGGCCGGGTCCGGGTCCATATTTCAAATAATAGACGGGTCTGGGTCGGTTCCGGATAGCACATTTCCGGGTCTCTTCGTTTTCGGGCGCACATTTGTGGACCCGTGAAGACGTCTACACTGCAGTACACGACTTACCGGTACACTGCCGCTCGGACGGAGGTACGCATGCGCTGTCAGATCAATCCTCACCTCTGGGCGTGTGCTTGAGCGGGTGTCCGTGTCCGTCTGTTTCTCCCATACTCGTCAAACTCACCGGCACGTGGCTGTTTTTCCACGCAATTGTGAGCTCTGCTAAACTATTCATTTTGCATAACCATTATTACCGTTAGATTTTTTTTCATGCAGCTGCGCGGTGAAACTTTTTTTTTTTTCGTTGTGGGCATACTACTTTGAAAGCAAATCTAAATGGTCAAATTGACCCCGCCTTTCTACTGTGTGAAGGCCAATCAAAATACGTTGGTTTTTCCCCCAAATGGTAAAATGTGTGACTGACGTATGAATGGTGTTATGGAATTGCAGAATGAAGCCTATAGTCAGTTTAATATTTATATTGTAACACTTTGGGGGTCTTCGGGTCACGGCGAGACGGGGGATCGAGCCCTGCTCTCATCACTAACAGGCGCAGGTCTCTTAGCGAGGCTATTAATGACATACTGCTGGAAGTGAGTAACAGTAATGGAGTCGTCTGTGGGAAATGTAGTGGAGGTAGTAAAAAGTACATTATTTTGTTCATAAATGTAGTGGAGTAAAAGTAAAGTACAAATAGTCGAAAAACGTACTTAAGTACAGGAATGAAGTATTTGTACTTCGTTACTTTACACCCCTGACAGCTAGAAATGAAATATCTTGCAACACCAACTTCATTTACCAGTTTTCCATTTCTGGGCATAGCAGTTCGTGGATGAATAATTCGTTTTTAATCATATGAATCATCTTAAACTCCAGTCTGAAGCGTTTAATTTGAGTCAGGGGGCGGGTTTCAATAACACTTGGTAGCACTTGGTGGCCACCAGTTCCTCTGGTTTCCTGAATTGGGTTTAAGAGCATGCATCTAGTAGGGGACTCAGAAACAGGACAAGTAGTAAACTGAAACATTTCTATTATTTATTTACACATTCTATACAAAAAATAAAATACGATGTATTATTATAATGCATGACTAAATAAATGTCCATAGATGCTGATGCTTAATCAATGCGCCAATACATTTTAATAGAACGAATAATTGAGATGATTAAAGGAATCAGGAGATTATTAATCATTAATGTTGTTTAAATAACCAGTCTAAATGACCACCTTGCACCAGGAGGAATGAAATGCAGCATTAGAAGGTTGGTCACATAAAACCCAACTAATAAGGTTTTTAACTGCTGGGACTTTTTGCCCTTGAAATTTCACAGCAGTCATATCTGTGAAGGCCTCACTCCATGAGATTTTTATTGCTTCTGAGTTACCCTGGAAACAGGCTTACACACAAGACAAGGACAGGTAGAGGACTTTAGTTCATCGCATTCAATATGATACTCTCCAACAGTGCATTGAACCCATCCTTGTTCTGTACTCACTCTAATAGATTGGGTTGCTGTCAGGCTGTAACCTAACAGTAAATTATCACTTGGAAAAAGAATGCCCACACTATGTTGGGAGAGCAAGATATTACAAAAAAGATAGTATACATTTTGTGATCAGGGTAGATGAGTCAGACAAAGCAGAGAGAGGAGGGAGAAGTTTATCAAACAACAGAGCACAAGGGTGAGATGGCAAAGAGAGGGGGGCAATGAACTGCACATGAACATCTCCTGTTGGAGATGAAAGGATGAAAGGAGAAAACAATCCTGAACTCAAACGCACAAATAATGAAAACCATTGGAACAAAGCCTTCTCACACACACAATTCAATACTGTATGTCAGTTTAAACTGAAAACCACTTTAATAACAAAAATTGTTTTATTCAATACTTGTTAATTATTCCTCTTCTTTTGGATCACTCACATCAATATGCAACAGGGGGTCAAGGACATTAAAAGTGTGCATACCCCTCATTATTATGATGTATTAGTTTAAACATGAACAAGTCCAACCCATACTGATGGCTTTTTTGGGGTCATGTGTCCCTTTGTTTTAAAATCAGCCACAGTTTTTTAAAAGCATGTATTATAAAGATAAGAACATTCTCACAAACTGACCCCTGAGATACAACACAAACCATTTGGAAAGGTCAAAATGTAGTAAGGTTAGTGGAAGGGCAGTTCTGCTTGTGCACACATAGAACCCCTTTCAGTTGATTAAATTCCAAACTGGCAGTTTAAGAAGGTCTAACTCTATGTGGGTGTTCACTGTGCTTGAACAAACACATTTCGAGAACCATCGCAGTGGATTTTCACAAAAGGTCTCTCTTCACAATCAATTGTCAAGTGCAGAGATTGGCACTCTTTCCTGAAGAACCTTTTGAAAATTATCAAATACAAGCAGTTGCAAAAGCTGTTGTGGAACTCTAACAACAAGGAAAGGATACAATGATTCATGTGTCCATTAATGAGATATGTTGCTATTGACATGGGAGGGGACTATGCTCAATTAGTTAGGGTTTAATTTCCTTATCACTTGTATTTCCTTGTTTTTATATATATATTATATCTGTTGTATTTGTTGTTCACTCTTAGGCATGTTTTTGACATATTGGTTGATTTATTTTACATTGGTGTTTGTTTTTACGTTTATTGAGTAATTTCTGGCACCTTTTGTGTTTGAGCTCTAGTTTTCACTGAACACACCTTCAGCTGGAGGAGTGTTGCCTAGAAACAACTATTCAAAGCCTTTTACACACCCTCAACATCCCCAGTCTGTTCTAACTAGCATTTTACACTTGATTGATAGCATTTTAATTGATGAATTGGATAATTGGGAACATATTTTTCCTTTAGTATAAAACTCCTGTTTTTTTTTTGTTTTTTTTTTGTTTATTGCAGAATGGCCATCCTGGAGTGATTGTGTGTGTGAGGTGCAGTGCAGGAGTGAGGGAAATGAGGAGAGACTGAAATGAAGACATTAAGACAAAGTAGACGTTTAAATAGGAAAATAATATATATGACTGGTGGTGTTATAAAGAAAGGGTGTATTTTAATGAAACATGCAAAAGAACATATTTTAGTCTAGAGTCTAGTTTATTTTTCTGCTCTCTTCTGCACTTGCTTGATTGTATTTACCTGAATGCCTCTTTTAAATATATTGTTTTGTGAAAATAAAGACTTAAAAATTACATTTCTGTGCCCACTTAACTGGTTAAAAGATCCAGGGGAAGGTATTGCAGAAGTGGATTTAGGGGACTCTGACCCTTTAAACAAATCAACAGGGTGGTGTAGTTGGTCAGTGCCCTCGCCATGTTACATATTCACACCATTTATTTGGAAAAAACTTTATTTGGTGAATAATTTTCTTTAATAAATTAAACTTATTTATATATTTTTACGATTTTGAAAATGGATGGATGGTCAGATATATTTTCAGTTTGTTGAACTCTGATTCAGCGTGGTAAAGGGAGTTATAGATTCCAGTTGATTGGACATTGATTTCTATGGAGTGGTAGAGTTTACACAATCTCTGTCTGGAACCGATACAGTTTAATCAGTGTGAAATGATATTACTCAATAAGTAGAGTTGATTTAACAATATTTATTAAACAACATGAATCATAAAATTATGTTACATATATTCAGACCCTTAATTTGGAGCAATTTTATTTAGTCTGAACATTGACCTAATATTTAAAATCCAGTATATGACTAATGTATTTTTAACTGGAGAATCCTGTATGTAAGATATATATAAAATCCTGCTACAGTTGTGTTTCATATATGCCGCACCATTACAATCTCAATATATATTTACTTGACAAAACATAAACTTTCATAGAAAATAGCAATAATGATACATTTAAATTTTGTTTCACTGTTACTCAAATATTTGGGCAAAGCAATAATGTTATTTCAACAGCTGGTTGTACAATCTGCATTCCTGCAAGTGGTGGCTAGGACCGACCCCATGATAAGTAGCAAAAACAAATATCTAGAAGTATTTACAAGTTGCCACAAACAGACACAGGAGAGTAAAGGTGAGAGGCAGCCATCTTGTTGTTTTCCTCGTTTCAGACCAGTCTTAGCATTCCTCATTTTGTTTTAACATTGCTCTAATTGAAGTTAATCTTGTCTGTCGTTTACCTTAATTGAAGTCAAATCAGTTCAGCTGCTGAGTTGGTGAAAGTAAACAGGTTGTAGAAAGGTGATTTAGTCGACGACGATCAGGAATTTTGTTCCAGGTGGAGCCAGTTAGTTGGATTGGAGGCAGGTAGACAAAAGCTACTTAGAGCAGCTGTTGAGAAAGAGCTGTGCTGTTTCACAGTCACAAGAAGTTAAGCAGTTGACTGGGGAACAGGAACCAAGAGACTGAAAAACTGTAACATTTAGAAGCATGTGGCCACTACAGTGTCAGGTTTGCAGAATGATCGACTTCCTGGATTAACTCATCCAAGATTTAATTTGTGAACGTTGTTGGCATGTTGAAATCCTAGAGATCAAGGTCTGTGATCTTGAAGCTCAGTTTGTTGATCTGCGCTGTATTAGGGATATAGAAGAATTGGTCAATCAGCCCATGAGATAGATGGTGTGCACGCCAAACCTAGGAGAGTTGAGACCTTAGAACAGGACAGCATATTGAACTGCTGGGTTGCAGTAGGTTGTAACCACAGAAAAGGGAACACACAACCCTTACAGACATCCAATGAGCTAGAAATGCCCAACAGGTTCCAAATGCTGGACACTGAGTTGGACAGCGACAGCTCAGGATGGTGATGGGAGGGCAGTTGAGCACCAGAGCACCATGGTGCCCACTCCCCCGCAGAACAGAGAGGTAGTTGTAGTAGGAGACTCGCATCTTAGAGGCATAGATCACACAGTGATCACACTAATTCTAGTGATTAGGAGACCCGCATGGTATCTTGCCTGCCTGGTGCTCAGGTTGCAGATCTCCCTGAACTAGTAGACGGGCTACTGGCCAAAGCTGGGGGGAATCCACTGGTCATGGTCCACATTGGAACCAATGACATAGGAAAAGGCAGGGCAGAGGTTCTGCAAGACAAATTTAAAGAGTTAGGAAAGAAACTAAAGAGCAGAACCTCCACAGTAGTTTTCTCCTAAATACTTCCAGTATCAAATGCATGGCCAGGGAGACAGGCAGAGATTAGAAAGTTTAAGAACATGGTTGAAATCTTGGTGTAGGGAAGAGGGTTTTTATTAGTGATCTGGACTCTGGGATAGTTGGCAAACTTGTCAAATTTGCAGATGATCCCAAAATAGGTGGCTCAGCAGATACAATCTCGGCAGCACAGGTTATTCAAAGGGACTTAGATAATATTCAGTTGTGGGCCGACACCTGGCAGATTAAATTCAATGTGGACGAGTGCAAGGTATTACATGCAGGTAACACAAATGTCCACTATAATTACACTATGGGAGGAATAGAACTAGATGAAGTAACGCATGAGAAAGATGTGGACTCCTCACTTTCTACATCCAAACAATGTGGGGTAGCAATAAAAAAGGCAAACAATTTTATTTTCAAAAGTGTACCATTTAAAACAAGGGCAGTAATGTTCAGACTGTACAATTACAATTATAGACTGATCATTTCTTTGTCAGTGGGCAAACGTACAAAATCAGCAGGGGATCAAATACTTTTTTCCCTCACTGTATATATGCGTGTTTTTGGGTCACATTTTGGTCATCCTGCCATAGTGTAACAAAAATGTCCACTATAATTACACTATGGGAGGAATAGAACTAGATGAAGTAACACATGAGAAAGACCTAGGAGTCTACGTGGACTCCTCACTTTCTCCATCCAAACAATGTGGGGAAGCAATAAAAAAGCCAAACACAATGTTAGGGTATATTGTCAAAAGTGTAGAATTGAGAACAAGGGCAGTAATGTTCAGACTGTACAATGCACTAGTTAGAGCTCATCTGGATACTGTGTACAGTTCTGGGCTCCACACTTCAAGAAAGATATCGCTGTTCTAGAGGCAGTTCAGAGGAGAGCAACCTGAAAATTTGGGAACATTTAAAAATAGACTGGATAGGATCCTTGGATCACTTAGTTATTAATGGACACCAAACGAGCACAATGGGGCGAATGGCCTCCTCTCGTTTGTAAACTTTCTTATGTTCTTATGTCTCCTGAAATAGAACAATGAAGTTTTAATATTGATTTATTTGTACTGAAGATGCATAGAGATTTTAATTGTAGTATCATATTAAATGATTGCTCTAATGGTATGCTTCATAACACCATACAGGTAGGAGACATGACAGTTAATTAAATTATGGAAATGATAGAAGGGGCAAAATGAGTGTGAAGCTTAAGATTATATCTCTCTCAAGCTTTGCAGCCACCTTAATTGACGTCATAATTTGTTTCAAATATAATGGCTTTCTTTTGCGACTACAATCATTAATTTATTTTGTGAGGATTAATCGGTCAAATGCACATTAATTTCACACTTGTGTATCCTACTGTTACAAAAATCTGTTAATTACACCCCATTTCCACAAAACATGTTCTGTGAGACTTTTAACTGGATGAAAAAATTGAAAGAAAAACGTTTAAACCTCAGAATTAAACTCATATATTTATATAAATACTTAAATAAACTGCATAAGGTGCGACTGCTGACAACTGACTTTTTTTCCAGTCATAGTTTACCATCACCTGTCTGCTTCATCCTTTTTTCAGAGGAACATCTAGTCCTATCACACAAGATTGGTTGTGAAAAACAAAATCCATCAAAAGAAATTAGTTGAAGGGATTAACAGAACACTTTGTGACTGTAATGACAAAATATACAATTGATGTGTGAAAGCTTGATGTGTGATTTGCTTCAACCGTTAACTTGTTATCATAAACATTATATTAGTAGTCTGCTTATAGTTTATATTTTGTTTAAATTTTGTTTAAATTCAGTTCAACACCGGAGATGATTGCATGTTAAGCTTTTCTTGCCTAGTATATTCTCTCTTAGCTTGCAGCACTAAATATTAAAATTGTTTAATAAACCTAGAAACCTAATCAACTTCTTTGCACTGTTGGCGCACATGCCATTTCAACTGTTAAATGTTGTAGTGAGCAAAGGTTGTGCTAGCTGGTCAGGACCAGGGAAAAATAATTTAAAACTGTAATCTGTAATTGAAGGAGTCTTTGTACCATCCTAAGCCACCCAGACTGTGTATCAGGGCAATTCATAGCACTGGAGCCTTGAACAAGAAGGAAGTAATGAGCTGTTAATTCCTCTCTACATCACAATTGTGCTGCTAACATGATCAAAGACTTTCCCAAACTAGTCCCCTACATGCCATGGTGAGATGGCCTCTTTTATAAGAATAAGTGTGTGGTGAAATAATTTGCTCTAAAAAACAAAAGAAAAACAAGAGAGAAGGCTTCTATTATTCAGAAAAAGAAAAAAAACAGCAATTGTTTGCACAGCTTTGGCAGTCAGTTGGTTTTGGCTAGTACATGTCATTTCTTATACTATTATTTGACATCAGAAAGTAGAACTCTTTAAAATAACAATGTCGACAAGTGTCAGGTCACGTCTTCTGATAAGACCACATTTTGCTTTCTTAGTTTAGGTATATTTAAACTGAGTGAACATATTAATGCACAGTGTTGAGCAAGAATGCTGCTGCTGCTGCTGAAAGTGAGCAATCGCTAGCTGACCTTAGTTATGATATTTGTGCTTAAGCCCACACTCCAATAAAGAAAGTTTCTAAGAGTCTACTTTGATGAAAATAAAGACTAAAAAATGCTGATTAAAAAAAATGCATTATTCAGGAATGTTTAGGGACATTCCAAACACAGGGAAAACACATTCAACATTTTAACCAACATATTATAGTAGATAGCTAATGGTTTAACCATATTTATATACATTATGGCTATCTAGCTAGCCATTTTAATGGTACACTCATTTGTTTAGGTTGTACATGTATTATTATATGTGTCCTGAACTATTCTCTTTAATTCTGTCTAACGTTACTTTTAATTGAGTATGCAGACAAAAATATCTAAAAATAAGAACAGCTTCTGAAAATCATGTTAGAAATAGGCATATGGGGCAGCAGAGTCACTATTCTCTATTAAAAAAATGGCAGTTAGGAATGTATTAAAACACCTCAGGACATTTAAGACTGAAATCCAAATTCATGTTACGTTTTTATAATTTGTCAAATGGTTGATTTTTCACAGAAGCTGCAGAGAACACTCTAAATATTTTAGTATTTAATCCTTGGCAGATTAAAAGACCTTGGTAAATCTGAGATAAATATTTGCATCTGAGAAGTGAATGGTTATATACAGTGTATAAATCATTAACAACAACAACAACAACACATAATAAAACTAATCATTTAAAAATAGAGTAGACATTCTCATGGGAACTTGCCTCAATTATAACATGATATGCCCCAGTGCTCCTGTTGCATTCAGAGTATTCCAGTATGTAAGGGGAATTAGTACCCAACAAGACTAATAATGCATTGCTGGCTTCAAATCACTTTATATAGTGTTAGATTGAATTCATACCCTTTGACATGCTGAATTATTTTGTAACAGATGTATGTTTCCACTTTCTCCCAGTTAAGTACCATTTGCCTACATTTGTACTACAGATATGTAGTACAGTTGATAAATATTATGTGCTTTTTGATAATGTATTAATTCCTAACCAGTGTTATCCGTGTGTTTTTCCTAACCAGTTTTTTAAACTGTAGTTCAGTCCTCCATCCCCAAGTGGCCGATATAGCTTATCAATAAGCCATCTATGGAGCAATTATTAACAATAATCTAATTTAGTCATTCTACAACTAGTGTGTGTTTCTGCATTTTGAATAACAGAATGCCTTTTTTGTCCAACATTAATTAGCCTGCTTTTGTTACTAATAAGTTTAATTCAGTATTATTCCCACAACATGTAACTAAATAATATTTTGACCAAATCAGAAAATCAACTATAAAATACATTTAAGCTGTAGAGCATATACTTATAATTAGCAGACAAATTCAGAAGTAGAAAAACATATTGGGACATATTTGTCCATTCCATTATTGTTATTATTATTATTATGACGATTTGCATGAATAACTTCAGGTAGAATAAACAGAAAAGAAAATGACAATGCCACCTTAAAAAGTGAAATTATTATGTGGGCTGTATCTAAAGTTCTTGTCTTAAGTTAATTCTCTAAACAGAAATTATAGTAGAATCTTACAGCTACAATGCCATCATTCTGATACACGTAATTCAGTTTACCATCAGAATCGCCATATTATTTTACAGTGTTTAAAGCAGACCAGTGTACATGTTTTCTACTAATTCTGGGAGTTTTCAAGTTTAACCAAAATGCTGAAATAACTATTCAGGTATATCAATCTGGTTAAATCAGCTAAAACATGAACAACTCTGTATTTTAATGAATTTAAGTGCTCAGTCTTGATCTGCTCAAGAACATTGTGATTGGAGATTACAGTATGATGGTGGTGTTACACAAAATTAATTCTTCAAGTACAAAATTATATCCACTGCATACATCCTTTGAATTTGTGTTTAAGTTAATTTTGCCAGCAACAAGAAGAGAAAAATACTCTTCCTACATTTCCGACTATGTGCAACAAGTAAGCACTGAAATGATAGATACGACCACTTCAAACAAAAGAGAAATTCCAGTAGGACCTGAAATTTCATAACAAGTTTCAAAACCAAAAGCACATCAGTTATTCAAATAACAAGAAGGTCTTGCTGAGACTGAGATGCAAGCACACTGAATTTATCTGCAAATAAAGCAACAGACTGTGTACATGACAAGAATCCTTCCTGAAACAGGGGAAAGAGACAGAATTTGTAGGTTTTATGACAGCAGTGAATGCCTTGCAGCACTTGTCTCCATTGATAGGATTCATAGATTGTAGGGCATTCATTTAAGTTTGCTTATTTTTGCTTAGCAGTTCTAGTCATATCAGCTATACACAGTTTACAGTTTTTCTCGATTCCTAACACACAAAAATTGGTAGTGTAAGCCTCACAAAACCATTTTGCCAGTTCCCAGCAGAAAGACCATGTACCCCAGTCTATAAACACTATTTACCTTTTTTGACACATTTCTCTGGTCCATTCACACTTCTTTGCAAAAATCTAAACACACCTCTTACTGACACAATTGTCACCATGTTGTCATTCAGAGAACACTGCTGTTCAATAAGTAAACTCAAACCAGCGCAATTGAAACACCCTTAACAAACAATTGTCCATGTGTAAGCACTAACGACCAAAAATACTCAACAAGCAATCAGGAGATTGGAATGTATTAAAAGGGCAACAGGTAAGCTCACCTGTGTTTCGGAATCATTAATGCAAACATCAGAGAACGAGGCAGAGGAATGGTAAAAATGAGAGGAGGTGGACAAGGGAGAGGCAGAGGAAGAGGAAGAGGAAGAAGAACAACAATCTCAAATCAGATCCATGTTACTGTAGTGGACCATGTTGTTGTACATGGTATGACAATGAGGGAAGCTGGGCTGAGTGTACAGCCAAACCTGAGCCATTTCAGTGTTGCAACGATTGTCCGGACTTTCAGGGATGAAAACAGGTACCATACTATGAAGTTGTACTTTTCTGTACCATACATACCATGAAACTATATGCATTACAGTAGCAGAAGCAGACAATACAAGAAAATGACATGAAGTTGAGGATTCATATTGTCAATAATGTGTGACAATGTCAAACACTGCTGTTTGTTTGCAGAATTGAAAGACATCCAGTTGTTGGTGGTAGACCAAGCATTTTTTCTGAGGCCCAAGTCAACGTCATCGTGAACATGGTTGTGGTAAACAACCTCAAACGCCAGGCAAGAATTATTGAAGACAATGACATTTTCCAAAATATAGAGTCAGTATTTCAACAATTTATCGCATCCTTCGGTGCAACCATATGCGCATGAAACAAGTGTACTGGGTTCCATTTGAGAGGAAATATCAACTATTGTACCGTGGCTACAGATAACTCACATGTTGTGATATAGTTTTCTTGTCTTACTGTAACAATACTGGATTGGCTGTATTGAACTGTAATGTAATCAAATCTCATACAGACAATATTCCAGCTTGATGCCAGTGACACCTTGCATGAGTTCATCTTTGTGAATGAGGCAGGATTCAACCTCACAAAGTGAAGACAAAAAGGGCACAACATTATTGGCCAACGTGCTCTCGTGGACGTCCCTGGCCAGTGTGGGGGTAATGTTACACTTTGTGCAGCCATCAGCAACCATGGATTCCTCACCGCCATGCTACTCTTGGCCCATAAAACACTCAACGTCTTCTGACATTTCTGGATGGCCTATGGGAAGCTCTTTTCCACATGCCCAGAGAGATGTGCAGCCTTGTTATGATGTTTTTTGGGACAATGTATGTTTCCACTATGCTGTTCTGGTCCGGAACTGGTTCATGAATGATCCAAGATTCACAAATGTGTTCCTCCCACCATACTCCCCTATCCTCAATCCAAGAGGAGTTCTTCTCAGGATGGCGGTGGAAGGTCTATGACAGATATCCCTATGTACAGAACAACCTTCTCTAAGCCATGGAGGAAGCTTGTGGGACACTGCTGTGAAGTCCTGTCAGGGATGGCTCAGGCATTCCAGGGCATTTCTCGCCCATTGTTTGGCTAGGGAAAAGATAGCCTGTAATGTTGATGAAAATAACTGGCCTGACCCTGATTGGAGACAGGATGCTGACCCAGAATGAACTGTTATTGCTATTACAGTACTGCAGCATACTCTACCCCTCTTACCTAGGTGAAAATGCTGTTTCTTTCCTTGATTTATTAGCCTTCTTTGTTTTCTGCAAATTCCATTTTGACGAATTTGTGTTGGGTGACTTACAGCACATTGCTGTGACCACTACAGTGACAAGTGTTCAACAAGCTATTATAGTACTGTACTGTAGAATGTTTGAATGGAAAGTAAACATCCTGTAAGAAGGACAATTGTAGTATTTGTGTGATTGTATGATTCACATTGTATCAAACTCATGGAGTGGAACATATCTGAAATTCAGGGACACGTTATAGTTATTGGTTCATGAAAACCTTTTTATAAACGTTTTCTCAATTCCTCCCAGCAGTGTGTAAAGGATATTCAGAAGGTGATCGTATATTTATGGTTTTGTGTGTAATTTGAATGCAAAGTTTTGTTTCTACTACAGATAATATGGTTTTGACCACAATGTTTACTTTTGGGTCAAAAGTCAAGGGTTTGGCCAAAACGGTGTGAGTATCAAGACGTGTGTTTAGGGTTTTGAGAAAACATAGTACAAATTCAAGAAATGTGTATTAGCAATTGAGAAAAACTGTAATTTTCCAGTGTTAGGCTATAATTGCATTTCTTTACAGATTAATTCAATAACAACCTTCACATTAGAGTTTAATTAGTTTTAATGAGGCTATTTGTCTGGCAACAATTACATAAAAGACATTTGTCACATGTGAAAAGGCTAATTGCAGCCTAAAGCCTTCTGTTTACGTAGCATTAAAATTAATTGACAGAAAATAATAATACACAAATACATACATTTGTTACATGTCGGCAATTTACCCAATTTTTTACTCTTGTATCTAAACCGTTTATGTGTAGGAACACCTGGTTAAGAATATGACAGATCCACATCATCCTTACATACCTCTAGTTATGTCACAAATTGGATATTTAATTAAATTGTTTTTTTGTTAAAATTATTATAGTGGCATATATCACACATTTTGAATGTATACACTATATTCCATTAATATTTTAGAAGTAATGGGACAACAGACAAAATTCTAAGACGGTTGTTCAAAATGAGGGCTGGGCCACTTTTGGCCACTTTTGGCATCATTTTGATGGATGATCCAGCAGAATAGTGTGCCATGATTCTCATGCAATGAAATAATTTGATTCCTGATCAAAGTTACAGTTCATTCCAGCAGTGTCCTATTAGTGTGAGGTCAAAGTTTTCAGCATTATTCTAATTTAAACCCTGTATTAAACGCCTTGCTTTTTTGATGTGGTATATAATCACATTGTAAGATGCATAGAACTGTTAACCATTACATTCTGTCAATAGTGGCAATACACAGTTTTTAAAAATATCACAATAATGCAACTTCTTTTGATATCAACAAACATTTGTTATGATTATTTATTTTTAGTTTTGCTATACATTGTGTATTGTTTTCCATTTAAACAATAATTACTGTATATGGGGAAAAAAATGTTTTGATTCATAAATACTAAGTGTGTGCTTTATTTTCTTTCAGGATATCTTGACTGGCCCAAATAAATATTTACCCTGTAGTCTTTTGTGTTTCCATGGAGAGTCAGGGGAACACCCACATTGCTGGAGACAACATGAAGCAAATCAAAGGAAAGATTATGTTGTTTTCATAGAAAAGACCCTGAAAAAAGTGATTTACATACATAAAAACATTTACAATATAGGATGTCCTCAACAAGCACACATTTATTGTGTGACATTTTGTTTGACTTAGGATTTTGTTTAAATTGATACAGTTACAGGTGATTTCCAAGAGTCTCATTATTGGTTGTTTAATGCTTTGCTTAAGTGTTGTTTCTCAAATGGTTTTCAAAATATTGTTGATGGTGTGTAAACATATTAAAGGATTTTGGCGGGGTAATGAGTCACAGACTACTCCAGTTGTGTTGCTCAAAACAAAAAGGGTTTATTTAACTAACAGCTATGCTGCAGGGCACACGACCACCACAGCACGGGTCAGCTCCTCACACACACCGGGGCACCGACTCTCTAAAACGAACAGTACACTACATATCCCCGACTATACGTTTTCACCGGCAGGTCCAACCCCCCTGCCGGTAGTTCACCTATCCCTGTTCGTTCACCCTACGTGATCAAACCCAATTAACCAATTACAAAACATAACTGAAGCATGATAGGGACTCAATTTAGCAGGGACCCTCCCACAATCACATGCACAGTGTCCTTGCACTCCTGTTGCATATGGCGTATTCCTACACCATTATGCAAGAGGAACTAGTCCCCAACAGGACTAATCACATACAGTACGGTACGCCCTATAACACCACCATGTAGTACCAGATGAAGGCGTACCCCCTGACACGCTACAATATCATTATGGTTTTTAGATGATGTTTCTCGGAAGGATTCCTGATGCTAATCAGCTAGGGAATTGAGCAGCAGGTCTGTCAACTATTTCTTGGCCTTCTCCTGCCCCACTAGCATAATAGGTCCTGGGAGGTTGTGTAATACCTAAGTGATATATCTCCACAATATTCAGTTAATTAATTTCACAAATGAATGTATTGAAAAACAA
Organism: Amia ocellicauda; assembly: GCF_036373705.1. NCBI lineage: Eukaryota > Metazoa > Chordata > Actinopteri > Amiiformes > Amiidae > Amia > Amia ocellicauda. Next base: position 14,212,815 of record NC_089853.1, on the reverse strand, counting down.
AACTGTAATGGATTAAATGTGTGAGATTTGTAACAGATGTATACAGTACATACATATGATATCTGCTAAATATGATCCAGATACTGACAGGATTGGGAACAGTTGATGCGTTTTTCCTTATTAGATTTCCTGACAATCTTGATATTTTATCCTTGTATATGCATATAAAAGCCTACGCTTATGCAAAGTACAGATGGGCATACAGTAGCATACCCAATGTATTCCCTTTTAACATTAGTGTTTACATAAGGAAATAACAGTCAGAACACATTTTCACATGGGATTACTACTTCACTGAAAATGTGGGCATATTGTTCCCCTCTTACCCCCATGGTATTAATTCAGAAACCTCATGCTGTCAATCACTGCCCTCCAAGGAAGCTCATATGAAGAATAATGAAGCAATACTCAGAACAGTTACAGGCTAATTATAAAACAGCCCATTGTAATTAAGAGCAATTATGGCTATTTTGCTACATTCATCAGACCTAACTGATATTCTATACATCACAAATCCAGGAAGAAAAGAAATTGGAAGTGATCATCTCATAAATAAATTAACAAACAAATAGATAAATAAATAAATGGAAGTCAAGAGAAATGCAAGTGAATACAGTAAATATTGATCTGAGAATGGTGTTGTCTGTGCCAATACCTTCATAAAATTAAATAAAGCTAAGTGAGTTACTTGGAACTATAGATATTTTCTGCTTCAATAACCCTGGTATGTTGGTGACTTTTAAAGCTTGTTGTAGATATAATTCAAATTATTCAATTATTATTCAAATTGTGTAGTTTGTTTAAAGTATCATGCTAAGTTCTCCCCCTTTCTCAATTTTTTTCTCACACAAGTGTGATCTGCCTCTTAAAAATATATTTTTTGTTTGCTTACTATTTCTGAAGTATTGTGCATAGAGATAGGAGAGGGAGAAATCATTAAAGTTGTTTTAGGGTGGTGGGGTTGTTCCCCCTAGTATTATGTAAAACAACAGTATTCTGGCAGTGAAAGACACATGTCTTCAGTGGTGGCTTTTATTAAATATTAAACATAGATCTCTAGAATATGATCAAAGAAACACTACATAATCAACTAATTAGTAAATAATGTTTTATTTAATATATACTTTTGTTTTCAAGAAAAGTTATTCAATTTTAATACCAATGTGAAAATGTACATACTTCTATATTTTTGTGATGATGACAAATATCTGTCCAAAATAATCAATGGCAAAGGGATCTTGATAGCAATACATATTAATCCTTCTGGAAAACATTATTACATTTGTTTAACATAAACTTTGCAGTTGCCTTCCATTCTCTGATTTGTTGAATGACACTTAAAAGTGCACCTTTAGCTAAGCTTTTCAACTTGCACGCACTCATGTGTAAACATTGAATAGAGAGTTTTGAGCTTTGGCAAACAAACACATGAATACACAATGGTAACATATCTGCTATCCAAAACAATAATTGAAGGGAATCAGGAAGAATAGCATGCAGATTGTTCGATCACAATGACTGTTCATCATGTTTTAGATGTAGTTAGCAGCTCACAGGCATTTGAACCACAATCTTTTGACACCGTTTTAAGAAGCATCTGTTTAGATTATTCAAATCTTCTATTATACCTTAGTTGTAGGGTGTAAATTATTTTGTATAGTCTTGTTACTGGTTTAATTATATATATATCGAAAGAGCATTGTATGTTACTGTTTGTTAAACAATGCATGCCACTTTGGATGGAGGTATTTTCCAACTTACTTAATAATTGTAATCATCATCATCATAGTAAGAAGTTGAAGGAAGAAGATTTTGGGATCAAGTTTTAATCAAAATGTAAGTGCATATTTCAAAGTGCATTTTATTTAAACACATTAGTATTGTGAATGAATTTGACAATTTACATGGCAATGCAACCTTTTTTTATAATGTATGAATAAGTGCTGTTTTTTCTCACACTATCTCATTTGAACCCACACACATCTGATGCATAATTGTTAGGCACATGAAAATATGAGTATATGCAAATCATTTAAACTCTGCTGTGTGTACCAACTTGAGATTTCCATCAGTTAGAATTCAGGCCGACACAAGTGCATTCAAGCACACTAGAGTTTGTTGTCTATGGAAACAAAGCATTAAGAATTCCTGTCCTGTTACCTCCCATCCCAAGTCCACTCACATAAGTACCTGATGATGTCAATCTGTGTATTTGTTATGAAATATTGAGTGATATCCATCAGATGATAAGTTGGGAACATTATTAAATACTTTATTTTAGACAGGATGGAGTAATGTTTCAAATCATACTAATGATATGCCTGTTGACACAATATTATGTTTTTTTTTTTAGTTTTGTTAAAACAGTGTCTTCCATTTACACAACTAAATGTTGATAAAAAGGTCCAATCAACTGAGTTGCCTATCTTTTGGCTACTGATTGTTATGTTGCAAGCAAGGCTGTTCTCAAGGGTACAATCTGAGGGGGTTCAAAGCACTAAATAATATTCAAGACATTCTGAGCAGGTTTATTCAGAATAAATTAAACATAGCATATTATGAAAAAAGCTAAACTCTTTACTTTTGGCAAGACTATTGGGGGGTGTGACACAGCTCTGATTGCAAGTGAAAACCATTGGCTAAATTATTTAACATATTAGGGGCCGTGAAGTGGGTGAAAGTGGTCAAAATTGAGTATTAAAGGGGTATAACATATACATCAAAGTATACCAGTTGTAACCATAGATGAAGCCTCCAAAAACTCACTTCTTTGTGTGGGAGTGATCTGAATGATTTAAAGAGCGGTGTGTGTTAAGGCACATACAATAGTAATAACACTTTAATTGCATTTTCTTTATGTAATTCACCACTATAATATATTGTATTGTAAATTCAGCTAAATAAAGATCTATGCAAACCAATACTAAACATTGTCAGGCCGATGTGAGGATAAAAAAAAAGCCTCACCTGCATTCACCCCGAATGCTGCACATTGTGTGTAGGCTAAATATCACATACCCAGTAATCAAGCCTTTCTCAAGGGCATTTAAACATGTAGCCTCTATAGTCTTAATTGTTTGTTGTTGGATGTGTTTTCTTACTAAGAGGCCCCTGAAACAACAGAAGACTATAGCATGCCCTTGGGGTGGCTTTTTTACTTTTTACAAAGACCCTTATTTCAAATCCTACTGTCTGATTGTGCCTGCATTGTTCCTTATTACTCTAGTCAATTTCCACAGTCTGTCCCCAAATGCACTGCCAGGCCTTTCTGGGGCTGGATCCCATCCTACTCCCCCCAGTCTCCGCCTCTCTCTCTGAATGCGAACCCGATCTCAGTGCCCCCCCCCCCCCGCTGTCCCTGATTCCGGTCGTCTATCCCAGAGAGACTCGCTGCTTCCATACACCAAACTTGCAAAGTTTCAAACGAAGGGTAAAATACACACAGAGCCGGGGGATCGGACAGTGGCTACCCCCAGTGTAGGCCCGCGGCGAGGCGGATCAGAAGCAGGCCGGCGGGGAGGATGTGGATCTGGTATCTGCTCCTGGGTTCGGGCTCGGGCTCCGGCTCCGGCTCGGTCGGTAAGGCAAAGACCCTTTAAAGGCGCCGCCGTCCTTTGAAAAGAACACATGCATGGTATCGTTTAGTGCTTAAAGGGGAAAAAAGTACGGCGTGGTTTATGTGTGTGTATATATGTGTATTTCTATTTGAGCTTTACATTGTATCCATTATCCATAACGCTACAAGACAGGACCCTTTTTTGTTCATTGTTTAGATGGTGCTTTTGAAAACTACACTCGTTCGTTGTAAGTTCCTGACTTCTTTATGATCGTAGATCGGAGTAACCTGTAATCTTAAAATGTAAAATAAAAGTGCACAGAACATGTGTTCCCCGTTATATGTGTGAAAACCATGTACTTCTTCAGCCCCAATAGAGTAGGCTATAGTATGTGGTGTGTCGAAGAGTAGAGAACAGTAGGGGCGGAGGAGGGAAATATATTGTTGACAGGACAGATCGGTGACAACTCAATCTGTCCCCGACCTGCCAACAAGTCCCCCCGGGGGAAGGGAAAGTATACATTACACGTGTGTGTGCGAGTGTCCGTTGCATTACAATGTGTCGCTGACAGGCGCGCTTGTGTGCGATGCGACATTCGAGCATCTGAGCTGCCAACCAATCATGATTGCGCTCCATACTCACTTCACACACAACACACGCCCTGCCTCGCCGGGGACATTTTGGTGGCATGGGCTATTTCGTCGATTATTTGTGTTGTTGTTGTTACAACTGTCCAAAAATATATTTGGCACCAATGCAATTTTTAACACATTACCCCTGCTTTTTAAGATTTTTATCATTTTAATCATTTTTAGGAAATGATTAATCCCATACTATTTTAGGTTTAGAAAAAATACATCTTGAGTTAGATCTAGTTCAGCGTTAATACTAACTATTAGAACTGCATTACACGTCTGTCAGAGTCTGCATGCTCAAAACCTACTGAAGGTCACAGGCCTGACACTGGTTAAATTCAGAGTTTAAAAGTGGCTATATTTAGAACAGAAATGTCCGATTTTAATTACCCTTTACAGCAGTGCAGTATTTTAATCTACTTCATCCATGTTCAAATATTGTGAATGAAAGAACCACTTATCTGCCTGTTGCAGACGAGTATTTAAACAGACTGGTCGAACACCATTCTGATACACTGCTAATTCTTTAGCTTTCATTTTAAGCTTGTTTCGGTGTGTTTACCAGTGCCACCTATACTTGTACAGACCTCAGATAATACTCTGGTGATCTGCCTTTCAATTTGAAAATGTACACATATTTTTTCATTAACAATGAAAGGCTTTTGTATAAGATTTCAGACAAATTCTCTCTTCATACAGAATTGTGGAAAAGGTTAGGCGGTAGTATTATGCATTTTTGCACATGGGTATAATTTATCCACTTTCCACTAAAAAACAACTGTTTTCTTGTAAATGTCTTAAAAGATGTGTACCTTAGGGATATGCTTAGTAAGTGACTAAAACATTATAAATCTAGGTTCCCGTCAGTCGGTCAGTCATTTCCTTTGCGGTCATTTTGAGGCAGGTGTAATAGAGTTTGGGAATCAACCTGTATCCCTTTTTCTGCTCCTTTATAGTCAGTTCTATAAAAAAAAAGCTATCCCCAGCTCAAAGTAATTGAATCTTATACTGCTCAGGTGTCTTTTTGGCGAGAGTGACAATAGCTAATTGTCTTAATTAGCCAAAACTTTCAATTAAGAAAATATCCCCTGCACTGGACATTGTTTGTGACTGAATAAAACAACAGCCATTTATAATTGGAACAAAATCTTCCAACATATTAATCTAATAATACAGATTGCAAGGTTTGTAATATCTTTCTTGGAATATCATTTAATGTCATAGGAAACATTTAATTCATACAGCTTCTTATTTTTGTATTATTTCCCTGGTGTTGCTATTTTCCATTTTACATACCCCTAAATTGTCAAAGGATTCAGTTCAGCAAATGTATCGAAATTGCAATGGGTTAACTCTTTGAATTTAATCACAGTCCTGTCTGTATCTTGAAAGATCTTTCTTCATTATAAATTGAAAACTTACAAATTGAAGTTATCATAGTTATCATGGCAGTTAAAATAAGTTCCATTTCAGTATTTTAAGGCATGTCCTTGTTTGAAGTCAGCTTCATTATAATCATTTTCAGTTGAATAACATGCAGGAAACTATTCATACCAGCCAAGGCAGAAACAATTGGTCAATGGGGTCTCTTCATGGGAATGGTGCTGTTGCAATTCACTTACAGCATGCTTGATTTATACTGCATTAATGGACAGGCCAAGCATATCTCTTCTAATCAGCTGTTGTGCTAAACCTGTTTGATTATATTTCTGATAAATGTGTTTTACAAAGAGACATATTGGGTCTGCAATGAGAAATCTTCAATTTAAAATGGATTTGAATAAATATCACAATGTAGCTTTATTTTCAAATGACAAAACGTGCATGATTTATATTTAAACTGTGTAAAACACTGCGAATAATTTAAGTTTTTTTATGCAGTAAAGATTGACGTGAAGCAAATTTCTTAACACACAAGCGTACACTGTCTGGCAAGAAGTCATGAACATGCAAATCTCACAACTGCACATGCAGCAGTCAGGGGATGTAGGGAAACAATATCAGAACCCTATCAAAGATCCTCTATCTAACCATTTTGTTCCAAAGCCCAGGAGACTCCCAGCGATTCTGTCTCTTTTTTGCTCTCATCAGTTTCTAGTGCAGACCATAGATATGTGTAAATGCCTATGGTGCAGAAGGATTGTATACATTGTTGTAATATGTGGGCAACATCAACACTGAATATCGAGTTCTGATTAGCAGTTTACTTAGAGGTCTTCTGACTCTTAAGTGGAACAGCGAGCCATTGAGTTATGATGGGCTTTCGTTGGGTTTCAGTTTGGTGGTGGCGTTTGATTTTTCAAATATCTTAGCCGGCTATAAAATGGAAAATTACACTGTAAAAAATAATAATCAAGCAAAGGCACATATTTGGAACTAACCACTGTTTTTAGATTCTGATAATGCTATTTAAATCAAGCCCTGTGTGTGTAGGCCGAATTGTTAACAACTTGTAGTTTCTTTTTTTAACTTAAACTTTCAAAACAACATTTTCCCTTACATACAAATACAAAGCTGGAGATTGTCTTTTGGTTTACAGAAATGTGAGATTTATATTATTGTAGTGTTTCAGGCTTTTTGCTACTGGAGTTACCACTGACAGAAACAACAAATAATAAGAGATTTATTTGTCAGGCAGCTTTTGGAGCAACATGTAATTTTTTTATTTGGTTTTTTGACTGATCTAAAACAGCTTTGAGTTTTGATATTAAATACAAATACAGATAAATTCTACACAAATACATGGAAAGAAAACAAAGGGAAACTGCTAGTAGGAAAGTCCTGAAATGTTTGTACCTCAATGCCAGGAGTATAAGGAACAAGATGTTAGACTTGGAAGCCACAGTGCTGGCGTGTGACTATGATGTTGTAGGAGTGACAGAAACATGGCTTACAGAAAATGATGGGGATGAATACAAGTTGGAAGGATACACACAGTTTAGGAGAGACAGGCAAAATCGAAGAGGGGGTGGGGTAGCATTATTAGCATTAGCATGCCAGAAATGACATTGAGGCAGAAGAACTAAAATTAGATCCTAGTAACGAAACAGAGTCTTTGTAGATTAAACGTTTGAATAAAAGATCTGAAGGATTAGTGGTAGGAGTTCAGATATCCAGAAAGATGTTGCATTGTACAATGTAATCAGGACTGCATGTAGCAAGGATGTGGGTGTTATAATGCAGGATTTCAATTTCCCAAACATAGACTGGGAAAGCCCAGTTGGGATTACAGAAGCAGAATTAGAAATGATTGAGATGTTAAATGACTGCTTTCTAACTCAATTTGTCAAGGAACCAACCAGAGAGCATGCATACATTGACTTGATCTTTTCAAATGACCAAGATACAGTCAGAGGGACACTAGTTGGAGAACCAATGGCAAATTGTGATCACAACATGGTTAGCTTTGAGGCATTCTTTCAAAAAACAAGGACCAAGTCTAAAACAATGGTCTACAATTTTAGAATAGCAAACCTTGAAGGTATGAGGCAATACTTAGAAGAGATAGACTGGAGCACACTGGATACAGATTCAGTTGAAAATGGATGGGTATATTTTAAGAATATACTACTTGAGGTTCAGGAGAAATTTGTCCCAAAACGTATCAACTTAAGGACCAAAAAACATTGGCCAAAATGGTTTAATAGAAGTATGCCAAAAAATATGAAGAGAAAGAAAATGTTGTATAGCGCATACAAAAGGGATAGGGACAAAACAAAATACAAAGAATGTGTTACTGCAAAGAGATCTTAAGAAGGGGATCAGGAAAGCAAAAAGGGAAATAGAAAGAAACATAGCTCTTGGAGCTAAAACTAATAAAAAGAGCTTTTTTCAATACTACAACAGCAAGAGGACAATAAAGGAGGAAGTGAAACAAATAAAGGGTAAACATGGAAGTATCTTGGAAAATGAACAAGATGTGGCAAATATTCTAAATTAGTATTTCCCAGAGGTTTTTACAAAAGAAAAAACGGATAAGTTGTCACAGTCTGGAACAAACTACCCACCGATGTGGTTGAAGCAAAAAATTTGGGAACATTCAAAAATAGACTGCATAGTATCCTTGGATCACTTCGCTTACTTTTTAATGGACACCAAACTAGCACGATGGGTCGAATGGCCTCCTCTCATTTGTAAACTTTCTTATTGTCAGTTTAGGACAGGATTAGCACTTTATATTACAGGGGTGTTTTTTCATACTGAATGCCATAGCAGGAAACAATTAGCAGCTGCCTCTGAGACAGTAGTATCAGGCTGGTTAAGTAGTATTGGCAATAATTAAAATATTTCTGTATGCTAATCACGTATTAATTAATGTAGTCTACAATTTAATATAATGCATTAAAGGGGAATAATAATGGTGTATTGAAGTTCTTAATCTTCATAGCATCATTCACCAAAGCTAGCTGTTAATTATCAGCCATTTTTAAATTGAGTGCTCTGAAAATCCAACTCTGAAGTTGGAGCCGGTAATGTACAATGTGTGTACTGAGAGCAGTCTCCTCTGAGTTTACAAAACAATAGAGCACTCTGAAACATTACAAACAAGAACAAGCTCATATTTATTGTCCTGTAACAGTAGTTTTCACTTACTGTAAACCTACATGGTGACCATGTAGTGTCTAAACTTCAAAGACCTAGGCTTTCTGTTTCTTCCCTAGAATGTTATATGACTTCCATTCACCACCAACCGTATAATTCGAGTTCCACATTTAGATATTTATAAATTACTTCAATGTTTATTTCAATAACTTGTCATTCATCATCTGCCATTAATGATTAGTCATTTTTAGTCAAACATATTTTAATGTGTGACGAATTGATTGTTATTTATAATATACAGATACGTTTTCAAAGCGAGATGAGTTTCTAGAATTTTCATATGAGGAAGTTAACCACATATCATAATACTAGCAGGTAAACTTTCAAAAGCTTTTTTCATTGTACTTTCTAACTTCAAGGCAAAAGAAAAAAAATGTTCTGATTGTCAGTGGATTACATTTTTTCCAACTGGTTCATGTGAACTGTTGCTGTTGATTTTGACTTCAAGAAATTAAGGGTCCGACTTTCAAATACTGTAGAATTGTTTATTACTTTTTTTTTAGGAAGGGATCATGATGTGAATGTGATTTTTTTTTCAAATGCAAGTCTAGAACCATAGATAGCCAATTATTTCTCTTTAACCTCATGTTAAGATGCACCTGCACATTATTGTTGGCAACTTGTTTCTATTCAAATAAAAAAATAACATGAAATATGGGAGGAAATGGAGAATATTTGAAGGTGTACGGTTTCCCAGATCTGATAGAAAAGCATAACAAAACACCAAAACAAACAAAAGTGACCTTAAAAAACAAATAAACAAACAAACAATAGAAAAGATTGTCACACAGACAAGTCAAAAGATAGTGCTTTTGATTTGATGGCAGCCTATCACTTTTTGAAAGCTCTGCTTGATATTTCTACATCCAGATGTGACAAATATTGTTCATTTCTTTGCAATATACAGTAGATTGCATAAGTATTCACCCCACAAGGACTTTTTCACATTTTGTTATGTTACAATCTGGAATGAAAACTGATTTAATTGGGATTTTCTCCCTGTGATGAACCCCACATACATTACACCCCCCCCCCCCCTTCCCAAAACCAATACTTGGTAGAACCACCTTAATTACAGCAATTACAGCGTCAAGTATTTTGGGGTAAGTCTGTACCAGCTTTACACATCTGGTTCCTGTAATGTGTGCCCTTTCTTCTTGGCAAAATTGCTCAAGCTCTCTCAAGTTATGTGGGCACCATTTGGTTAACAGCAACCTTTCAAGGTCTAGACTTTGACTGGGCCATTCTAGGACACTCAGCTTCTTGTTTTTATACCACCCCAGTGTAGCCTTGGCTGAGTGTTGTCTTGATGAAAGGTGGACCTCCACCCCAGTCCAAGGTCTCTTGCACACTGCAGCAGGTTTTTCTCTAGGATTTTCCTATATTTGACTCCATCCATCTTGCCCTCAATCCTGATAGATTTTCATTAATGGCTTTCTCTGCACCACTCTTCCATATAGCCCAGCTTTAAGGAGCACCTGGGTAATAGTTGACATATGGACAGTTTCTCCCATCCTTCAGAGTTACCATTGGCCTCTAGGTGGCTTCTCTCACCACCGACCTCCTTGCCTGGTCGCTCGGTTTTGGTGGACCGCCTGCTCTAGGCAGAGGTGTGGTTGTGTTTTTTCCATTTTGTTATAATGTGCTCTGGAGGATTTTTAAAGTTTGGGATATTTTTTTTATAGCCCAACCCTGACTGGTGATTTTCCATAACTTTCTCTATCACTTGTTTTAAAAACTCCTTGGTCTTCATGATGTGGTTGTTTGCATATGCTCTCTGACATATTCTGGGGCCTTCCAGAAACAGGTGTATTTAATCTGAGATCATGTGAAACTTTAATTGTACACAGGTGGAATCTTTTCAACTAACTATGTGACTTCAGAAGGCAATTGGCTGCAACACAGCGTATTTAAGTGTCTCATACAAAAGGGGTGAATACGTATGCAATCAAGACTTCAGTTTTTTATTTGTAGTTAATTAAAAAAAGATAATAGAACATCACCATTATACAACCCCAATTCCGAAAAATTTGGGACAGTATGGAAAATGCAAAAAAACAAACAAAAAGAGTAATTTGAAAATTCAATTCACCCTGTACTATATTGAAAACACATTATTTGATGTTCTACTTTTTGAATTGAATTTATTTTTGAACATATACACTAATTTAAAATCTAATGACTGCAACACACTCCAAAAAAGCTGGGACAGTCGACTGTTTACCACTGTGTAACATCACCTTTTCTTTTAATAACACTTATTAAGGGTTTGGGCACTGAAGACACCAGTTGATTAAGTTTAGCAAGCGGAATTTCCCCCATTCATCCATTATGCATTTCTTCAGCTGCGCAACTGTACGGGGCCTTCGTTGCCTTATTTTGCGCTTCATAATGCACCACACATTCTCAATCGGAGACAGGTCAGGACTGCAGGCAGGCCATGCTAGCACCCGCACACTCTTCCCACGCAACCATGCGATTGTAATCCGGGCAGAATGTGGTTTGGCGTTGTTCTGCTGTAAATTGCAGGGACATCCCTGGAAAAGACGACGTCTGGATGGCAGCATATGTTGCTCCAAAATGTGTACATATCTGCATTAATGGTGCCCTCACAGATGTGCAAGTTACCCATGCCATGGGCACTGACACACCCCTATACCATGACAGACGCTGGCTTTTGGACCTAACACTGATAACAGCTTGGATGGTCCTTTTCCTCTTTGGCCTGGAGAACACGACGGCTGTTTTGTCCAAAAACTATTTGAAATGTTGACTCGTCGGACCACAAAACACGATTCCACTGTGCTACTGTCCATCTCAGATGAGACTGAGCCCAGAGAAGTCGACGGCGCTTCTGGACAGTGTTGATGTATGGCTTCTGCTTTGCATAGTAAAGCCTTAACTTGCATCTGTAGATGCAGCGGCGAATGGTGTTGACTGACAAAGGTTTACCAAAGTATTGTCAGGATATCCATTACAGACTCATGACAGTTTTTAAGACAGTGACGTCTGAGGGATAGGAGATCATGCGCATTCAGAAGTGGTTTTTGGCCTTGCCCTTTACGCACCGAGATTTGACCGGATTCCTTGAATCTTTTAATTATATTGTGCAATGTATAAGGTGAAATGCCCAAAATCCTACCGATTTGTCTTTGGGGAATGTTGTTCTCAAAGTGTTGGATTATTCGCTGACACATCTGTTGGCAGATTGGCGAGCCTCGACCCATCTTTGCTCTTGAAGGACTAGGCCTTTTTTGGAGGCTCCTTATATACTATGATTACACAATTGCCTCATCTGTTTCACATCACCTTCTTATTTCAACTTGTCACATCGCTATTAGTCCTAAATTGCCCCTCCCAACTTTTTTGGAACGTGTTGCATGCATCAATTTCAAAATAAATGTTTACCTTAAAAAACTAAGCAGTTGATTAGGCAAAACATAAAATACCTTGTCTTTATACGTTTTTTGTTTAAATACAAGTCAAAGTACAATTACAAATCACTCCTCTTTGTTTTTATTAGCATTTTCCATACTGTCCCAACTTTTTCGGAATTGGGGTTGTATAATACATTGCCTAAAAGTCTTTGGGGGGTGAATACTTAAGCAATCCATTCCATTGTATGAGTTTGTATAATGAGTTTGTTTTAAATATATGAAGAAAATTTATATTGAAAATGCACATCTTATTTTTTCCCATTAAGACTTACTTCTCTTTCACTCCACTTATCAAGACTCTTACAATTTCAGACAGATCTTTATGCTTCCATATTTCTTGGATAATTCCCTGACCTTATATTGCATAATTTATGGCTTGACCGAGCTTTCTTAAACAGACTGCTGCAAAATGTAGTTGGATACACAGGCCCTAATAAAGTGTTACACTGGCAGTGCATTTTTATCTGCAATGCTAAATATACTAATGTGCAATTAAAATGAAAGTGTGGTTCATTAGTAGTGTAGTAAAAACAAGATTTGTTGGCTACCTGACTGTGGTTGATTCATGTTCTCGTACTGTGCCAGGAAAAGCGTAAAGCACTTTACAGCAATCCCTCAGGTTTTCCCAGGATAATCACTGGTAAATCCCTGATGCACTCTAGAGGGGATTTTGCAAAACTGGCACATCCAGCTGTGCTTTATCTCAGCAGGATTGAGAGAGATCAAGTGGTTACACTCAATAATGCAGGTTTGATTGAGACTTCTGAATCTGTGGGTGACTATTTGAAAACTTTTTTATCACCTTGGAGTTTAAAAAAGAGGAACAAGTAGGAAATATGTTAATATATTTAGGAACAAAGACTCTTGAGTTTATAAGTAAAGACCAAGTTATTGCCTGCACAGTAAGTGGTATATAAGGGTGGCTTCTGTGCAAACAATATCAGTGTAGACTTCAGTAGGGCAATAAGTCTTTTGCTTTCCTTGATAGCCTTCTTGTATTTAGCATTATTCAACTTAAAGCTATGGCTTATATAGCTATCAATTTTGAATGCTTACAAAAATACATATGTGAAGATTTAATTCATGACCTTATTAGGGTCCAGAAGACCTGCAATTTTTATGCCAATGTGATAACCAATGGATGTGATTGGTTGACTGAGAGGCCACAGTTATTATGGGGGTGATCAGGCCTATCAAGGCCTTGAATTTATATTTGCAAAACTTATTTTCAGTAGTGGGAGATAGGGGTTTGTTTGACAATATTGGATCTGTATTCTTATGCCAATGTAATTGCTGTCAGTGAAATGACTTTCGTCTGCTTTTGCAGCTGAAGCATTTGTGACATTGAGCCAGCACTGGCCTAGACTTGTTTGGTCAGCTTGGAGTGTTTAAGAGAAAACCTCACGCCTGTCATGTGAAATGTGTATGGGATGGCCTCTAATTAAGAAATTAAATGCTTGCTCTAAAGTTTGGAATTGAAACATTAAACGAAAAAGTATTTGAAACGTAATTTATTTATCCTGCTTTCAGCATGGTCTTGAAATATGTATGGTTAATACTGAATTTCCATAATTTAAGCCTTTATTAAACTTGTAGATATTTAATAGATTGTTCATAACACAGTTTTTCTCAGAACTGTGTTACGTTTGAAGTTTCCAAAGTACCTAGATGTTTGTATTGGGCTATTTTGCTCTTTTACAGTGTATAGGCTACATCCTTTGTCAGATGCTTAGGAAGGTTTGAGCCTGGTCAGTGTGTCTGAACGCATGTCCTCCATCAAAATAAAATACAAATAAATGTTCAGTTTATCAGTAGTTGGCAGTCTGTTTCTCTAGGCACAGCTGTATATTTTCTTCATTTATGAATATCAAACACACACTTGGGGGGTGTCACATGGTGGTCTAAGTGAAGTAAGCAGCATGGAGAAAGAACACAAAATTACTAATAATTTATCCCATACTGAAACTATGAATATAATAAATATTTCATGAGGGGGTCAATTTTCAGCTATGAAATATGGGCCACTAGGTGCATATTTCATGATGATCCTTATTTCATTCAATACCAGCACCATAGGAGGAAGACAGGGACCCCATCTACAGCTGAGACATAACAAGGAATAAGCACTTGAACAAACGATTGAGATAACTGACAGACTGAGAAGGAGTAACCTGCAAATTGTTGGTACCCTGGAAAAATGTGATGGCAAACCTTTTGAAACTTATACTAAACCACACCAGTGGCCCTCAGATGTTGATGATGTGCCTAAGTTAGGGGTTATGTGCCTATGCAAGGCCCAATGTTAACTTCTAATGCTGCTTCTTACAAAATACTGAAATAAACCCTACAATAATAAAGAATTCTGCATAATTTAGAAAGAAAATACAACAGGCAAATGATTTGATATAGGAATATATTTAAGACAATTCGGCCTACATATCTGTTTAAATACTGAGTGTATGCATTTCCTTACTTAAATACTTGACTATATATTTACTATATCTATAATGTGGGTGGTAATGTGTCATGGAGGAGAAAAGAAGCACAGCAGACATACTTAATGTGCTGCAGTGACATCTACAAACTGAACAGTTTCGTGTTTCACAATGTCCTGTTGACTATAATACAGTTCTTTACACTGTTTCTAGACTCTTCTATTGCAATGTTTTTTGTTATAGTTAGTTGTAAACAGAAACAACAAATGTACATTTTTGGAGAATGCTGACACATGGTTTAACAAATTAGGAGTTTTTTGGGAAAGGTATTCTTCAGTAAATTTGTATAAGGCATATCATTTTTGTACAATTTATCAGGAAAAGTAGCAGTACCATGATTTGAATGATGCTCTACCAGTTGTATGTACTTTGAATACAGACACATGGAGAGAGTGCCAAGTGCCTAAGAATCATCATAATTAGAAATGTTGTAACTTGCCTATATCCCAAATATTAAAAAATATATAAAATATTAAAACTTTGACATAGGAAAAATATAAGGGTCAAACATTTCTACAATATATAAAAAAATGTATTTGTTCTGTAAAGGAATACAGATTAAACTGACTATTTTAAAAAGACACAGCTCAACAATGACATAAGGGATTATTTTGACAGATAGAAAGACCTCCCTCTTGATCTGTTGGGCAGAATAGACAATTTAATTAGAATATATTTCGTAAATTATTTTCCTGTTTTCTGCCACACAACTGGCCCTCTTTTTAAAAAATAGTATGTTTTTATGGAATAGAAGAAACTAAGACTTACTTGTCCTTTTAAAATTCCCATGGAAGGAGATATGATAAATGGACGTGATATGTACTAGTACTACATTTAATTTTAATTAGCCTATTCTTTGATATATGGCTGTGGGGTCAACCATAACAAATGCTGGTGGGAGGTTATTTAACAGGAAGCTTTGGATGATATTGATGGGTGTCTGTTTCTGGAAGGGCTATGGTTTACTCCAGTTTAGATTTGCAGTTTATAGGGCAGAATGTGACCCTCTCCAACACAGCAAATATAAAATTATAATTTGTATACTTAAATAGGATAAAACATAAAATGGCCTCGAAAGTATACATAAACATATATATCAAGGAGCACCTTGACCTACACCTTAGATTAAATGAATGGGAAAGGACATTGAAACACCAACATATAATCCTAAAACCCATTCACAAATAATTTGTTAATTAAAATAGATTAATTTTAAGTTTATGCACACGACACCTACCTGACACCTGAAAGTCTGAAAAGAACGGATTTCATAATCTCAGAAACATTTCGGCAACGTAATCCACACCGGATCTTTTATATGAATATGGTTTGGTCCTGTCTGGCACCGACTGACTGTCTCTAGGAGAGATTATAAGTGTTCATTTGCACTGCTGCAGAGTCTTGGCCTATTTATTAGAAACAGTTAATAACAGTAGAGTGCAAGGTTAGCTAAATAATGGCTTCCAATTGGAAAAACATGAATATTGTTAATAGTGTTAAATAGCTTGGAAATGCTAGTGCTGGAGAAAGCAGCCTTCTTGAGTTGCACAGTGAGGAGGAACGGGACATTTGTAATTAGATTGAGATACTAATACAAGTATACCAGTGTATCCTAGATTCAAAATATGATGTGCAATCATCATGACTTTTCATTATTCATCATGACATCATTATTTTCCCAGATAATTATTTATGTATTTATTTATTTATTGGCAGATAGCCTTTGTAACAAAGTATAAGAACATAAGAAAGTTTACAAACAAGAGGAGGCCATTCGAACCATGGTGCTTGTCTGGTGTCCATTAATAAGTAAGTGATCCAAGGATCCTATCCAGTCTATTTTTAAATGTTCCCAAATTTTCAGCTTCTACCACATTGCTGTGTAGTTTGTTCCAGATTGTGACAACTCTCTGTGTGAAGAAGTGTCTCCTGTTTTCCATTTTGAATGCCTTGAAGCTCAATTTCCATTTGTGTCCCCGGGTGTGTGTGTCCCTGCTGATCTGGAAAAGCTCCTCTGGTTTGATGTGGTCAATACCCTTCATGATTTTGAAGACTTGAATCAAGTCCCCACGCAGTCTCCTCTGTTCCAGGGTGAAAAGGTTCAGTTCCCTCAGTCTCTCAGTAGGACATTCCCTTCAGACCTGGAATAAGTCTGGTTGCTCTCCTCTGAACTGCCTCTAGAGCAGCGATATCTTTCTTGAAGTGTGGAGCCCAGAACTGCACACAGTATCCAGATGAGGTCTAACTAGCGCATTGTACATTCTGAACATTACTACCCTTGTTCTCAATTCTACACTTTTGACAATATACCCTAACATTGTGTTTGGCTTTTTTATTGCTTCCCCACATTGTTTGGATGGAGAAAGTGAGGAGTCCACGTAGACTCCTAGGTCTTTCTCATGTGTTACTTCATCTAGTTCTATTCCTCCCATAGTGTAATTATAGTGGACATTTTTGTTACACTATGGCAGGATGACCAAAATGTGACCCAAAAACACGCATATATACAGTGAGGGAAAAAAGTATTTGATCCCCTGCTGATTTTGTACGTTTGCCCACTGACAAAGAAATGATCAGTCTATAATTGTAATGGTAGGTGTATTTTAACAGTGAGAGACAGAATAACAGCAAAAAAATCCAGAAAAACGCATTTCAAAAAAGTTATACATTGATTTGCTTGTTAATGAGGGAAATAAGTATTTGACCCCTTCGACTTAGTACTTGGTGGCAAAACCCTTGTTGGCAATCACAGAGGTCAGACGTTTCTTGTAGTTGGCCACCAGGTTTGCACACATCTCAGGAGGGATTTTGTCCCACTGCTCTTTGCAGATCGTCTCCAAGTCATTAAGGTTTCGAGGCTGACGTTTGGCAACTCGAACCTTCAGCTCCCTCCACAGATTTTCTATGGGATTAAGGTCTGGAGACTGGCTAGGCCACTCCAGGACCTTAATGTGCTTCTTCTTGAGCCACTCCTTTGTTGCCTTGGCTGTGTGTTTTGGGTCATTGTCATGCTGGAATACCCATCCACGACCCATTTTCAATGCCCTGGTTGAGGGAAGGAGGTTCTCACCCAAGATTTGATGGTACATGGCCCCGTCCATCGTCCCTTTGATCCGGTGCAGTTGTCCTGTCCCCTTAGCAGAAAAACACCCCCAAAGCATAATGTTTCCACCTCCATGTTTGACGGTGGGGATGGTGTTCTTGGGGTCATTCCTCCTCCTCCAAATACGGCGAGTTGAGTTGATGCCAAAGAGCTTGATTTTGGTCTCATCTGACCACAACACTTTCACCCAGTTCTCCTCTGAATCATTCAGATGTTCATTGGCAAACTTCAGACGGGCCTGTACATGTGCTTTCTTGAGCAGGGGGGCCTTGCCGGCGCTGCAGGATTTCAGTCCTTCACGGCGTGGTGTGTTACCAATTGTTTTCTTGGTGACTATGGTCCCAGCTGCCTTGAGATCATTAACAAGATCCTCCCGTGTAGTTCTGGGCTGATTCCTCACCATTCTCATGATCATTGAAACTCCACGAGGTGAGATCTTGCATGGAGCCCCAGACCGAGGGAGACTGACAGTTATTTTGTGTTTCTTCCATTTGCGAATAATCGCACCAACTGTTGTCACCTTCTCACCAAGCTGCTTGGTGATGGTCGTGTAGCCCATTCCAGCATTGTGTAGGTCTACAATCTAGTCCCTGACATCCTTGGACAGCTCTTTGGTCTTGGCCATGGTGGAGAGTTTGGAATCTGATTGATTGATTGCTTCTGTGGACAGGTGTCTTGTATACAGGTAACGAGCTGAGATTAGGAGCACTCCCTTTAAGAGAGTGCTCCTAATCTCAGCTCGTTACCTGTATAAAAGACACCTGGGAGCCAGAAATCTTGCTGATTGATAGGGGATCAAATACTTATTTCCCTCATTAACATGCAAATCAATGTATAACTTTTTTTAAATGCGTTTTTCTGGATTTTTTTGTTGTTATTCTGTCTCTCACTGCTAAAATACACCTACCATTTAAATTATAGACTGATCATTTCTTTGTCAGTGGGCAAACGTACAAAATCAGCAGGGGATCAAATAATTTTTTCCCTCACTGTAGCAAGTTACCACTGTTGTGCATCACTCTCATCAATTTCAAATAATATTCCCTAATTTGGGGACATTAATTTCTTATCCAAATTAATATGCATTACACTGAAGTCATCAACATACCGAAGATACTTTTATATCAGGGATTCTTAACCAGGGGCTATAAGCACCCCCCCGATCCCCCTCGACAACTCGGCAGCACCAGCCCCTTCCCGCCGATTGACACCTTGGCCTGATTGGGAGTTGGGGTTACCATGGTTCGCTGCAGGGGGTGTGAGCCTGTAGAAGGTTAAGAACTACTGTGTTATAAGTTATAGGTTCAACAAATTCAGAGCCTCACATTAAGCACAATTCTCATATAATCCTACATTTTAGGATTTTTTGTATTTATTCTTGTAAAAGCAGCCACAAATGCATAAATACATAATTTAATCTCAAGACAGCTAAACAACATTTTGAAAAAGGCCCTGCTTACTACCTGGTTTAAGCCGCCGTGGGGAAACTGTGGTACCTGTCTTTACATTGCTGATATTTGTACACATGTTATATGCATCAAGACTTTTTAGCTTCCATCAGTACAGTACTGTGTTAGTATGGCTGTTATTAAATGTATGGTCTCAGGTGACCCACGTGTTGATTTTTGTGTGAACCGCCCACTCATTTCTAAAATTATATTCATGCCCTGGACTGTCTTGAAATTCTTCTTTAAACCAAGTGATTTTTTTTTTTTACAGTGCATATCTATCTATCATGTTTGTAGAGTTTATAAAGACATTTACAGTTCACAGGGACAGAAAATAAAAATAGAATCAAATGGCACAAGAAATAAGTACAGATAACAGCAAGAGAAATGTATTAGTGTGTTGAAGCAAATCATACAGTTACATGTTGAGGGCATAAAAACATCAGTCCTGACACCAGCTACTTTGAAGTAGCAAATTTACAAATACCAAAACACTAACAACAAAACAAGGTATGAGGGAATAAAACTGTCTGGAAGCCGCAGTGAAAAATATGTAATCAACAATTTACTATGTGAGCAGAAAACAGATACAAATATAATCAATTGCAAAAGCTACAGCCCCGGGAGATAAGTCCTAAAGTATCTCAAAGTCATCTGTTGCTCTTCCTGATCTTATAAATCCTCTCCAGTCATAAAACACATACCATTTGTCATAGAACTTCACCTATGAAATACACATCAATAATTGCTAAGCAGACCTCGTACTAGGGCATCTAGAACCTATCCTGGTATATATCTTATCAGTGTTCTGGGCTTCCAGCCAACTGGGTGCAAGAACCCAAAGTTCAGCAAATCATCATACCATTTGTGCAAGATTGGTTAATTCCAGTTCCCAAACTTGACCAATCAGCAATCTTGAGCACTCACCATAAGAAATTTAGCTATTGACACACATCAGTATTACATTCATACAAATTACATTAAACCCCTTTTAAAAGAAAGGTCCAACTTGTTCTAAAATCACATTTTTATGCATCTTTATGTTTTTGTGTTTTAAGTAAGATGCACACCACTCCCCCAGATCATATTAGCAACATTTAAAAATGTTAAATTGAAAACGTATCAAATATGGTGGATGTCAAAGTTTAGCATGAAAGCTCACTCGAGTTATTGTGGATGTGTCTTGTCATAACATCCTCTTGATCGGAAAAACTACAAATCACTAAATTTGTCTTCCCAACGGCAGCTACTATTATCCAGTCAATATTTTTTTTACCTCCAACAACCAAGGAGATTAATCCACAGGGGAGATTGCAAGTAAGCAATCTCACATTTTAAAAAAATGCAATCTTCAGCTATCTTTACTTTGATCGCCTACGCTGGTTTGTATGAATTGGTTAATGCACAGTAATGTATGTTACAGTGTGTGTTTGTGAAAATAGTAAATGTCTTATTCCAGTACAATCTGCATGAAGTAATTAGATTTTTCTATTGCAATAACAGTGGTCATCTCAGGCTGAAATGTTGGCAAAGTGTTTATCTTAAACAACTCTTGTTATTGCTAAAGAAAAATCAAATTAACCTTGAGCCAGATATAACTAAATTGCAAGAATAGAAGTGCCAGGTTCCCAGACAATCGAAAATTGAATTTAGTTTTTTTTAAGAATTTTAGACATTCTTATTTAAATGCAATTTAAATTAGTTTACTATTGAAATGCAGTATTATGATTTGTGACTATTATATTTCTTAATGCTAAAACAGCTTCTGCTAGATCTGAGCCTATTCTTTTACAAATACATCAGCTAATATGTTGATTAGTTTCCTTTAATTGATTGAAACCACTGACAAGGAAACATACATTATTGTAAGAACTGTGCACTGGAGACAACATGTAATTTAAACTAGTATATTAACCTACTTATATTGAGTAGAATGGCCCTTGTGGCCAGATAAGTTTGACATTCATTTGACATTAGCACTCACCACCTGAAATGCACAAAGAAAAGCCTTTCAGCCTAACTTCATAATAGTGCCATGGTGATGCATTCAGAGCAAACTTCTAGGTGTGTGTGATGATGCACAGGACAGTATTTACCATTGTCTTTCTGGGGATTACACAGATAGCAGAGTAACAGAGAACATGATGAAGGGACAGAAGAATATGACTACCAAAACCTGTCCTGTGCAGATTCTGATAACTGCAGGATCAGTTACACACATTTTGACATACAGAGTGGAATTGGACACAACTCTGTCTGAAAATGTGAATATTGAGTATTTTTTTCTTAAAAAAAAAAAAAGAATCATTCACACATTCAAAATAATCTTATAACCAAATATTAGACTCAATTTTGCACACACACACACACACATTGCTGGGAGATGTACCTCATATAAGCAATAAGTATTTTCTGTTGTCATTTAATGCATAGTCTATACCATCATTTTAAAGCACTACTTATTTTTCCATTGCTCAATCCCTGTCATAGTCAATATCTTGGTTCTCCCATCCCCCCTCCCAGAATTTCAGCTCTTACACATTTTAAACACTTATATCTTTAGCTATTTAGTGAAGCCAATAACCCCCATCCTCTGTTCGTCTGCACATTTTTCCAGTTAGGACAATTCTTAATTCCAAATCCAGACTTTTCCTTCTAATAGGCTATTTCTGTATTTATATTTGAGAAGTACAACTTTGAACATTTATTATAGAAAACTGGAAAGTGCAAGTGAATTTTAAAAGCAGCTGGGGTTGGCTGTGCTACAGAGGTATAAATCA